>NC_087521.1:6448542-6801875 GCF_963921805.1 Phalacrocorax carbo | reverse complement strand
GTCCTCTGGGGTGCCTATCTTCCCAAGTGCACTGCACAGAGCAGGTAAATAATTTATTGTCTGGTCCCTGCTTTTTCAATACTCTGGTTACCCATGTAGGTATATTGTAGTCACTGTCAAGCACTTCAAAATATCAAACAAGAAGTATCTTTTATTGAAATAAATCATGATAATACCACAATTTAATTATTTAATATTCAGCTTGTCAAAACCTGAACTAGGACTGAATGATATGACATATCTACCTGTTTTACCAGGTCTGTTTCTGAACTCTTTTTTTTGCTGAAATATGCCTAACTACCAGCCATTTCAGCAATGAATCATATTAGGTTTTCCAAAAACTTCAGAGGACTTACTGGTATTTCCCACACGCCTGACACAATATACTGGAGTCTGCACCACTTGGAGCTGAGAGTTAGGTTAGCTGCATTAGCTGAGGCACAAGTTTGGCACGTCTACTCATCTGAGTGGACTGTAGCATGGATTCGATCTTCAGAAGTAATTTTGCCACCAGTAGCCTGATTCCACATGCAAAAGAATGCAGAGTTTTGACACAGAATGGAAAGCCTGAACCCTTCATAATCTCTAGACAGATCCCTAACATTACCTTCTTTAATTTGTGCTCATCAGAACAGGAGTCAATTCCTTTACGTCAAAGCTCAGGGCAACTTACTTTATTAAGGCTTCATCCCTCCCTTTCATCAATTCATTTACATGCCCACCATTAGTGTAATTTCCAGAAACAGAACTTGAACTCCAAACAGTCAACATAAAAGGCTACACAGCAAACACTGAGGTAAATATATAATATACATAAAGTAAGCCTTTCAAAGCTACTTTTTTATTTTTGTTTCTCTTCACTATCTATATTTGTTTCTATTTAATGTCTAGAGTGGAAAAGAAACATATATTCAGTTCAACTATTCTAGATATAAGACACAAGTTTTGTTCAATAAGTTAATGAAATCTAATCAACCGATATTTGTACGGATAGAAATATCTCAAAACAACTATAGTGTAATTGCCAAAAACCTATTTTTTGATACCACAGAAATATCAAAGCAGATGGGATTGTTTGGTCACTAGATGTCAGCAGTATGTGGAATTAATGAAACAAAATCATGGCAAAAGTAGAACTTCCTGTTATAAAAAGACAGAGGAACTGCTAACATAGTGAGATTTTCTCTTAATTACCTATTTATAAAATTATATACCCCTAATCATAATGATAATGCAGTTCATCAGTGAATGCAAACATCAATGACCTAATAAATAAGACAATCCTCAGGTTATTTCCATAAATGTCTTAATATAATTTCAACATAGTATTATTTTAATTATTTAATTCTCATCCTGACATGCCATCATTATATCCATTAATATGTAGTTCCTGGCAAGAAAGATTTGCCATCCCTAGAAAATTTTCCTGCTATACTTGCTGAATAAAGAAGCTGTTTTCAATCTTTTTAATGGCTTTGGAAAGTTTAGTAGTTTTATTTTATTTTATTTTATTTTAGTTTAGTTTAGTTTAGTTTAGTTTAGTTTAGTTTAGTTTTTTATTCTTCAAGTGGAACACTTAAAAAAGCAACTCTTATCTGTCCTTCTTATAATATACTTGGTATAGAACTGTGAAATTATGTATTTGACGGTCTAACAGCTATAAGAACAAAAAGCTTTTCTACATCCAAGATTTGTGTTGTTCATTTCTTCTCTTACACCCAAACCTACAGATTTATATGCTATTACATGCTGGTGCTCCTAGTTCCTACTGTAGGACATGTTTCTGTGACATGTTCCTGCGTCATCTATTAATTCAGGATCTTGATCGAGATAAATGAAGATCAAGGAGACTACATCTTGTAGAATACACTATTTCCAAATAGAGAAAACTCAGTATTTTTTGTATCATTAAGGTGAGGCACAAATACTATGTCCGATTTGTAATATGTGTGCTTTGAGGTGGCTGCAAGGGCCTACCTCTGCAGGATTTCTTTAGTAAGAGGCTAACCATTTAGGCCACGCTTATAGTGAGTTTGGGCTCAGTGCAAGTGTGACAGGAAGAATTCCAAGTATTGTTGTGTAGTAGCAAAATCTAAAGTTGAAAACAACTTTCACTTAATATCGTGTTCAAAATAGTAATGTCAAATCTAAAATTGCAATCACGCGCAATCACGCAGAAAGAATCCCCCACTGAAATGAATTTACTTTGCTGTGTTCCCATAACAATAGCATACAACAGTAATTATTTTGTTCCATTTCTGACACATCCTAGGTATGCATGAATCCACATAAAAATGAAATAACTCAGCTTTCCTCTTTTTTAGCCTTGCAAATACATGTGAAAATGTTCAGCCAATGTACCTATAATCAAGGTTAGGCCAGCGAATAGGAGGAGAGATGGTAAATAAATAGAATCTCACTATAAGTAGCATGGTACTCGTCCTGCAACAATGAGACTTTTTATCTGTGTAATGAAATATTACTCAATACCAGTGAAGGTGAAAATTAAACAATGACAACCATCATGATGCTTTGCAAACAGTGCTGCATTTATGGCAATTACTCAAAAAAAACAATTTTATTTGGCCTAATCCTACTACCAGGAAACATCTACAACCTTCTGACTGCTTGCTAGGATATTTTTGCAATACGGTTATTTTTTGGAGTTCAGCCAGTCTGAATAAAGGTAATACTAAAAAGCAGCTCTATATACTGCAGCGTTACCAAACATTTTATCATTTCTCGGGCCTCTTTTTCACTGTTGTTGCCACCTTTCTGTTGGTCTTTCACACTTTGAAGACAAGGGTCATATAGTACTTAAAAACAGACTGCATAGTATGCCTAACAAAATGATAATTCCATGGCATATAGCAACATTAAATGTTCTGTTACAGTAACAGATATGGAGAATAAAAGGAGTAAGCTCCAGATATATCTTAAGGAAATTATTTCTAACTTGTCCAGTTCATTTATATATTTACACTTTGAGAAATACAATATTTGGTAAGGGTAAAATATTTGAATATTTATTAAAATGGGCAGGAACATTTTTGGGACACTGGGATGTGACAAACATAATAAAAAGTGGGGAACATCTGTATGCATGAACAATGTTTTATGAAAAAGCAGAAAGAGCTTCTACTCCCATTTAAGCCAGAAAGGGTTTCGTTTTTGCCTTCAGTGGCTGTTTCATTAGAACCAGCGTGACCTTGTTAGATCTCATTTCTTTTTTGCTCTTGTCTAATGCTGATAAACCTTCTTGGCCACCGTTGATTTTAACTACACAACAAACTGCATAAAATAACAGGATGAAACATCCACATAGAAGTTGATGCTGTCACTGGCAAGAATATAGCTTTTTGAGCAGCCTTCCAATATGAAACTGAAGTTATAATGCATTGTAAAGGAAAAAAAGAGAGATATCTTTATTTCAGATATAAAAAGACATGCATAAACAATGATATAGAAAGGAAAGATTTTAAAAAATATTAAATAAAACTTTTTTATGTCTGTCTTTGAGATTGTTTTCTTAATACAAACCTGCTGGAGCAAAAAATAGATTAATGATTTAAAAAATTGTAATTCTCTGTATTTTAACATAAATAATTATAACATACCAAGTAAATTAAACTCCTTAATCATCTTCGATATTTTCCCATTTTATCTAAAGATTTCGTTGTTGTTCGTCTGTAATATTCATCCCAGAAATAAAATCATTAATCACCTTGGCATCCAGAAAAAGGGGTTACATTTTATTTCTTGTGATCTCTAGGGCACAAAACCTGAGGAAGATATTAGTTTTTAATAATTCTGATCCACAGATCTGGATTTACCATGTTGAATATACAGGTACTTCTTCAATAAATTTGAATGCAAGCAAAGAAGACATTCACAATTCAATATTGTTTTAAATATCATGTATCACAGGGTATGTTTCCCCCCGGTAGGATTAATGATGAATGAAAAGGGAAAGGTATTTCTACTGACAAACTTTAAATTTTAATTCCCTATGTTATGAAATAGAATCTATAGGCTGCTTCTGCAGTTTGTGGAGAAAGACAAACTCCTTCAGAAAACACTTCACTGCATGTATGTTACATTCCTGATCTGAAACATTCTGTAGGGAAGCTACTGGCTGTACATGTAAAAGGGATGTAGAGAGACTGGCTGGCTAACTTCTGCCCCTAATGTTATGCATTATGAATAACTCACCTGATTTTTCTCTTAGGAAACTATCTCTTTCTGCTACTCTGCTCTTCAATTTATTCGGTCTTGCTGATCATGGAAAATTCAGATGTTGGTGCGTCATATTTCCAGACCCTCTTTTCCCACAGAACCCTGGAAGACTTCCATGACAGAACTGAGGGAGAACTGAAGCTATGTTAATTTCGGCAGCCTTTATCTCAGTATTTCAGGCAGAAAAAATTCAGAGGCACCCAGGTTTTTGCCGAGTTACTTATATTTCAGAACTCAGGATGCCAAAACTTTCGGGGAATGTTGAAAGAGCATATGTAAAATACAAAAGATCTTCCAGGTTCTTTTCCAGATGGAGTTACAGAGGTGATCAGAAAGCTTTTAGTTTTCAAGAGGGAGCTACTACAATTTCTAATGCTAATTTATTTTGCAGCTAACAGCGATAGACTGAGTAGAGCTAACATACAGAATAGTCATATGCATAAATCAGTAATGCATTCATCTGTATTAATGAGTTTCATTTTCTTTATTAAACACAAAGAAACCACTGAACAGGGTGTTTGGAAAAGCGTGTTTATCTTCTTTGTACATTGATTACTACTTATTGTATCCAAAGATATACAGAATTAGAAAGTGAGGGCTATTGTATATAGATATTTATTCTGTAACTAATCATGATGGGTTGGCCTTGACTAATAGCCAAACTCCCACCCAGCCACTCAGTCACTCCCTCCCTCATTGGGACAGGAGAAGAAAATAGGAAGAACAAGGATGAAAAAGCTCAAGGGTTTATATAAAGACAAGGAGCTCGCTTACCAATTAGCATCATGGGGAAAACAGACTCAACCTGAGAAAAACTAGGTAAACTTATTGCCAATTAAAATAAAAATGTAGTTCAGGTAGTGGGAAACAAGAAGATAGACACTAAATCAACACCCTTCCTTCACCCTTCAAATTCAGTCCTTTACTCCAGAGTTCTCTACACCCCAAGCTGGGGGGTGGGTTGGGGAGTGTTATGGTCAGGATGTAGGAGTTTCTTTCTGCTGCTACTTTCCTCTCACAGTTTTCCTCTGCTCCAGCATGGACTTGACACAGGAAACAGTTCCTCTGGGAAGAGCCATCTGCTTTAGCGTGGTCCTTTCCATGAGCAGCTGGGGATATCTGCTCCAGCACCATGGAGCACCTTCTCCTCCTGCTCTGACCTTGGTGTTCCCTTTGTTGCTTTTCACTCTTTTCGCTCTCTCCCCCTCTCTCCATCCAGCACTTTTTGCCCTTTCTTAAATATGTTTTCACAGAGGTGCCATACACTTGACCCTGCATTGGGTCTGGTTTTGAGCCAGCTAGAACCGTGTCCAGCACAAGGCAGCCCCTGATCTCTTCTCACAGAGGCCATCCATCCCTGCAGTCACCACGCTACAAAAACCTTGCCACATACAGCCAATACACTAAGAAAGAAGTAACTGCAGCAGAAAAGCAAAGTCAAATAAGTAGGTTTCTTAAGCATCCTAGGTGTTGTATTTAAAAGAAAGAAAAGCAAACCCACCTAAATGTCCTCTCTCTGTCAAGCCCCTTTCTTAATTTTGCAATTTACATGTAATGAAAAAAAAAATTTCATTCCATATTATCAGAATTCCCTATTGAATTAAGAATTTTTTTATTTTAATTTTTTTTTCATATTCCAAGTGGTAATTTTTAATATAAGATCTGATGCATCTGTTGCCTCCAAAGTATAAATAATTTGCAGTGGCCTCTCTACTTGATAAAAACAGCTGATACAGATTTGTTGTACTTCCAACAACGCCAGGGATAAGCACATCTACAGAAAGTATACCAGTAAGTTTTAGATTGTTTTTTTATTATTATTATTCCTGTGCAGACTTCCAGGTTTTTTTTTGGTAAACTAAAGCTAGCTTAAAATATATGGTTGCCCAACTTCAGCAGATAGAGAAATCACTCTGTTCACTTCTGATACCATTGCTTACAATTTAAAATATGTGACATCATACTGCAATATGAAAATTATTACCAGCAGAGGTGGAAATACAAGAAACAAAACAAACCAACCAAACAAAAAAACCCCAAACCATTTAACAAATCTGTACCTCTAACAATGCAGACATAGTTGTCAGTAGTATTATGGCATCAAATTGGCCTAATTAAAGAAAAGAACTACCTCCAGGACAAAACGGAAGAATGTCCATAGTTCCAGGAAGGTCAAAAGGCATGCACGGTCATTTGGAAAAGGAATTCTTGTTTACAGTCTCAGCTGGTACTTTATGATTCCTGTCCTACATGAGTAGATTTATTCTACAGTTTCTTTCAGCCTCATAAAAACGTACCACCTAGGCACAATGCTCAGTGTGTGTGAGTACCCTTTTGAAAAATGTGACAAACTTTTCCATGGCAGCATTCCCTGTAAGAAAAGGTATCAGTCTCAATACTAGGTACTGTACTGATTAGATTGAAGAAAAGATTTTCCCTTAGTAAGGAAAAGAAAGAAAAGTATTAATTTCACAGTCTGGGGTTTGATTCTCCCATTGGCTTGTATTGCAGGTTACCTGTTAACACCCGTATGAAGTGGATATCAAGTACTGCCGTGCTGAGCTAGTAGCTTCTTATACTCCCTTTGCCAGGTGTAAACAACTACAGTATCTTTATATTCTAGTTTTCATTTCTGAACAAAAAAAAAATCACTGGTTCCTATTATCTAGCAATTAGATATCACTGCAATCCATAGTTTGGTTGCCATAGCTACCCATTACCTGCTAAGGACTGTTGTCCTTTTCCTAGGATTTCCTTAGAAAATAAACATAAGTCGTAAAACATTTGTTTTTTTAAAGACCACGTTTCTAAATAACAAGAAAATATTTACTATTGAAGAGAATCTTTTTTTAGGTTCAGCAGAACTGGCAATCCAAAAATACTGGTATTTAAAATTCAGAAATAAAACTGACCTGGAAGACCAAGCTACAGCAGTTGGAAGCTTTTTAATCTGGCTCACTGGGTCTAGCAGCATAGTAGTTTGTGAGCTGAGGTAGGCAGAAGCAGATTTAGGGATTAGTAACCAGAGCAAGTAAGCAGGGTCCAGGGTCAAAGCAGAAGATGCTGGAAAATGAGGATAAGCCACATCATAGCAAGGACTTTGATTTCTGTGACCCTGACACAAACAGCTGCACTGACAACCTCAGCTCCAGCCCTCTGTTGGGGTCCGGCAGCCCTACCTAGCACAGGGGCCTCCCAGTATGCTGGAGGCTTCCAGCTCTACCTTTTATGAGCAGCATCTGGTAAGTAACCTGCCCTTACCTTGAGATTAAAATTTGACTGTTTAATAACCTCAATGCTGCTCAAACCTTATGACAATAACCTGGCTGGAAATTGTCACTTCTCAACTAATTGGCTAATCTTCTATCTCATAATAAATTTGCATGCATTTATACAAACATGTTGACTTTATTTCTTTTTCCCTGCTTTATCTTCTCAATATCCTTTGTGTCTTGACTATCCAATCAGGTGAAATTTTAGTTCCCACAACTGAGCAATTACGTAGCATGTGTGAACTAATATATATAAGATTGTACAAGTAAGCAGAGATTATGTGCCAGATCTTCATATTATGTACTGATTTGTTGACACCATTTCACCTAGGTAAACTGCTTGCCAGTTAGCTGTTGAATGCATAAAGCAGATAATTATGCTTACATTTTTCATTAAAAAAAAAAATCAATCCCCCAACAAACCCCACTATCTCCTCCCCCCAAAATAAAAGAAACCCCAACCTTCAAAGACCATTGATGCAACTCTGGGAACAGTTGAAGTAGACAAAAAATATAAAAATTAAATGTAGAAAAAGCTGTCTTTAATGAGGGAATGGATCATATAAAGCAAATCTTTCAGATGCTGCAGAGCAGCAAGAAGAAAGTTTTTGCTGGGAGAAAGCATGCTCAGTACATGTAATTAATACGTGTTAAAGATTAAAGACATTGCATATAATAAAATATGGCAGTTCTAGCTAATCTAGTGAATCAAAATAAGTTTATAGACAGGCTCTCCTGGAAATTAAGGATGTGACGGTCTCAATGCATAACTCACTAAAAAAAGCTTTTCCCTCTGATTCTTATACAAGTAGTTAAGAATTGTGGAAATCTGATGATTTCTTTATTGAGAAATCTGGCTAGAATCCTGATTAACACCCCAAGTTTCAAGAGTTCAGGTTCCAAATTAAGATGTCATCAGGAGCCTTAAGCTTGATGGAGAGGGTTAGTTCCTGTATTTCATTTTGGTGTTTGGACTGGACTACAAATGCAGGATTTTATATTCCTCTTTATCTTTAATGGAGTATTCTCTGATATCTCTAAAAGTTGTGAAGATAGAATATGAGTAAAATATGACAGTCTGCATAATTTTGTTGATGAATTAATGTTCCATTTTCATACATAAGATTTTACTTATAAATATTTTTTTAAAATTCAGGTTTTCCTACTATGACCATGTCATTAAAGTAGGCTCACAGACTTTCATATGGATAATTCTACCTTTTGTAGTGTTTATTAGTTATCCATTACATTTAATGAGTCAGTTGATTATTTACAACTCTCCCAGTCTTTGGATTAGTCACACACTGGTTGCACATCAAGAAATGTATGCTCTAAAGTGTACTTTCATAATTAATATTTCTCTTTAATCTTCCTTGCGGAATGACTGTTAAATATCTATTTTAGAAAACCTTACCTATTGAAAAATCTAAGTTAGATAAAATAATTCTGATCTTGGTTTTCACAGTAACGGAGAGTCTTTAGCTTACTTCAGGTTACTTCTTATCCAACAAATGCAAGAAAAATCAGAGTTTGATTTGGTAACTCCTAATCCCTTCACCTCTTTATCATTCTCTGTGTTTCTATATGTACACATGTATGTAAAAAAATAAAAACCTGGGACTTTTAGATTCCCTGTTTGTTCTGCTTACTTTTGTCTTTGCATATGATGGCATTTGTGTGAATTATACTGAATAGGCTTGATTCATTGAAACAATGACAACTGAAAATTGTCAACATATTAATGTAACTGTAAAAATTAATGTAATTTTTATAAGTAAAAGCAGCCTATAAAAAAGGCTGCTCTGATGGTCAGGATCATTTTCAGGAGCAATTTTTTTTTCTACGTCTCTATGTCTCTAAAAGTTTGGCTATTATTTTTAAGAGCAGAGATGTTAGCTGATGGTTTTGATACATACTATGTAGGCTATTAAGTCATGACCACAGATAAACACCTCTCTTACGACATTCTTATTCACTTCAAAGGTGGGCAATGGCATATACTGTGAGTTGATTAAAAGTTGGGAAAGCGATCTTTGTTTTCACTTGTATTGGCTTTTTAGTAAACCCCACAAAACCACTGCACCATAATGTGCAATAGCATGTAAAGAGAAGGTTCAACTGCTTTCGTCCAAAAGCTACGTTCCCTAATTTATTTTTGGTATTGTGGTGCAAACAATTACACTGATATTTCTGTCTATTGTGTCCATTTATGTCCAAGATAAGACTGTTGTTATTTTAAATGCAATATTTTTTTTCTATATGAAGACAGAGGAGAAAGCCCTTAACTTTTTTATTAGATACATTTTGCCTCTGGACCAAGAGAATAATTTGATTAAATCTAGACTCTGCAGCAATGGCCAGCTGAAAAAGTCAGTTGCTGTTGTTACAGCTCTTCAATAGGTTGATTCTTCCATTCTGATACCTCAAGAATGAGTAAAGGAAAAAAACTGTATTTGAAAGATATAGAAAATTGTCTAGCCTTCTTTTCCTTGGAAATCAAGGCATGTAATAAATTTAAATGATGTTTGAACCCTTTTCATAAACAGTAACTCATATGATAAAGACAGAGGGACATAGTTATTGCAGGTTTGAGTACATATATGCTATTTAAATCATGTAAGTTGCATGCACTTACATCTAAAATTAATTTGGCCCAGAAAGAATTAATACATATTAATATAATGCAGATGAACAACTGCTCCTATTGTTCAGCAAATATGGGTGGTAGAGACTTCATTTAATCATATTCTTTCCCCCTTAGTCTAGCACCAGACTCTGATGTGGGTACTAGATTGGGTGACTAATGTAAGCTGAGTTTTTCCTGGACAAAACGGATAGCATGTACTAAGTCAGATACTTTGGCTTCTTAAAGTATCTTGCTTCACCTACAGAAAAGAAAGAAGACAAAGAAATTCTATGAAATCTTTAAAACCCAAAGTTTTATAGAAAATTAATCCATTATTCAAAATATTACTGGAAATTTTTGGATAGTTTTGGCAAGCTATGAAAATTATGCAGCCAAATACTTTTGTCCTCTAGAAATCCTATTAAATATTTGGCCTTGTAAAGACAGGTTTGTAGAGAAATTTTTATTACTGTGAGGGTAAGACTCTGGGTTTCTCCACTACTCTTCTGGAACCACTGGAGCTACTGATTGCCATTTTATCTGTTACGTGTTAAATCAAAACGATGTGGTCTAATATAACTAGTATGTATGCTACCTCAATAATTATTCAAAACATCAAGAGATCACAATAGCTGATTTCTTATCTTCCTCATAAAGAACTGGGATGTTTATACACAATTTGACATGTGGTTATGTGACTTTTTTGTATACTATTTTTCTGTGGCTCCATTTCTTGAGATGGGAAGATGGTTTCAGTACCAGAATTGCCAAATCTGCTGCTTCTTAGGTTTTTCATATCTTTGAAAGAGAAGTGGCAATTTATTAGTAATAAACTCCATCTTCTCTTCTATAATACTCTTCACCCTGGTACTAAACATAAAGCTCCCCAAGTGTGCTACATGGAGTATTTTAGCTGTCTTATAAAATCTTACACAATGGCAAAGTCTAGTAAGTTCTGGGTTTTATGCTGTTTGCTCAGTTTAGGTTTTGTGAAATATTTCTTGCAGGTCTGTATCATCTCTTTATATTTAGTCATTGCTATCCCATGAAAAACTGTTTTTTTGATTTTCTATTACCCCATCTAAAGCAAACTGCATTACTCACAAGAGGGGAGTGAAAATCTTGTGAGATTTTCCACTGATATGCAGCTTAACTACAAAACTGAACTGGGCCAAAGCTCATGCCGATGTGTTATGTTAGTCTGTAACAAAATTGCCGATTGAACCAAACACCGACCCACCATCAGTGAAGGAAGAGTTAGTACATGAACTACTACAGGAGCTTGACCCCCACAAATCAATGAGCTCTGACACCATCCATACAAGGGTGTTGAGAGAGCTGGCTGACATCATCGCGAGGCTGCTCTCCATAATCTTTGAGAAGTCATGGAGAACAGGGGATGTCCCTGAGGACTGGAGGAAGGCAAATGTTACCCCTATCTACAAGAAGGGCTCGAGGGAGGATCCGGGTAACTATAGGCCCATCAGCCTTACTTCAATCCCTGGGTAAGTTATGGAACGAATCCTCCTGGGGGCCGTCACAAGTCAATTGCAGCACGTGACTGGGAAAAGCCAACGTGGCTTCACTAAAGGCAGATCGTGCTTGACAAACCTGGTGGCCTTCTATGACAAAGTGACTTGCCTGGTTGACATGGAGCGGGCCATGGACATTGCCTACCTGGACTTCCCAAGGCCTTTGATATGGTCCCCCATAGTCTCCTCCTGGAGAAATTGATGGGTTATGGCCTAGACAAGTGGTCTGTGCAGTGGGTGGGGAACTGGCTGACAGGCCGCACCCAAAGGGTGGTGGTAAATAGCTCCTTTTCCAAGTGGCAACCTGTCACTAGTGGGGTCCCCCAGGGATCGATATTGGGCCCAATGTTATTCAGCACCTTCATAAGTGATCTGGATAATGGCATCAAGTGTAGCCTGATAAAGTTTGCAGATGACACCAAGTTGAGTGGGGAAGTAGCCACTCCAGAAGGGAGAGCTGCTCTGCAGGGAGATCTGGGTAGGCTGGAGGAGTGGGCCAGCAAGAACCTTATGAAGTTCAACAAGGAGAAGGGTAAGGTCTTGCACCTGGGAGAACATAATCCGGGAGTGCAGTCCAGACTGGGACCCACCTGGCTGGAGAGCAGCTCTGTGGAAAGGGACCTGGGGGTCCTGGTGGACAGGAAGCTCAACATGAGCGAACAGTGGCTGCTGCGGTCAAGAAGGCCAACAGGATGCTGGGTTGCATCCAAAAGGACATCACCAGCAGAGAGAAAGAAGTCATTATTCCCTCTCTACTCAGCACTTGTCAGGCCACACCTGGAGTGCTGTGTCCAGTTCTGGTCCCCTCTATACAAAAAGGATGTGGCCAGGCTGGAAGGGGCCCAGAGAAGGGCCACCAAGATGATCAAAGGACTGGGAAGCTGCCACACTAGGATAGGCTGGGAGAGCTGGGTTTGTTCAGCCTTGAGAAAAGGAGGCTCAGAGGGGATCTCATCCCCATGTACCAGTACTTAAGGGGTAGCTACAAAGAAGATGGAGGTTCCCTTTTTACAAGGAGTCCCATGGAGAGGACAAGGGAGAATGGTCACAAGTTGGGGAGATTCTGATTGGACACCAGAGGGAAATTTTTCACAGTGAGGACAGTCACCATTGGAATAATCTCCCCAGGGAAGGGGTTGACTCGGCCACGTTGGACACCTTCAAGAGCTGTCTGGACAGGGTGCTGGGCCATCTTGTCTAGGCTGGGCTCTTCCTAGAGAGGTGGGACTAGATGATCCCTGAGGTCCCTTCCAACCTGGGATTCTGTGATTCTGTAACTACCTATACTGGTGAAATATTATCTTTCACCCCTGAAGGAAAGTCCTGCCTATAATAGCATCACTCTTCCAAATAATTATCACACGTAGCTTACGGATTATTCCAAATGGGTAGTTCATTTTGTATGGAAGAACAGAGAAGAGAGGTTGGTCATACTGATGTTAAGAGAAAGCACAGCAGCATTGAATAAATATGCAAATAAATGCATCTAATTAACTGTGACTGTTATCACCTTAACTATGTAGCTATTTTATTTAGATCCCTCTTCAAATTTTTTATTCTCCTTTTATATATAGTTTTTATATTATACTTCTTGCAGTAGTGTCTTCCTGTATCTCTACAGCTTCCATAACACAGAAACAGTTCTGACTACTACATAGTTACAATAACAAGAGGCTGAATCAGGACAGTGGGTAATTTAAAGTGTTCACAACACTAGAAGGGTAATGGCTATAGTAAATAATAGTTAGAGTTAATATTGAAGTAGAACTCTATCATTGAACCTTGAGAGACTCAAAATGTTATTGCATCCTCTTTAATTAAACTATTTAGTTTGCTTAATAGATGAGTAAAATGAAGCATACAAGTTACATATCTCTACAAATGTTATAAACCAAATCTGTAATGAAGCTGAAGATGTCGATCAAGCACCCTTACTCTCAAGCCCTGCTGCAGACATACTGCAGTCTCAGTCAAGGTGCTTAATCTCATTAAATGAAATGTATTCAGGATATTTCTAGTCCTTGCCCAAGAACACTAGAAGAAATAATTCACCAATTATGGAACAGAAGTCCTACAAGCAAACCTATCTGCTAAAAAGCTATGATCTGATTGCCATTACTGAAACTTGGTGGGACAAATCCCATGACTGGAATGTGACTATCGATGGCTATAGGCTGTTCAGAAGAGTCAGGGGAGGAAGGAGGGGCAGAGGCATTGCTCTCTACATCAAAAAATCCATATAGTGTGAAGAGCTGTCCCTGAAGAACGACCACTAGCAGGTCAAAAGCTTATGGGTAGGAATCAGAGACAGAGGCAACAAAGGAAACCTTGTGGTTGGTGTCTACTACAGGTCACCTTATCAAGGGGAGCCTACTGATGAAGCCTTCTTCCTCCAGCTCCAGAAGGCTTGATGCTCACAGACTCTCGTCCTACCGGTGGACTTCAACCACCCCAACATCTGCTGGAAAAGTAGCACAGTTTGCTGTAGGTAATCCAGGAGATTCCTAGAATGCATTGAGGATAACTTCTTAAGCCAGGTAATAGACAGCCCTACCCAAGAGGACGCAATACTAGACCTGATGGTCACCAATGCAAGTGAGCTCATTGGTGATGTCAAGGCTGGAGGCTGCCTGGGCTGCAGTGATCATGCATTGGTGGAGTTCACACTCCTGAGGGATATGGGAAAAGCTAGGAGTATAGTCAAGACCCTAAATTTTAGGAAAGCAGAATTCCAGCTCTTCAAGGAGTTAGTCATCAGGACCACTTGGGAAATGGTCCTCAGGGACAAGGGAACAGAAGAGACCTGGCAGATCTTTAGGGACAAGAGCTCTCAGTTCCCATGTGTAAGAAATCAGGCAAGAAATGGAAGAGACCAGTATGGCTGAGTCAAGACATGCTGGTCAAACTAAAGAGCAAGAGGGAACTGCACAGGCAGTGGAAGAAGGGACAGGTATCCTGGGAAGTATAAGGGACACTGCCTGGTTGTGTAGGGGTGGGGTCAGGAGGGCCAAGGCACAGCTGGAGCTGAATTTGGCAAGGGATACAAAGAATAACCAGAAAGGCTTCTATAGGTGCGTCAACCAGAAAAGGAAAGTCAAAGAAAGCGTACCCCCTGATGAACAAGAACAGTGGCCTAGCATCAACAAATGAGGAGAAGGCTGAGGTACTCAACAACTTTTTTGCCTCAGTCTTCACTGGTAGCCTCTCTCCTCACCCCTCCCAAGCTGATGGACCACAGGATGGAGACCAGGGGCGTAAAGCCTCTCTCACTGTAAGGGAAGATGAGGTCTGTGACCGCCTGGGAAATCTGAATATACACAAGTCTACGGGACCTGATGAGATGGATCCCAGAGTCCTGAGGGCATTTGTTGATGTAGTAACTAAGCCACTCTCCATGATATTTGAAAAGTCATGGCAGTCAGGTGAAGTCCCTGGGGACTAGAAAAGGGAAACATTGTGCCTATCTTTAAAAGCAGAAAGGAGGACCTGGAACACTACCGTCCTGTCAGCCTCACCTCTGTGCCAGGGAAGATCATGGAACAGATCCTCCTAGAAGCTATGTTAAGGCACTTGGAGGACAGGGAGGTGATCCAAGGCAGCCAGCATGGCTTCACCAAGGGCAAGTCCTGCATGACCAACCTAGTGGCCTTCTATGATGGAGTGACTACATCAGTGGACAAGGGAAGAGCTATGGATGTCATCTATCTGGACTTCTGCAAGGCTTTTGACATGGTCTCCCATAGCATCCTTCTTTCTAAACTGGAGAGATACAGATTTGATGGGTGGACTGTTTGGTGGATAAGGAACTGGCTGGATGGTCACATGCAGAAGGTAGTGGTCAATGGCTCAACATCCAGATGGAGACCAGTGACGAGTGGTGTCCCTCAGGGGTCCGTACTGGGACCAGTACCGTTTAATATCTTCATCAATGGCATAGACAGTGGAATCAAGTACACCCTCAGCAAGTTTGCAGATAACACCAAGCTGACCCCTGCAGTAGACACACCAGAAGGACCTAGACAAGCTGGAGAGGTGGGCCTGTGAGAACCTCATGAGGTTCAACATGTCCAAGTGCAAGGTCCTGCACCTGGGTCAGGGAAAGCCCCAGTTGCTGAGGCATGAAGAGATTGAGAGCAGCCCTGCAGAGAAGGACTTGGGGGTGCTGGTGAACAAAAAAAACTGGACATGAGCCAACAATGTGTGCTCACAGCCCAGAAGGCCAACCATATCCTGGGCTGCATCAAAAGACACATGGCCAGCAGGTTGAGGGAGATGATTCTGCCCCTCTGCTCCACATTGGTGAGACCCTACCTGGAGTGCTGCGTCCAGCTCTAGAGCTCTCAGCACAAGAAGGACATGGACCTGTTGGAGCGGGTCCAGAGGAGGGCCACAAAATGATCTGGGGGCTGGAGCTCCTCTGCTATGAAGACAGGCTGAGAAGGTTGGTGTTGTTCAGCCTGGAGAAGAGAAGGCTCTGGGGAGACCTTATTGCAGCCTTCCAGTACTTAAAGGGTGACTACAGGAAAGATGGGGGCAACCTCTTTGGTAAGGCCTGTTGTGACAGGACAAGAGGTAATGGCTTTAAACTAGTGGAGGGTAGATTTAGACTAGATATAAGGAAGAATTTTTTTTACTATGAGGGTGGTGAAGCACTGGAACAAGTGCCCAGAGAGGTGGCAGATGCCCCATTCCTAGAAACATTCAAGGTCAGGTTGGACGGGGCTCTGAGCAACCTGATCTAGTTGAAGGTGTCCCTGCTCACTGCAGGGGGTTGGACTAGATGGGCTCTAAAGGTCCCTTCCAACCCAAACCATTCTATGATTCTATGATCTAAGGAGAGATCTGCAATGATATAGAGTCCAACTGTTTTAAATGATTAAAAGTATGGGAAAAAAAAATTGAGAGAGACTGGATTCTTTTGTAGGTTTTATGTAAACATGAAAAATTAAAAATATCCAACAATTTTAAAAGAGCTTGTGGGGTAAAGAACTGGAAAGGGATTTGAATCATACAAATACTAAATCCCATCTAAAATAGATGACTTGAATGTGAGCCCAAGTCGCATGTGTTCCTTCCATAACTAAGCATTTTTTATCCCCTTTTGCAGATTGGTGGATGCTTTAAATTAATAGATTGGCAAAAAAAATTTAATTCTTTTCTTTGCCACAGGCTAGCTGATACTATAGATAAATGTATGTGACTAGACTGAAAAATCCATGACTAATGTATAAAAAGAAGAAAAAAGGGAAAAAACTTTCTGGTATCTTAGTAATCACAAGAATAATCAGAGAATACACTATGCCTTTCTACTGTATCTATGTGGGCCATTTCTACACTGCAGACTTTTAAGAATAACCTAATAGAATTAGTCACTTTAGCAATATGAAGAACCCTTTCACCCTGATAGTTCCCTGAATCCGCTATGGATGACAGTTGCTAGCTATTAAAGTGATTGGATTGTGGGAAGATAAAAATAAAATGGTGAACACTATATCTTTAAAAACTTGCAACATAGAATCACTAGAAAATCTAATAAATGTTGTGCTGAATGGGAAATTCCTGTCCAATATACTAAGGCAATATAAAGAATATGTGCAATAATTCAGAGACTGTGCAGTGTGTTTTAATATTTGGCTTAATTTCCTAAGACTAAAAGTCTCCATAACTTTTTGTACCCCTTCCAACAGAAGTGATGTGGGGAGAAAGGGAAAATATGAAAGTGAACTTCCACCATCAGAAGAAATCAACAAAACGTACCTCAAAGGCTATAATTTTGGTGTGTTGTTTCTTTGCTGGTTTTCTCAGGAATTTGATCTTTTTATTAAATTAAGGCTCTGTATAGTATTTTTGCTGAGTGGCAAATTTCTGAGTTATGGACTTCTTGAAGATGTACAAGAACTGTACCCCTGTAACTTAGATGTCTGCCTTTTTTTTTTTTTTTTTTTTTTCTTGTTTGCCTGATTGGTTGTTTTGGTTTGTGGTTTTGTTTTTTTTTTGTATAAACCAAAAGCCCTATTTTCTACCCCAGCACCACTTTCCTGACAGCAGCCAGAAAAAAATGCTTAGGGAAAGATGGTAAGAACCAGAATGGTTCTTTTCCAGGGAGTGTCTTCTCCCACTGTGTAGTATTCAGTGGACTTCTTGAGACAGAAACTGCAGCAGAGTCTTCTCATGTAACAGTCACTGTTGGACCTGTCCTACGTAAGGGCATCTTGTCTAGTTGAATGTTATTTATATTCTTGGCCTTTGCAAAATTCAGTGACAATAAGTTCCACAAATTGATGACATACTGAGTGGAATGTCCAAAAATCACCAGAGTTCCTGGTTTTATATCTTCTTATTTCTTCATTTCCTCTATAGTTCCTTCAAAGTAATAACATAATAGTATGAAAAAATGAAAAAATCTTCACAAAACTCAACCATGTTTCCTATTCTTTCTCTTTTTTTCAAGACAAGAAATTAACATTTACCTAATTTCTTTTCTTTTTAAGAAACCATTTCATGCTTTTGATCATCTCGGATGCCTTTCTCTGTACATTTTCAAACATTATATAATTCTGAGGACTGAGGACAAGAACTATATTAAATCTTTACAATGAGTGTGTATACCAAATTAAAATAGTACTATAAAGTTTTTCTCTGTGCTTTTCTAGTAATTGATAAATCTTATTTACTATTTTGACAGCTATTTAATCTTGACCATTTTAAAAGCTATTGAATCCTGAAGTTTTATAAAAACTATCCTCACTGATCCCAACATCTTCTTATTGTGTGGTAATAGATAACTGACAGCCTGTGAATGAATTTCACCAGACAATTTATCATCTAGCTGTACATCAGGTATGATGAGATCTTTTTGTATTTCATCTCTTTGCAGTTAGTTTTGTATTTGATTTTCTTTAATAATTCCATATCATGTACAAATTTTGTTGCTTCAATATTCAATCTCTTTTTTAGCTCCAGCCTGTACATATAATATGTAAGCCTGTGCAGGAACAGTACAGATCCCTGGATGTACTGTCATATAGTCATGACCCATATCAATCACTGTGAAGATTTTCTCTAATCTGTCGTCTATCTTTCAAATACATCTTTTAAATCAGAAGTGACCTATTCTTTTGAGAACTTTGAGCTTTGTTTCTCTCAAAGAGGGTTTTCATGAGATTTTTGTTTTTTAAATTGAGAAACAGTAGAGTAATGCATTTTACTTGCTCTGCATGTTTCCTTGCCGTGGTGCCTCTTTCTCAACCATTCGCATTGCAGCACAAAAGCTTCCCCCCTACTTCATGATCCATGTGCCAGACTCAGGTATTTGACTGGACCTGTAATCATCTGTAACTAATGTGCAGAGAAACCCATCAAAGAGAAGTCATAATGTTCCAGCTGCTGGAGTAAAAGTGGAAGATAAGACCTCCAGAGCCCCCACCTCCCACCTCTCCGAAGGCTCATTCCCAAGCAGCTGTGTAATGTCTTATGTTCTCTCCATGATAACTGATTCACCAGCATTTACTATAGCCACTGTCAGAACACAGATTAGTGTTCTGAACCCCATATGTTGATATTCAAAGTAATTGGAAGTCCTAAATATATGCACAGAAAATGAATACCCCAAAAATATTGTAACTAGACTTTTTTTTTTAATGGGGATTTATTTATTCTGTCTCTGTGAACTGCTTAGATTAATACTTTCATTGTATAGTCCCACTTCCATGTGTTTATTAAATCACTTTTACAGCAAAAGATTTATTTTGAATGGTTAAAATATTTTCCCTCCATCTTTCACTAATCTTCCAGTATAGCCTAGTACAGCATGGCACAGACTTCTGAATGTCACACATTCTCCTTGGATTTATCTTTGACCAGACTATTAATAATTATGAAGGAACTGTGAATCAAGAATGGTATTTATCTTTTGGCTAACACATTATCTTGACCCACAGTGCCACAGATAATGTTGTTTCTGTTTCATTTCAGGCTTTCCATATTCACCTGTCTCAAGGTCAACAGGATGATACAATAATGAGAAGTAGAACAAACACTATGTAATGGAAGCAGCATTTCATAAAAAAAAAAAAAATAACCTGCAATGGTAACTCTACAAAGACAGCAAAGAAATGCAGCTTTTTAACTGAGCACTACCTGACAGATTCAATAATCAGGGGAAAACCTTAATTGATGACATTTCATTAGCATAATGAGTTGAAGCTGGGAAAAGAGAGTCTCTTATTAATTAATCAAACAAAGCACGAACTGTTTCAGTCCCTTACTCTCTGCCATTTTCCATTAATCATAAGACTGTGTATTAAACTCATTTGAATTCACTAGGTGTTGAGTTTTTCTGCAGGAAAAGCATTGGCAGAGCGGCACACACTTATGCAGGTATGAAACACATTATAAATTCATGTTTGTGATCTTAAACTTTCATCTCTGCAGGAAGTGCTGATAATATTTCTTAAAAAAACACCAGACCTCAGTAGCCACTGGTATATAGATGAAAGCTGCCTCCTCTCTAACAATCTGTTACCTGGCTGCAGGTGTTTAATCCATCAGGGTGAATTTTTAGTACAATGTGGAATGCTGGGGCTATGCTGATTGTTGTCAGAATAACCTTTCTACAACAGAGTTTGCTATGTATTGGACAATTTACTTGTTATTCCCAGCAGTATTTTCTCTGTCTTTTGCTTTGCATTTTAAATATCCAAAGAAAAGTAAAACCAGGGGAATTCAAGAGCTCAGAAGGTCTCAAGTTCTGCTTTTTCATTGTTGCTATATTTCTTATTTTCTGGAAGACATTTGTAGACTGTAATGGTGACAGCCTTAGTACATTTTTAGTAATTTGGAAAATGGGGATTAATCAGGAGTCTTCTGTTCTAAGCAGAAAGACATTTCTACTTTCCACCTGTAGGGTATCTTTCCGTAAGAAGAAGAAGAGGAAAAAAAAAAACAGGTATCTAAAGACCAGAGAGAAGCAGCCAGAGATGTTTGTTTCTTTGGAATAGCGCTTGTCCTGGAGAAGACAGACCCATTTCCAAAGGCTACATATTCAATTTCTGTAACTTCTGCTATTAAATTTATTATCAACTTTGTAAAAGACAGAGGTCCTTCTTTTCTCTCATGCAGCTGATTATTTGAATTATAGGCTAGATAATCACGTTCCTTTCCTGTGAATCTTGAGCTCTTTCTTAAAACCGAGTCAGCTTCAGTAAACCAGAGAATAACTTTATGCAGCGTCCCCTTTGCAGTTTAGGCTCTCACGAAGTTTTCATTGGATACATACTGATGAGGAGGTGATTGACGTGAGGTGAGATACAAGCAGAGTACTTGCTTGTTAATTCATATGTTTTAGAGGAAAAAGGTTGCCATCATTCTTTCAAGAAAAAGTATTTGTTGGCTATGTTGTGAGTGGAGCTTCATGTGCATTGGCTGCAAGTTCAGCTGTGGGATTGTGCCTTTGAGAGACTGTAAGTAGATTCTCACTAGATTTTAGTAATTGCTCAGTCCTCCAAAGTGGCTGCAAAACTGTGAAACTTTAGTCACGTGAATGTTTTACTGCTGAAAACTTTGTTGCAAAGAGAGTTAAGTCCTTGACAAAGACATGTTTTAGATTTAGTTGCCTAGGCTCCTTATTCAAATACATCTTCGCATCTAAATACCACTGAAAATCTTGACCCAAATATTTCTCTGCTTGCTGGGTGACAAATTTCATATCTTTTCTGTTTGAAAACAGTATCAATAGATTAAGAGAGTAATTTCTGATAAGCCTCAAGTAAGGCCACGGAAGAAAATGGTGATGAGAGTGCAGGCTCTTGTCATTGTACATTAATATTATTACAACAAATAATAAACCCTGAAGACAAACTGATAAAGAAATATTTTTTTATACACTAGCACAAATTAATTTAGTATTGATGGGATTACTTTAGTTATATGGACATGTTCTGCACTAGCTATGTTTGTTTTTGTGGTAAGGTTGTTACATTGCAGGTTATAGAGTTGGTGCACTGCAGTATAGAACAATAAAAAAATTGCAGTTCTGCACACTGCTTTTTGTTCTAGTATCTAGGCTTTAATGATTTTTTCTAGTGCCAGAAACAATACATTTTTAGTAAAATCTTAATAATCATTGCAGAATTGTATTTTTCCTTAGTTTCAAAGCTTGTGTTAAATTTGAAATGTATTGACTAATTTATTGTCTACTTAATTGACTTCAGATTATATGTCTGTTTCTCTATATTCACATGCATAACATTCTCACAATTCACAGAGAAATGAATGATATTGACACAGCTAGTGTGCAACACCTTTTTCAACAGAAGTGAAGCAAGACTGCAGAATTGATCAACAGACTTAACACTTTAAGCAACTGGTGAAAAAGTGAATCAAACAAAAAGCAATAACTTATTCAAACTTTGCATACATTTAACGTCGTCCTTACTCTGGTCAAGGTTCCTGAATAAGGCCTATCTACAATTTTAAATCTGCTTTCCTTAATATGTATCCGAGATACAGGTAATAAAAAATACAGATGTTTTTTCTCCTAATGATATAGCATAAGAGAGCGTGTACTCCATATTTTTTTTATGTATTTACAAAATATTCTATGCTCTGTAATAATGTATCTGAGAAAAATGAAAGGTCCATTTTAAAAGCCGAAGTTCATTTATTTTTAAATATAATCAGCAGAATTAGGCAATTTTAAGTCACCTCCAAAGCTCTGTCTAATATCTTGAGGTTAAGATTTTTATTTTGTTGTTGTTTGGTTTGGGTTTTTTTGAGCTGCATAAGAAAAGAATGTATAAGATTTTTCTGAATATTTCTATTGCAAGCTAATTAAAAAATCTGTCAAAACTTGGTAATTCAATATCCAATTTATTCTAGTATAAAATGTTAAATATTCATACTTTGTAAATAGGGTTTGGTACTGCCAATGAATACTATGAAAAACAATACTGGCAGGAATGTGAATATTTTAGGACTTAAAATTACTTCCTGAATATTTATTTTCTAAAAGTAATTCTAACCCATATAGAATCTGTGGAGGGCTACAGTAAGACAAAAATAATGATCAAAGAAAATGTTTTCTTCATATGAGCAACAGATTTTCCTGTGAATACAGGAAGGTTATGTGGCCGTTTTGTTACAGGGAGTTGCAGA
The DNA here is from genome assembly GCF_963921805.1 of Phalacrocorax carbo. Taxonomy (NCBI): domain Eukaryota; kingdom Metazoa; phylum Chordata; class Aves; order Suliformes; family Phalacrocoracidae; genus Phalacrocorax; species Phalacrocorax carbo. The sequence continues at coordinate 6,779,055 of NC_087521.1, read as the reverse complement.
TCTCCTCCATTTGGACGAGCTGCACTAATGGCCATGTCCCAACTACAGCCTGAACACAGCTTGTAAAAATGGTGCCAATTTAAATTCAGAAAGATTACTGAGATCTTGTTGAAGTGAAAAGCTATAAGGACATAAAATGTAGAATGAAATTATCCAGACAGTAGTGGCAGATGTTTATAGAGTCCTCCCAGTTAAAGTTTTTGATCATACCCATTTAAGGGGGTTGCATGTTTCCCTGCTCGTGACTGATTGTTAGTGCATACAACCACCAACGTGCGTACAGAAAGCAGTCACCAAACCAAAAAAGGTTTTTCGCCCTATTTTATTCTGGTGCTGTCTCCCAGTTCCTAAGTAAGGGATCTTCTAATTTGTGGCCTTTATGGTAACAGACCAGCACAGTCCCCAGAAAACTTTTCAGAAAGACCTAATTTCATTGGTGTAGGGTGCATATGGACATGGAAATAAATAGGTTAGAAAAAAGCAGGATGAAAATCCTACTAAGAGTTGTACTTGAAAAAGATTTAGGGCTCTTGCATGTATCTACTGGCGGAAAGTCAGGCAGGTCATGAAGCTTTCCTAACTATGTGTAGTGGGTGCTGTTTCTCACAGGAACTCATTTGGAATTTTTCTCCCAGCCTTTCTCAATGGGCTTTCATGAAAATACTATCTGTAGAGTTGGCTTGCACACTAAATATAAACGCACACACTAAAGAAAAAAAATATATTTAAAAACAAGTGTTTGCAAGAGGTCTATGTAGTGAAAGAAAAAAATAATGAATATGTGTTATTCCCAAATCTGCACATCCTCTAGTACATTCAAACATGCAATGCTGATTGCTAAAATCAGTGCAAGATATCAGCAATGAACATTTTGATATCAGAGTGTGCTGGTGTTGGCTATTTACTTCAGGAACTTCTGAGAAATGAGATATAGTCAGGGGAATCACTGGATTTGGTATTACAGGTTGCACCTCTTGTCACATGGAGTATGAATATCTGGGCAGTAGCACCGTATGGATGTAGTTGAATTTTTCTATGTTTGCACTGTATTATATCCCAGGAATATGATTAATATTTATAGGCAGTAATCTAAGATAACGTGGGGGGAGGATTAATCTTTAAATATCCATCTACTAGGATAAATAACCACTTGAATAATTTCATATGGTATAGGAATAGTGAATTGAGCATATTAAGAATGACAAAGTAAAGCTTAAACATTGCAAGCACAAATTTTTTTCAAACTGCAATATTTCTACTTCTCATAATAACAGTTTTGATAAGTTAATTTGTAATATTTTTGTCTAGTCATAGAAAATTAACTTCTTGGAAGATGCAATTTTAAATATGTCTTTATGATGGATTTAATTTATTTTCTGAATGTACAATGTTAGGTTATTTATTGCTATTACAAACTAAATTCTCATACATTTTCTGCAGAATTTATGACATGCGATAAAATTTTTGAGAGTAAGATTTGTTTAAAGCAGTGCAATAATATGAAACCACTTTTTAGAAGTCAAATTAAGTAAAAAAAAACCCAAACCCACAAAAAACCTTGCTTCTTAAAGAAAATCTTTACCATAACAAAAAATGTAATATTTCATGTGCAAATATACTGACTTAAACAATATCATAGGTGAATGTGAGAATGGTTGTGACAGTATGTTTGCAAAGAAACAATTAAAAATTTTTACTTAGCAGTTAGATTAATACAATCTAGTTTGAATTCAGAAAAAAAAAACCTAACCAAAAACCAATGAAAACAAAAAACAGCAAACAAAAAAGCAAACAGGTGTAGGTTTGTATTTTACATGAAGTTTAGTGCTCTGCTGAACCTGTATATCACTCATGAAAATAACACTTATCAAAGTCAGAGGAACATTTTCAAGATCTATTTTGTTTCCAAGAATTAAAAGCTCTTCCTGAAATTTTCTGATACTTGCATTCAACAATTTATTTTAAGATATTGCCGGAAATCGATATATTTTCTAGTTTTCTACAAAAGTGTTATAGGTGTTCACAAATGTTGCAGAACTTCTGGTAAGATCTGTCTTTTATTAACATCTGCAAGTTCTTTTTGAAAGCTGAAAAAGCCCCAAAGGTTTCTGTTGAAACCACTGCACAAAAAATATTTGTGTGTAGATTGTGCTTATTCCTAAAACATAAGTGACAGCAAGTTTTATGGTCGTGAGTACCTTACATCTATAAATGTAGTCAAATTAATATACATTTTCTCATAATAAATGTTATCTTCCATCCAGTTCAGAAATTATTTTCACTTGACAAAAAAATACTAGGAAATATGTAATTCACCATATATAAACTCTTTCTTTCCTGGTTAGAGTTTAAAATTTTCCTAAAACAATGTATTGCCAAGCTTTAGTTTAACTAAACTCTGATAAATGTGATCCAGAAACTATACAGAGTATTTCTATGTGGGCAGTTTACTCCATGGGAAAAGGAAAAAAAAAAAAAAAAAGAGAATAGAAAAGGCAGATAATTTTATCCAAAAGAATGTTGTATGTGACTTGTACATCACATATAGTGGAATTGATAAAAATGACAAAAATTATTTGAAATATAAATTAATAAAAGTGAATAATTATTATTTATTACTTATATAGAGTGAAATGCCCCATGTAAGTCCCACTTGTAATCTGACCAGATTCTTTTTTGTGAGTTGTCAATGATTCTGTGTGACTTCAACATATAAGTTTGCAGCAGCTGTTGCCTGTTATCACTGTGCTTAGTATGAGAGACATCTGAAAACGTTGCCTCACAAGTACTTCTAATGTAAATTTAGCAGTGCTTGCTTTTATTTTTGGTTGTGATTGTGACAAACACTTACTAGGATAATATTATCTTGATGTTACCCAGGTTGTAAACTCCTAGAATTTTTTGTCATCTGGTTAATTCTTTTCACCTGCTTATTCACCTAAATTCCTGCAACTCTAAAACCCAAAATTGCTTACACTTTTTAATGTTTCCTAAATATTTTTGCACATTTTTTCCATAGGTGAGCAACATACACGAAGGCAACCTTTATCTGATTCCATTTTCTATATATAAAAGCCTGAATTAGGAGTGAAGTTTTTATCTCAATTATGCTTTTAGTAACTAAATGTTTTGAAACACAAAAGATGATTCATCAAAGAGTGATGCGACAAAAATTCTTCACATAAGGACATTAAATTGACTAAAATTGCACACGAAAGACTGAGACGGATTTTTTATAGTGGATCTCATATGCTATGGAAGAAAAATGGAAAAAAAACCAGACTCCTGATTAATCTGAACACTTGACTCTATATTCTAACTCCATAAGAAAGTTCAGCAGAACTTTCTGCCTAAAATAGCAGCACAGTATCAACAAAATTAGTCTTTGATATTTGGAACCTGATAGGGAGAAAATTCTGATAGCCAGAGTGAAAAACAGACAGAAGTCGCTGTCATATATTCTCTATTCACCAACACATCTATACCCTTCCAATATCAACAACTGAAATGAGCATATTGGAAAGGAGTGGAATGAAATCCTTTCTATCCCTAGAATACGACACTCCCTACTCCCCAGCTGTCCGTGGTTTGCATTACCTGGTAGCTGGTTTAGTAGATACCCACTGTTCTAGGGACTGTATAAATTTCAGAGGTATGAATTCTGTTCTGCTAATGTGTGCATGCACAGCTTATTCACAATGTCAAATGTAGCTGTTCTATCAGTGACCGCTATCAACAGTAGCTGATGTCTCTTCAGATGTTTTACCCTCACTCCATTGCACTTATCATTTAAATGAAGAATCTCAGGTTTAGAAAAATAAATTTATCTTAGAAAGAACAATTATTCCTTAAGATAAACAAGAATATTTAATTAATAGAAAATATCTTAAAGAATACCTTCCCTAAAAATGTCCTTGGGGTGAGAGGGAGGATCTTTGAGGGGCGTGTGCTAATCACTTTTCCGTCTTTTATTTTTTTTAAGTCCAGCTGTACTCAGGAATTTTTTAACCATTGTGGATATGTTTATTGTCTCAGTTCTTAGCTTTCACATGTGACCAAAGCAGAGACATCTTCTACAAAATACCTTGAGAATATATTGTTCTGTACATAATTGCTAAATCAATGCACTCAGAACTGAATAAAAATGGCCACACTCACCATCTGTTACAACCATTTCAGATGCCAGCTCCAACTGGCGTATTGACTGACACTCTGAGAATGGCCTCATGGTTACCAGAGAAACCTGGAAGTCAAGAGACTCAAGCTATTCCCAGGTATGCCAAGCATATCTCACTTTTTTTACCAGAATAAAATAATAATTTTTATGGTCCTCATAAGCACATATTAAGGTGCTGCTTAGTTTTTTAAATTAGGTTTTAAAAACTGTGTGGATATCTCTGATGAAATATTTTTCACGTTCACCATATTTTAAATAAACATTGTAAAATAAATGAAAAGTACCTGTTATCTTTTGAATTCAGCTTATTTGCTCCATAGTGAACCTGAAGTATCTTTCATTTTCTCACTCTGCCTGTGAACTTTTTTTGAGCGAGTTTGATTGGTTGGTTGATATGCAGCTTTCTTCTATTTATTCTCCACTACTAAAGTTCTATTAGTGGATATTTGGTTTGATTTTTCCATGTTCTTGTGTCCTATATTTTCAAATCAATTTCCTAAGCCAAGAAGTTAAATATATTTTCACTAAAATTTTGTTTTCATTCTATTTATTTTTATAATATTTTATCAAGGATAGATAAAATAATATTTTTATTTTTCTAAGAGTCCAGAGTCCTCTGTTTTATACAAAGATAAAAGAGGTAATTAGGTGCAGGGGGGCGGGGCTACACCTAACTGCACACAATCTATAAAGAAAAGTCTGTTTCTTAGTTATGTTAAAAATGTGAACTGGTACCACGCAAAGATACAAAATGGACAGCATGTCTGCATTGCCTTCAGTCTGCTAAAGGGATACCTAAGCTAGCTTTAAACTACTTAGATCAATTGCTAGTCATAATCTAGCTGAAGTAACACATGGCCCTATGCTTCTCCTTTCTATGATTGTTATTACTATGTAGACCTATCCGGATAGCTTCCAGTCTTTTTAGTGCCATACTGAAGGTGTGTCTTGCCCTCCCTTCCATGTTAGTGACATCACCTGTAATTCATTTCAATAGCTCCTTAACAGCCTAACTGATACCAGGAGTTTGTTGCAGGAAACGGCTGCTTTTCCCTGAGAATATTCTCAAGAAACAAGCAGTTGTGTCAGCCTTATTGCATTAAAGGCGTCACATCACCTGCAGTATGAGAAAAGTTTGAGACCGTCATGTATGTCTCCATAATAAATCAGAGCATCTTCTCTACCTTTTTAAAGTTAATTAATCTGAAACATACACAATAAAAATCATTATTTGCCATAAAATTAGTGTGATTTGAAGTTGACCAGCTCATTTCATCAGTTACTCTTCGGAAGGCACTTGTAAAGTAAGATTTGACAGAGCATCTGTCTGGCTTTTCTCTGTTTATTTTTTCATATTTTAGGTCATCTATATAATATCCCTCATTATTGTTGCTGAGCGAAAATCAGAACATTCCTAGTTGGACTGAAACCTCATTGGTGTTATTTTTAACTTCTCTCTACAATATTTTAACATCAGGTTTTACATGTTTCCATATGCATGGTTGAGGGTTTACTCATAATAAATACTGTGAGGTTCACAATAACACCTTAAGTCTTGCTTTAGAGTGGCCATACATATTCTTCTACATCCAGGCATGATGTAGATGTGCAAGTGTTTGTAAGTTGTTAGTGATTCCAACAGCAAAAAATTGTAAATCTGCAGAGTTTAGTCATTAATCAGTTATTAATCCAGTGCTCCTCTTTATGTCAGCTTTTTTCCAGTTAATGTTGTTTCCAGTGACTGTTAGGAAAAAGAAGTTTGTTGGCTGGGTACTGGAAACAACGCTATGTCATTTTAGATTTCCAGTGTTGGAATTCTACTTCCACTGCAAAAAAAACCAGATTCCTAGATGATGCAAATCGACTTTAATTCCTTTGACAACAGTGGTGAATGTGAATTTGCACTACAGGAATGTTTGAAATACAGTATTCATTGATGCAGCAGTACGTCTGCATACAGTTCTTTCACATTATTAATTTGCTTTTAATGGTATTGTTTAGTTGATCCTAAATGTAATATTGATTCAAACACTATTATTCCTGTACTTACATGTTATTTGACCTTACTGATCATGGCTGTCCCACAAAGCAATCTGGAAGAAACTGGTACCCATTTTAGAAATAAAAAGTTCAATTACAATCTCATTTTGACAGCAACTTTTGTGCTATTTTGAGATCTCCAATATTGTATTTTATAGATTTCCTTTCGTTTCACCTTTAACTTAATTTCTTGTTATGCAAGTGAAAATCTATGTCAAATTTCCAATCAATTCAAATTTTGCCAGTCAGAGATTTATATTTATTATCCTGACTTCTCAGTCTTGGATGTCGCATTCTTTTAATGTGAAAAATTAAGATGAACTATGTGTTCACTTAATTTGTAAGCCTGACTCTTCTTTCACATACTGATCAGATTAACAGATCTAGTTTGATCCTCTTATGAAAAACATTCCTATATGCTATTCCTGTGTATTTCTGTGTGTCTATATATATGGTTAGCAAGTCTGTTTGAGTTCATATTTTATTCACAACCCTACTGTATTTTAACATTTACTATGCATACATGTTTGTACGAGGGGAACAATCTGGGCTGTTATATCATAAATGCCTCAGCTTAACCAGGATGCCTGAAACAGATACATTAAAGGTATTGCTAGCAGTTGGTTTGGAATTCACGCTGGGAAAAGTATTGTTACACAAGATGTTGGAAGAGAAGCAGTGCCAGATAACAAACTGTCATTAAGTACAGAGATTTCCAACTATCCCTAGTTAGAAAACAATGGAGTTGCAACCTCCCAAAAGGAGCCAGCCTAAATAAGAAGCAATGAAAAAACATCAGTCTTTCCTGGTTAAGGAACGATTATTACACATATCAAACAATGTTAGAGGTCATCCTGTTTAGGGGTTTGTGTACTACTTCGGTATCTCATTACTGGATTAATAATAGGTTTATGACTTGACATTGTAATGTAGATAGAGCATTCATGTTTACGGAACAAGAATAAAAGTAATATTTTTCAGATTGCCTTGTATCATTGTAGGATATAGATTAAGTTTGCACTTTTCACGCTAGGTATAGAGACATTTAATTTTTATTCTAGCCTAAAGGATTTGAATGAACCCACAGTCAATTATAATACTGCTTGTTTTCTCAGAAATCTATGAAGGACGTATGACATCTGTACCGTAACAACTCAGTGAGGGGCATCTCAGAAAGTCTAGTCCTGACCTCCACTTTGAGATTGTCTTTTATTTTGAAAGTCCATGGAGATCTTACCAGTTTGTTCTCTGAACTGTAGTGTACCAAATTACACAAAAGGCTGCAAAGTTTTATCGCGATTTTTCTCAACGATGCAGAAGCTTACATATATGGCTTCTCTACCTTCCAGGTATTTCAGGACAGACTCTGTTATTCTTTCCTGGTAATCAGATATTTAATCAGGAGCATTTCAGGGTTCACTTAGATTCAGGAGCTGTATTTCAACCATACGCGTACAAAATGTCATCTTAAAGTAGGATCTTTAAAAGATGGTTTTCCAAGGAGAACACCAGTGTTGTCTCTGATGTTACCTGTCTCTTACTGTAATCTTGTGTCCCTACAGGAGGCACCACAGGACCATTCTATATAATGACTTCTGTTGGCAAATGCAAGCAATGGAACAAATGCCAACCCTTCCAAATCCAACGCATGTCAATGCCTGCTCCCTGGCTGGCAGAGAGCACCCTACTCAAATGCTAAGAGGTTTGTTGGCTTCACTGTCTGCTATAATTCACCCTGTTATGGAAGAAAACAGCTGTCCCACGATCATGACCTGGAAACATGCCATAACAACTCACTGAGTTAAAATCCCAACTTGACTGCTAGTACTAGGATTCAGTCTCATGACTGTTGGTGAATGAATTGTAGAGTAGTCTTAAGGGGATAGAGTAAAAATGATTAATTTTTAATGCTATGTCTGGAAAATGGTCTGCACTTGAAAATCTTTATTGCATGCACAATTAACACAGCTCTGACATTTTATGCATTCAGAAAGCAAAGAAGTCAAACAAAACCTTCCTAGTGCAGCCACACCTCCTATCCCCTGCAGATATATGCTAGATGTTATACATGCTGGTAGGATTTGCTATTCTGTTGTCAGGTACAGATACAGACTGTGATCTACACATGAAATTCTGAGAGACACCAATATATAGCTCTAAAGTAAAATAAGTCACCTTTCTCCCCAGAAGGCATCTTTCTACTTTCTTCTCTAATCTGCATGTTAATTCAATACCACAGTGTTGTGTTAAAATGCTTTGCTAAAGAATTTCACACCAGTTTTGCATAGCCAAATGGATTCACATTCTGAATACAGAGGTATTAATTAAGAAATATATACCATAAGATCTGGGCCTCCAGTGGCTTTAATCCGTTATTTATTTCAGTTAATAATAACCTTTAATCTAAAGAAAAAAAAAAAAAATCTGGCCTGTGTGCCATAAAGAACGACTCAGGAGCAATCTGTTCATAGAATCTTTATAAGTCTGAAGGTCACCTATGAATTTTTTAATTCCCTGCAAGGTATTCTCAGACTAGTTCCAAAGTACAAACTTTTACTGGAATAGCTGATTTAGTTTTCATAGTAAAAGAAAAATATGACCAAAAGAAAACAGAAGAATCTATAAAAGAAAGAAGATTAACAAAATTATATAATGTCAGATAAATGACTGTCAGTTTATATAGTTCACTTTAGGGGAATCTAGATATAGCTGTAGTCACGTATGTGGATTGATGGAGCATCAGATTGTTTGCTTTGATGGATTAGTTAAATATACGAATTCTGAAAACAGAAAAGGGTGTGCTTTTATGGATATCTATCTAATTTTTCTGAATAGCTGCTTCACCTCTGGTAGCCAATGTAAGTTATGTTGGGGGTGTATAATTTTTTAATACAAATATAGATCTAGACTGAAAATGAAACTGTTTCTTTAACTATGTCTACTGTGAAATTTCACCTTGCTGTATCCAGTGACATCTAGAGTAAGTTCCAACTTAAACTCAGAACTCCTCAAGGCAGGAGCTTTGTTAAAATTATAATGAACACATCACTCATATTTTTATCACCACATAAGAAATAATACTGACAGTAATAACGTTTCTTAAATATAAATATTTACAACCTGATAAACCTCTCACCTGGGGAATCATTTTGAGAGATGTGTGTGAGACTTAGGACAGCCAGTTTCTACTCTTATACTTGCTTACCTCTGTTGAGTCAGATGAACAGTTGGGGATTTCCCCAACCTGGAAAAAAGCAAAGCTGGCATAAAACCAAAATAGCCCAGTGTTTAACGTGCCTAAGAATCTAGGCCACAATGTTTATTTGTGTTTGAATATTTATCTCTATTGTGCAAGGAGAACGAAGTACCATTAACAGAAAACAAATTTATTATCTAGGTATCTTAAATGTCACCACAGGTTTCTTACAAGATCTAAATGTACGTTTTTCTCCTCTGCCTCTCTATTCTCAGTATCATTTTTTAAAGCCTCTTGGCTTAAAAACATAAAGTGATTTGTATTTTCTCAAAAGAGGAGGACAAATGTGAAGTGAGCAAGAAGCAACAATAGTAGTTTGATTCTGATCCTTTCAGTAAAAGGCACTGAAACAACTTTCATAGTACAGTACCGCTTACTATGATTAAGAATAGTGGAATCCAGACTTAAGCATAAATATATTATTTCTTGCCTTCTGTTTAGTTTTTATTTATTTACTCAAAAAGTAAATTTGTATGCTACCATTATAGGGTTATATGAAACCAGAAACTTAGATCTAGAATAGTATTCTGCTGCTAGAAAGAATATTCAGACCACCAGACAGGTTCCATTCTAAAGGCATGGAAGCTGATCGGTACTTTGGTCATAATTTGTGACTGGAACGTTCCCTTGTCAACCAGTGACAGGTTATATCCAGCAGCCTGACATCTAGGAATCCAGGGCAGATGCTTCCCATATATGACACACAAAAAACCTACTACTGTTCACAGATTTAATGTATGAGGAAGAGTCCATCTGTTTATGTAGGGCTGAAAATATTTAGAACATGTTGGATGCCTGATACATCAGTATGTACCTGACAGGAGTCCAAGACAGAAGGCGTTGAACTGATTTCTTAGAACCTTCCACTGGTGCTCAGGTTAAGTATTTGTCTGGCACTTCATATAGCACATTCCCTAGTATTCTTCTGAGTACTTGAGAAAATATAAAACCTTGCTAATCAGAACTACTTTCAAGAGTGATAGTTTGATTGCTAACATAGACATTAATTGCTAATGAGCAAAACCAACACAGATATTCCTCAATCAAAAGAGATCTAAAGTATGTTAAAAATTAATAAATTGGACCTCCTAATATTATTTTTATACTAAATTATCACAGAATACTTCACAAAGGTACAGTTATAACCTGATAATGCACAGAATAGGCAGGCAAACAAAACACCGTTAAGCTCAGTTGTAATTCAAACACTGGACAAAGACCAGATGCTATAGCTGAGAAAATATTTTTTTTTCATGGAATACTGAGCTCCTTCCACAGTGACGCTTAGCAGACAGGAAAACTATCCTGTCTGCAGTACTAAGTACCAGCAAGGATTTGTACTCATGGACATTATAACCTGCTTTATTGAACAAAGGGAGCTTCGTCAATCGCCGTGTAATTGGCTTCACTGAGGCGCTGACATATTTTACTAGCATTTGATTTTACAGTTCAAAAAACTTAACGCAGCTTCATTATAAATGGCCAGTTCAAAAAACTTTTGCTGGAATTCCCATTAACGTTCAGTACTCTTCCTTATAAAACTACAAGAAAACACAATATAACTATGAAATAAAACCTTTTAAAAACTTAATACCATAAAATAGATGTATTAAAATAGTTGTAAAACATAAATTAATATATAAATTGTCATCATGGAAGAATATGGCATAGATTTACCGTGACATTTTATATAATATATTTAAGTGTATTTCTAGGGTGAAATAATACAATTTGCTTTTAGTAATAAGAATCATTCATATTCATCCTTGGAAATGATGATACACAGATTTTTATAAACAATTCCATTGTTTGTTAGCGTATGATGGGTGAACTTCCAAAGACCGGATATTTCCAAGCAAACAGTGAGTAGATGGAGTTAATGCAACCTTCTACCACCAAAGGGAGGTCTGCAAGCGTAGGCTTTGATCATCCCCCGGTCCCCTACTAAATAGGAGTCCTCACTAATAATTTAGGAAGCAAGCAAAGAGGGTCCATGCCATAGAAGAGTCATCAACAAGGAAGAGTCATAAATGATTGATATTAAAGTTTCATGCTAGCAGTATTGAAAGTTATCAGCCTCAAGATAAATTGAGAAAAAGGTTGAGATTTTTGCCCTGCACACTCTTAAACTTGAAGAGAAAATTACAGTAATTGAAAAACTTTATCAGTCTATTAGTAACAAGGGTCTAAATTTAACTACAAGCTAACTTAAAATGTCTAAATTTGCTTCCAAGCAATATCCCTTTATATGGTGTATATGAAGAACTTCCTCAGAAATAATAATTAAGTAGGACATGCTAATAAATGAGACTTTACTGAATTCACTCTGAACACTGGAAAGCTGTTCTTACCTGTGAAAGCTCAGAAATCCCTTACAAGACTAGTAGCTCTGTGCCATGGTAGTCAAAGGATTTCTTATGGAGAGAAAGAGGTGTAGATTCTGGCTGGGAGAGAGAGAGATGTGGATTCTGAAAGATAAATTGAGGCTACAGAGTAGGTAATCTGCATTAAACAAACACCTTCTGGTAATCCTCTGACACTGAAGAAGATATTTCAGACTGACATCTCACTTCTTCCTCCATAGAAATAATTTAGCTATCCCCACAACAATAAAACTTGTCCCTCCTTAAATCTCGCTATATCCTTTAATTTTTTTCTGCCCTGCTGAGAACTTTGAGCTGTCCCTGAATAGCACTTTGGTACTTGTCTGTTACCTGCATGGCACAGGCCACCCCTAAATGGAAGTTCTGCATGGCTACAAAACTCAGAAATCTCTGCAGTAGCTGATGCTGCCTGCAGAGCAGCTTCAGACTCTTCATCAAGAATACAAAATGAAGTCTGAGGTATAAGCGTGGTCAGGTCACTAGACAATATTGTATTACAGGGGAGCACATCAATACACAAAGCACTTTTCTCACTGTGAATATGATTTTCAAACCTAAGTGAAAGCTCATTCAGGCTATTGTAGAATAAGATACAAAATCTGTGTAACTGTAGACCCTTGGTGTACACAAGGGCGCTTTCTTTCATTTTTTACCCCTCCATTCTGTTTTCTCACTGTTTTCACATTCAAATAATTGCATTTCAATGGAATTTTAACCACAACTTCTGAAAATATTATTCATACAACTACAGGCAGATCTCATGGGTCTATTTTAGCATATTGATTGGTCTATTTTGCAACATATTAATAAAGATCCCATTCCTTCATCTCTGTTCTTAATTTTTCTTACAGTTTGGTTTTCATAGTAATAAATGCAGTCTCTCTGAGTGGGAGAGACTGTTTCAGTTTTGCTTTAAAATCAGTGACCACAAGAAGTGTTAAGTTAGAAAAAGGGGGTCATGTTTCATATAATGACATCATTTTGGCTTTTGTCCTGTGCTCAGGAATACCTTTTGCATGTCAGGAACCTACGGAAATATATATTAAACCTCCTTTTTCCATCTCCACTTGTTTTCACATACTTGGATGTACTCTGTGTTCACTTGAAAGCAACACTGACAAATTTAAACGTATGTTACTCAGAAAACAATAAGTGATCATATGTTTTTCCTCCAGACTATTGATCCATTGATTTAATCTTTGGTTAAAATGTTATGCTTTTATATGGGAGACTGATGCAGAATAAAGCTTTATTTTTACTTATTTTTTCCTCCTGCTGTGACTTTCTCATTTGAAAATATTAATGCTATGCTCTTTATTTATGTAGGCTTCTCAGGTTATTTATCTGTAATAGGCATTAAATATTCTTAGGCAGATCTTTATTTGGTATAAATCTGTAGCTGTACTGGTTTCATTGGTGCCCTGTCAGCGTACCCTAGCAGAAATTATAGAGCACAATATTTTATTATAAGGGCATGCTCAAGAAGTAATAAGCACCTCACCAAAAGCCCTCAAGGTCTTTTAGAAACATTAACTGAACAAGTTTTATTTCGCCAATGTGTGGTAGACAGGCATTATTAGATTCTCTGGCATTTTCTATATGAAACCTTGGAAGCTGTTATGTTTATAATCTGTTTCAAGGGAATGGAACGACTTTTTAGAGAAAGTGAATATTAAAATGTTGTGTCTTAAAATAACCTTTCTAAAGTAATTACTGAAGTTAAAAGGAAAGTTTATTCAACTTTAACTTGTCCCAGCCTGCACAAACTTATACCTGACCACCTACCAAATTGCAAAGGTCATATAAAAATCTTTTGATGAAGGAATTTTGACCAAACATCAAAAAGTTTGCAGCCTATTGCTTTTTACATCCTAGATGAGATTCATTGCATTGACCTAAAGCCAGCCAGGGGAAGTTAAGATACAAACCACTGACTGAATGAGGAGTTGTGTGATTTGTGTGTGTGTGTGTGTGTGTGTGCGTGTGTGTGTGTAAGGCTTACAAGGTTTTTATAAACATATTTTAAAAGAATGATGTAGAAGATGTCTACTTTAATATAGATTGAATGACTAAGGGAAGTATCTGATTTTTATGGCCATTTCATAGACCAGGAGAGTTGAAAAAGTCTCGTATCATGTCTAGAAATATGCTTCTTAGGAGTTCTTCCACTGTTACCACAAGTCATCCTGATAGTAAGTCATATCTCCCAGGTTGCAAGGCCATTTTTATCATCAAACACGTTTCTTTATCTACCTTTTCAGGTTGCCTTAAAGATCAATTTTCTATCTGTCTCCCTATCTGTGCTTTCCTATCTAGCTATCATTTCCCCGTGTTCAGTATTTCTTCCTAAATAATCCCTGTTATGTTATCTCTACATGTATATATATATATATATATATATATTTATTTTCTCACTCTAAGACTTTATCATTGCTCAATCACAAACCAGCCATTAAGTAACCCAGTCCTCTCTGAAGAAATATTGTTAATTTACTGACCAGTTTCCTCTCTGGCCTGTTTTCCCTTTTATTCCTGTGCTAGCAGAAGTACAGTCTTAGTTCATTTTGTCTTGTTTTAAAATAAAAAAAAGAGGTATTATTTTTTATTTCTCTGCCTTGTCTGCCTTATTTTTAGTGCATACTGATTTTCTTTCTCTCATATACTCCAGTTTTCTCTAGTATAATTTAAAAAATATTTTTATTTTTCTAAATTAATTTTTCATTTTTCTATCTTGCTCACTGTTTTTCTCAGTTATTCAGTATTGAAAATTATTATTTTTATCTTTTCTTCCTCAGATATGTCTTCTTTCCTGTTCTTCACTGCCTTTCTGCCTTCCTGAAAAAAAAAACAAAACCAAAAATGTTGTAACGTCTTCAACTATTCTATTGCTTTATAATGTGGAACAGTAGAGGCTGTAAAACAGCCTGTCTGGTTTTTTTCCTTAATGGAGTGAAATGACTTTGCCCACTGAGATGCGTATCTCTTCTCCCTCACCAAACCGTGGCTTTTTTATTGTTTAACTTTGCAGATTCAGCTCTGGACATATGAGTGTCTCTCTCGGTAAAAAAAAAATCAGCAATTTGAGGCAATACTGTGTTACATTTGGTCACTGAAACAGACAAAGTATATTTTTAGGCACTGCTTGTTTATAACCTAATTTTCTCTCATTGCTTTACAGAGGTGACCTTGTTTTAATACCTTCAGCACCTGATGTTATAGAAGTGAAATTCTTTTCAAATCTCCTCTGTTAATGTGTTCCTGCTCTGAAACAAATGCAAGATAACATTAACATTCTTCCCACAAAATACCTGCTAATTTGCTTGCAGTGAAGATAGAAAGCTTTTCATTACATATCACAAACTTCATTTATGTGGAATGAGTCACCAGGCCTGAAAAGCCAAATGAGTACCTAATCTCTAATGCTGCCTTCAGCTACAACATCAATCCTCCCTGGTTCTACTCATCTTTTACCAGCTATTCAGTTTTTAAAATTTTCCATTCTGTTACAAAATTGTGTTGTTCATCTGTCAAAACAGCTTTGATTTATGTGGTTTTTTTAATATTACAGCATCAGAGTAAAAGCCCACAGAAGTATACTATGTTGTTATTAGAGACAATCAAATCAGTGTAACATAAAATGATTAACTCTGTTTTGCACAATTGTTGGCATAATTAATAAAAGTCATACTGCTGATAATAAACTCTGTGTGATACTCATACGTATTATTTCCTGAATTTTTCTCTTCTGCAGAGATCATGCTGGAAGATGTATATGCTGTACACATATACATATATGGTAGATGGTAGACAAAATACAAGTAATCTGATTTAGCTCTGAATTAGCTTATAAAGTAATAGAGGTTACCATCTTTAAGTTTCTGTATAACTGAAAACAGGTACATGAGACTCTGCAAATGGAAGCCCTAAAACCTATGAGAAATTAGTTTGGAACTGGTCAGAGTATTCATTAACAACAATATTTTGACAAATCGTTTGCTGGATGGACAAAGCAATTTACAGTGACTTGAAATTACCTGTGTATTTTGATCCAAGCTTATTGCATAGTTTCAGCTGAAAAAGAGCCACCTGGAAGGGAGGAACATAAAGCTGACTTCTGAAACCAAGAGATACTTCATCTTTTTTGCAACAAGCTCAAGGCCAGGAGGCTCATCCAAGTTGTACAAAACTCAGATTCTGTTCTTCTGCTTCCTAAAAGGACTTTAAATCCTATCGCCATTTTTTCAAATGAGTGTCCTGTTGGGTAATGGCCAATAAAAGAAACTGAAGGAAAAGGAAGAGGAAAGGAATTGAAACCCACACGTCCAAAACTTGCAGCTGTCCTGTACATAAGGATATAAAATCACAGAATCACAAACTGTTTGAGGTTGGAAAGGACCTCTCAGGATTATCTGGCCCACCCCAAAATCTGTGGTTAATTTTGGATTACTAAACAGTTTAAGTTTTTGTATGGATTGGCTGTGAATATCATACTCCCCAACGTATTACAGAATGGTGATGGGAAAGGTCCCACACAGGAGACCAAATTTGGCAGAAAGGTGTCTCTCAAATCCTGTTGCCTGTCCGCTGACCTACCCAAAGAGCGAGCCATCATCTTGCACCTGATCCATATGGGCCTTCCCTTCTAATTTCAGCTAGCTTAAACAAATGCAAGTACCTTCCATGAGAATTAAACTGTTGTTTGATCATACACGGATCACACATTAATTTCAATAAAATAAACAATATAAACAAGAAAATGTTTGTTTCTGTTAGATGTAAACTACTACACCAATTTTTCAGGTGGTTTTCATACAAAAAAAAGTTAGCACAGCTCTAGGGTCTGCTGGTCCAGAAGAGCAAAAAATAGAATCAGTATGTTACACAGAATTGAATGAAAATATATTGAGAGAAATAATGATCTTATATAACCACAAGCATTGAAAGAAATAACAGTCTCCAAAACTGGGAGTCCTTTGTTTATATGCTTACTTCCATACTGTCATACATGCGATATTATGCTTCATTTTATCATTAGCAGTGACTGTCTGATAAGGCAGGATGTATAGTCATACGACTCATAATGTACTAGGATGTATAGTCTTATGACTCTCTGCCAGCTTCTTGTAAGAAGGAAGAGACATTTGCTAAAAAACAAGGTGTCAGAAAGGGCAGGTTGCCTTCTTTTAGTTAAGCCTTCTATAGCACACAGAGACCACTGAGTGCACAGCTAGCGTAAACTTGGATTTTAGATTTTCTTTTTAGATAGTCCAGCTGCTCTTATACCGTGCATGGGGTGAGGAGACAAGTACTGGGAGTGAGCAGGCTGAGGAGCTATCTATCCTCTGTGCTCAGGCTGTGCGTAGACCATGGGAGGCAACTGTTGCCTCTTAGTTACAGCACAAGTTCCAGACATCCTTGGGGTGTTTATTTAAGCCCCAGGTCTTAAGAGTGTGTAGATAACCAGAGTATATCTGGCACTCATGTCAATCTTCTTGTCAGAAGCGATGAAGCTACCTGCCTAGAGCAAGAAGGAAGCAGCAGTACGACAACCACGATCCCGCTTCCTGTTTTGCCCATGTTTGAGTTTGCTGCTAACAGAGGTGGGAATTTGCAGAGGTCACCAGCCACAATCTGCTCTCCACTCCGGAGTACCTCTTCTGCTGTGTTCCAGCTACACCCTTGTTCTCTCTCTCGGGACAGGACAACAGACCCCTCAGCCTGACCCCAGATCTTTGCTCTTTTTGGGAATCCTTGTCTGATTCAGTCGCCTAGTCTGCATAGAAACAAGCACTTTTCACCAAGTACATTTTTGGCAAATCACAGTTCCTTGACTTTTAGAAGTCCTCAACTGTCTCCTCATACAGCACAAAAGAGATGGGAGTCTGCTGGAATATGTGTAATGATGTCAATTAGTCAAGCCATTATAACAAGTCTGGGACTTGTAATTTCCTCATCTGTCTGGTACCCAGAATGACTAATGTAACCTTAATGCCTATTGCTTCTGTAAACCCTGGCTTGAACTACAGATTGGTTCCGACTTGTTTACCATGCAACAGATTCAACAATTCTGTAATTTCCTTCATGGAGGTTAACAATGTACTCAAAATTTGTATTAAGTTCTTTAGCTCTGCATCTAACCAAAACATTAGGCTAACCAAATCATTACACTGTCCAGAAGATTATTACTCTTTGGGTAATAAAATTATTTGGGTAAAGCTTAAGCCTCAGCACACAGAATATTTTTTAGTGATGAATTTTCTATCCTTTACTGAGAACCTCATCTGAGTAAGAGGACTTAGATGGTAAGGTAATATTATTAAAGATGAAGAAATGACTGGTACATAATATTTAATCACAATTTCAGATTATATATTCTGTTATAAAATGAATAAGAACTTAACCATTATTTTGCATTTGTATTCTCTTTGTGTTCTATTTGTATTTCTTGCAGAAAGAGAAGAATTCTCTCATAAAAATTCACTGAAAAAAAGCATATTCAGGTAAAGCTCAAGAATTTTCAGGTTCATTTTTAATTACTTTAGTTGTTTGAGTAAGAAGGAAAAAAAACCCAATAAGTTCTTATTTAAAAATTAAATCTTTCACTATTCAATTTCCAAATTATTTATTAAGAAAACTTCTGTGACAGAAAGGGATAAAATGTTGAAGGAATAAATTCTTTCATTTTCAGAAAAGAATGTTTAAAGTAGCCCTAAACTGAAAAAACCACCAAGCATACGGATGTCCATAAACATGTATATATGAATATGTACATATATTCTTATGTATGTATATGTGAATTTAGTTCATGATCAGACCAATTATGTTCAACAGCCCAGAAGGTCTGAGAAACTTCACTTAGCATTTTCATATATGTTATTTCTATTGCTGCATGTAATTTAAAGTCTGTAGTTATGAGCTGAAAACTTGATGTATCACACTAAATTTTATCCCTAGATGTCACTGTTATTCTAGACGAACCCCCACACTAACAGAATTAGCGGGCAGTAAAAACATGACCCTTAGAAGTGGAATGTACAAAAATAATTTCTAGATAACTGGGCACAGTGGTAGTTCTACTACACAGGATACTACTTACAGTGTATGCTGTTTCCAAATTACTTGATTACTCTTCAGATTTAGATAAGGATTTATATTTTGATAGGCAATTAAGAAATTAAATTTCATAGGAAACCACTACCTTTGGAAAAAAAATATTGTATTTCATTAGACAAAATTCTTATTATCCATATACCTATGCTTAAGTTTTAGAGATAAGATAGCAAAACATTTTCTCCTGGTGTTCATAATTCAAAACACTAAAGTTTTTCTTATTCCAATGAGATACTCCTTTCTATATCGTGTACAAATATGAACAAAATGAAATTTTTTACCTTTCATCTTTTTTTTTTTTTTTCCCTTTTTTAAGCACATCCTGTTCTTTTATGTTCTCATTCCAGATTAACTTGGGTTATCCTGCACTTCATACAGTAGCTCCTTCTTCCCATTGTCATAAATTGCATACCCGGCACCTCTGGTCATCCTCATGCCAGCACCTTTCCACTTCTGCCTTCTAAAGGGGTACGTGAATTACTCACGTTTGGTACATCTTACTTTGGCCAGTACCTCAGCCAGCCTTTTTTTCAAGCACTGAGCATTGGCAAATGCTCCAGTAAGGCTTAAGGATAACATACATAAGAAATAAAGTGTAAGAGTTAAAATCATGTATTAACTTTGTTGTACTTTGGCACAGAAAAGCAGTATTAATGAGATGCTTATGCGATGTTGGATGCTGCATGAGCTAGGATTATTTCCTTTTCCCCATGAAGAGTATAAATTTTAATTAAAAACAAAAACTTAACTATTTCACTCATCTTCAAGATTTTACAGGTGAAACTAGAATATTTTGATTCAGAAATGCACTTGACAGTGAGTAGCTGTAAATTCCGTTGCTCCTTTCTGAGTCTTTACCATCACCCTGAAATTTTAGAGGGCCATCACCCTTGCTGAGTATTTTGCCCAGCTATACGTCATTAGATTCACCAAATTAGTGCTTGATTGGTCACTGATGGCTTTTGTAGAGTGTGGGGAAATACCATGGAGGCAAAGAATAGTTTCTGGCAAATCATGTCTTTCCTATTCTGGTATTTTTAGATTAGCTTGTCGTTCTCTTGAGGAGAATGGTTTATTACTGTATTACCAAAGTCTATGATAGTAAGTAATTTTGCAGTATTTTTTGAATGTTCAAACATGGCATTTTATCTACCCATTGGGAGTGCTTGCTGATGAACTTGCAGCAATTTCATGAGATCAAGACAAACTACCCAGTGTGCATATGTAGTAGAGGGATGAGGAATGCACGTTGCGTATGCTTCACAGACTAATGACATACGTTAAATGAGCCCTTGATAAAAGTGACAGAAGAGTCAAAGAGTGAATTGTCAAAGTTTAACCTTCTTAGCTTTTAAAGAAAATGCAGACAGTTTGTCTTATGTCTTATTGGTAATAGACTGTAAGCACACCTTGAGTGAGAAAACGCTTTTTCAAGAGGATTAACACTTAAAGAGTCTTTATTGATGATCTGAAGGTAACGAAGAAGTGCAAGTGGTATATTACCCTCAAAAAGTCTTGCTGCTGGTTGCTATTTTTAAACTAATGTTTTGATAATCAAGAAGATAAAGTGTTTTTTGATTTAAAGACCATGGTCATTCTATTGTGTCAGTCGACCGCATTAAGATAATTTTGTTTTCAATTATCGTCTTTCATTGAGCACCATTATCACCCATCAGCCCCTGAACAAATATCACATTGTCCATCTTCCCAGTCAAGTACTGTAATTACTCAATAACTGCAATATTGATTCTGGAGAACTGAGTCCTACTGGCTGGCATACCAAGTTGCTTACTAACTCAGAATTGCAGCAGTCAGATAGAGTTGTTTTTAATGTAGTTCCAAGCAAGAAGTCACTCAAATTAAATTTAAATTTTTCTCCCCTTATTTGATGCCTGAAGTTGTTAAGATTGTATTCTTTAATCAGATTTTAAATCACACGTGAGCCAAAAGCCTCCAGCTTTGTAAAGCTTTGCCGGAGGCTTGCAGGGCTTAATGTAAGCAAAGGCATATCAGAGGTTGCACAGCTCCTTTTAAAAACACATCTGCAATGTATTACCAAGATGTCATATTGTGAAACATCAAATCCATGAAGAGGAATCCTGGA
Organism: Phalacrocorax carbo; assembly: GCF_963921805.1. Classification (NCBI taxonomy): domain Eukaryota; kingdom Metazoa; phylum Chordata; class Aves; order Suliformes; family Phalacrocoracidae; genus Phalacrocorax; species Phalacrocorax carbo. Next base: position 6,757,984 of record NC_087521.1, on the reverse strand, counting down.
GGAAAACATCGCACAGCCATGGTTAGTGCATAGGCAATGCTTTCGGCTTCTCATTTACAAAGCTGTTTTCTCACTCTTGCCTCACAGAACTTTTTCTCTTTGCAATGTTTCCAATGGCACGCTAACAGCAGAGACCACATAATTAAAATGGAAATCAATTTATTCAGCACTTGTACGTGGTAGGACATGGAATCCATTTTTGAAAAGTCTCATTGAGCTTGTATAGCTTTGCCAAATATTCCCAAGTAAATTAAAAGATCGCCAGCGGATGTCTATGAATCTGGCACTGATGATTTGCTGCAACTGGGAAACTGGAATGAACCCAGATACAGACTTGGAGACTCCAACTGCCTCCAGCAAATCCATGACAGAGGGCGTTTAATACCTGCCCCATGCTATTTAGAAGTTGCCTTTGCTGGATGGATTCTTTTCTGATTTTTGTTTCCCTGAACGGGCCGTTGAACTGTTGACTGCTAACAGTAACACAATACACGATTTTTATGCAGAAACAATGTGTGGGATGAGAGCCACACAGTGGGACTTACCTGAAATGGTTCCTTTTTAAAAACCCTTGGCTGCTGTCATATAATCTGTGTTATATGGGAAAGTAGAAAAATTCCATTCTGTTTTGTAGGAAAGCTTCAGTAGTCATTGATCTGCTGATCACTGATTTAAATTTAGGTTAGCTCTGTTTCAGATTCTTCAGTTTCTCTTTTTTCTCCTTCTTCCTAACTTCCCTACAAACTGTTCCCCCTCACAAATTGTAGTTTGCAACCAGTATACATTTAGAAGAGCTGACTCACTGAACTCTGGTCTATCCCTTGCAGCCATGGTTTTTTAAAGGCAATGTAGTTAGTATGACTATAGCAGCTCTGAATCCGAGAGGGCAGGAAGTAAATGGAGTGGCAAATGCACACTGAAGAGAACACGTCAGTACTACAAGCTCAGCCATAATCTTTGTGCAGTATTTTTATTTTTGATCATAAAGAACAAATCCTGTACCACTGTGCCAGTACAAAATTGATGCAACACTTACAAAGCCGACCTTGAGATCCTTTCCTGCTTTGGAGGATTTTCCATTTGGGAGCCATCACAGAAGCTCCCTGACCGTGCTGTCTATCAGAAGTATGCTGTAGTGCCACTGTGGCCTGTTGGGAGATTGGTGCCATTTTGACCACAGCTATGTACTTATATAATGATGCCTGAGACCCCTTTCTGAGTGGCTACAGCTTACTGAAACCTAGTAGGGATCACCATATTTTATTTTATATTTTTCTTCCTGGTGTTCATTACATAATATTTACCAACAAGTAACTAGATTTGTATTTGTACTCTCCTCCCTCACTCAACTTGTTTGGAACCCACTGATGTTTTTCAAAGGTATCTATGGGCTTGTATAATTTGTGTGCTCTGCAGATTTTGGCACTCCTCTAGGTTATGAACAAGTGTATGAAATAACTTCAGCCCTAATGCAGAGTCTTGAAAACTTAAGTGTTCTCTGATTTTGATTAAAATTGGTCATTGTTCCATCTCTGTTTTTTCAAAAGCTTTTAGCTCTTAAATTGAGAAGATTTGATCTCCATTGGTTTTGTAAAGTACGCAAGAGGTTTAAGATAGTCACACAGAGTTATACAGAAAATTACTTAAAGCCTGATTCCATAAATGTTAAAACTTTTTACTCACCTCTAATCATATATAAACTAAAAAAAAAGATATAGGGTAAACATATGCCATCCTTAGGGGCATTTTATATAAGCAAAGAAGATCTTACAAGTAATTAATAGTCCTGTCCCCAGTGTTTCCAATTGCATCTTGGTCACTACCCAATGTTTTCTAATGCTGCTTTTACCATGTCATGCTCAGTTACAGTTAGAAAGAAGCTAACTTCTGTGGTTAGAAAAGAATTACCTCCATAAAATATCAGATTCAACTTCAGCTTTGGAGAACACTGAAATAGACTGTAGAACATTTTAAGTAAGAGTGTCAATAATGGGGAAATAATTTATAATGCTGGAAATAAAAGACAAAAGCTGAGTTTCCTGAGCCCAGGTTTCTTTGCTGACTTGTTTGCTGTAGAATTGCAACATGAACCTTCTACGTTTCAGGATATTCCTGCTTGGGATCTTGACTAACTCTTTACTAGAAGAGTCAGCGCTCTCTCCACTACCACTTTGAACACAACAGTCAGCCACAACTAAGAAGCAATATAGAAAGTTGTTCCATACTACCTCTTACCGCTTCCCAGCTGAGCCTGATCTTGACTGATCTTCCTTTGCTATCCTGGAAAGCAGCAGCTATTAGCTCCATCTACCAGCTGAAACCAATATCTCTCCATGTGGCCACCTGGAGACAAGGAGAGGAAGACTAATCTGAGGTTTTGTCTTTACTCTTAGCTGAGAAAATACAATTAAAGTTACTTCTCCCAAAGTAGAGTAGAAGTTCACCATGTGATTTCTCTCTTCAGTGCTTAGCTTGCAATAGCTAACAGCCTAGAGCTTTTCTCCCCCTATAAAAAAAAAGCAAAGAGCTGAGTTTTTTCCTCCTTTAAACCAGGAGGAGGTGCTGTTAGTTTCTGCTTTCTAGTGAGAGCAACCACAAGATTTCTGTGCTCTGTTCTACCAGTGCCTGAAGTGAAACTGCTAAGCATAACAGCAGTAAACTGCTCAGGGATGAAGTAGCCTCTTAGCTTGTATGTACTAGTTCCTCCCACATTCTGCCCCAAACAGTAGCTAAAAAAAGGTTATCTCTGTTCAGGAACTAGTCTGAGCAATGATTATCAGTAGTGCTGCAAAAGACAAGTCTAGTGCTTGCTTTTATAGTGATGAGATGCATGCTGAAGTATACTCTAGTTTGGAAGAAGTAGCAGTAGACCCACATGACCCAATCACAATACATATGTCTATATGTATATAACTATAGAATCATAGAAGGTCCTGAGCTTGAAGGGACCTACAAGGATCATCGAGTCCAATTCCTGTCCCTGCACAGGACAGCCGCAAAATTCACACTATGTACCTGAGGGCATTGTCCAAGTACTTCTTGAATATCACCAGGCTTGGTGCCATGACTACCTCCCTGGGGAGCCTGTGCCAGTGCTCCATCACCCTCTGGGTGAAGACCCTTTTCCTAACATCCAACCTAAACCTCCCCTGGCACATCTTCCTGCCATTCCCTTAGGTCCTGACACACTGGGAATATATATATATATATTTCCTCATATATATATACACACACACACACACTCTCTATATATATATTCAATATATATGTATATTATGTGTATGTATATATGTATGCTATGGATGTAGGCAGAGAAATAAACAGCATTTTTCAGGATCAAGTTTATTAAACCCTTTGCTGTTTCTTCAATTATTTTTCCATTCTCGATTGCTTTTCCATACATTCAGTACGTAGTAAGCAATGTGTGATGGTGTGCAACTTTTCAGAGGGTTGACATACTGCCACTTTTGGGGTAAATTACACTGAATTTGCATATCATCAGCAAATCTGAAAGATGTATTGCTCCAGTTGAAGTTCTGCTTGACCTCTGAAGGCAGTCTACCTCCTAGCAGCAGCTGAGCTTTGCTTCCCAGCAGAAGCTAGACAAGATGGTCACTGATAAGTGATGATCATAAATTTTGCAGGAGCCAGTGGAGTCTGAACTCAATAAGCCAAGAGCCTGAACTCAATAAAGCCAGAAACATGTTGGCAGACACCAGTCAGGTGTGAATCTGCAGTCTCTAGTTCGCAGGTTCCACTGAGTGCAAAACTCATCAAGATTATGTCCTCATCTCTCACAAGTAAAACATCTCTGGAGCTCAGGAGGAGCTTCAAAACCAGCAAGAACTGGAACCCCCTTCCTGCCATGAACAATGGTTTCTAGCTCCCACTACATTCTAGCTCAGCAGGAGCTGGGAGGAAAGCAAAATACTTCTAATCAGCCTGAGAGTGAATGACTCTCAGCTCTGCTGAGCTGAGAACCTTATAAACGTGATTTTTTCCCCTACCATTCAGGTAACATTAGAATTGTGTAGTATACTGACAGCTTACAGAAATGCCTGCTGAAATCAAAATAAATCTTTCAAGCTGCTTCAAAAGTCAGTGTGTCAGGTCATATACCTGGGCCAAATCAGATTGTGCTTTAAAACCCCTCTAGAAGATAATGATTTTATTTTTTTTGTTTCTTTTTCATCTAAGAGTACCACTTTATAGGAGAAAGCAACAAGACTGGAAGTTATGAACATCAAAAGCATCTTCAGCTGCTGGGTAAAAATTTCATACAAGAAAAGAGTTGTCTTTCTAATGTTCCACCTGATGTTCACAAAGAAATTCAAAGTTGAAGGATAGTATTTCATTCAATAAAGTTTAAATCAAGACTAAGGGCAGACTAAGTTAGGCTAGCATGAGATGAGAATAACACAATAAACCATTCAATACATAATAGAACAGAGAACGAATCTGGTGCCATATACAATTATTTTGTTTCTGTTCTTTCTAGCAGTCCATATTTTAACTTTACCTTTTACGTTTTATCATATGATTTAATTGTTTTGCTGGAAATGGTTTCCACAGTATTTTTGTTTGTTTGTTTTAATTTCTGCATTCATTAGCTGGCTGTGAATGTTGGTTTTGGCTTGCTGCCTCTTTCCTGCCTTGGGGAGTATTTCTCAGTGGCTAACAGTAGGTGCTGAGTCCTGAAGTGTCGATTCAGAGCAATGAAGACAGGTGGGCCATCAGCAGGAGAAGTAAAGTGATTGCCACCATAAATATGAAACTGTGACAGCCCACAGAAACAGTCTATTTTTCCTTTCAAACTTCAGGTGTAACAGCTCCTAAACTCTAAAAGCCAGATTCACATAGTAAAAAAACCACAATAGTTTAGAAATCAATTTTATTTTAAGGATTTTTCCGCCGTTGTGATATGTAGGTATGTATGTAGGAACAGTTTAAAAGCAAAAGAACATGTTAAGTCTCAACACATGGATATTCAAACAGCTACATTTGGAGAACAGCTTTTCCCCTCTTCCCCCTTCCCCCCACTTGGAGGCAATTGCAAATGAGGTAATATCTCTCCTTGAGTAAACAGACAGAGATTTAATGTATTACAGATGATATCACATATAGCAAGAACAAACAAACACATTATTTTTATTAGTAGTAGTATTACTAATATTATGCTATTATTTGGTTTTGTCACTTTTGAAATCTGAAATTGTTCTAAATGAGCTCTCTTTTCTTCCTCCCCCTTTCTCTTGATACTCACATAAACATGCATACATTACTTAATTACCACTAATGCTGAAGGAGAGAAAAAAGAAATACCTGCAGCCTGCTGGAGAAAAGACTTTTGTTTTCTTTTCTCTTTAACAGAATGTTTAAAGACATCTTTAATATTTCTGATATCTTTAAGAATATCAAACTGCACATTTTACATCTTAGTACATGACCATACTTGGGACCATATGATTTTAATGAATGAATGGAATTTCCTGGCTTCCAATATGTTAATAAAACATTGGAATGCTGGTGAGAGGAAGATAGAGGGATCACTACAGGTTTTGTTACTGAAAGCAGGAAAAGATGGTTGTTTCACACTCAAAAAAGCACTCCCTTGTAAGCATTCTGGTTTGTTTGTTAAGGCAGTAGAGTGACAGCTTTTGCTGTTCCCTGAGAGTCCCTCTTCTATGTTCAAAGTGCGCAGTGACTTCTATTTAACATCTTCGTAGAGCTCCTAATGTCCTCGTCTTGGCTGAGGTATCTAAGCAATTACTAGCTACCCATAAATAAAGCAACAGCAAACAGGTAGCACTGTAGCACCGTCTAAGCAGGGAGTGCCATTCACAGGTGAAAAGAAGAAGCAATAAGAGAACTTGAGCCACACACATGAAAGACCATGGGTGAGATATTTGCATTTTATCTGCTTTGTTTCCTTGAGCTTGTTATGGTCATTTCCATTTCTTAGCAACACTGGAAAGAACCACTACACTGGGTTTTTTTCACAGAAAGAAAAGTGAAGCTCTCTCTGAAAAAGACTGTTCTGTCAAGTGAAATTAAGAGCAAGGGATGTATCAGTAGTTTTATTTCATAAACACAACATGAAAAGCTTCAGCAAAAAGAGCAGTACTATGTGACACTAAAAGTCCACATCAATTTTTCTTCTTGCCTTTGAATATTTATGGAAGTTTGCATCTGAAGATCTTTGTCAGTTATGATGCTGTCTTCCCAAATAGTAAATCAGGAAATTCCTCTTCCATATCTTATCTGCTTGAGCCTATTTATCACATGAAGTTAAAATTCACTGTTAGAATGCAACAATAATTCTAACAATGGACCATTACATATCAAGGTAGTTTCATTACTTAGCAGGACCCAAAGCAAGAAACGGATCATTTATAACAGTGACACCTCCCTTGTTAGTTCAACGTAACACATACGAAAATAAGTAAATATTCAGCCATGGAATATTAGAATCATTTCAATTAAGTGTAAATAGGACACTCAGGAGAGTCTGCACTTTATTAATTGAAGCCTGGTTTCTGCTAACCATATTCCTTTGTTTTTTTCATCTTTTTTTTCCTTGCTGTTTTGCTGTTTTTAACTAATACCCATTCCCCAATTTAAATATTTTAAGAAAGGCAAAAACCTAACTATTCTGCCTGCTGCTTGAAATGTTAGAACCTTGGGTTACTTAAATACAAGAGCTTAACTATTTCCTGCTCTTGTTGATGGTGAACTCAGCATTATTGCATATGAGCACTTAGTTCCTTTACATAACGTTTCATCCATTTCTAGAAAAAAACTGTAAATACAAGAAGAGTTGTTATAAAATATTGCTGTGTTCTGTTAAACCACTACTCCAACCCATTGCAGAGGTGGCATTTCATTGACGGGTTAAGTGATTCTGAAATACTGGTTGAGTAGATAAAGAGTTCTGAAAGTGTTTTTCAAACGCCTTCAGAGTACTTTGTGAGGTAATACATATAAATATAAGCTCATCTACTGATATTAGTCTGAGAAAATCTTAAGTTACACGTAAGTTCTGCAGTATAGTACATAGACTTTCAATTTTTATGTTTATTAGACAATTTTGCTGTATGAAGGCTAGAGAAAATTTGCTATAGTAATCAATGAATATCTGAAGTGCAGCAAAAGATCTCATGTACTGAGTTTTGACCAGAAAGCATAAGCTCCAAATTTAACAAATCTTTCATTAAAGTTAGTCAGGCACCTTAGTACAAACAACAAAAACAATCTGATTACCAGAATACCATACCATAATGAAGTCAAGGGGAATTTTGTCATGTAAGATTTATGTAAGTGTTAAATTGGCCTGTGTGCCACAAATTTGGCTCTGCCTCTCATTTGCACATTCTTGTATTTGAATGCCTTGATTGTTGTAGCAGGTTTTCAAACTATGAGCTATATATAAACTTGTTAGCATTGATTATTTGCATTTATTTTTTTCTTTTAGCTAAAAATGTGATATGATAAAAAATGTAAAATAGATTTAATTGTTTGGCTTCCGAAAACTAATAGCTGCCTTTTAAAAATTTATGTTATTGAAAACAATTTTTAAGCTCACATCACAACTACTTTAAATAAACTTTATTGCACTACATGCAAAGTTTCTGCCAATTTACCCATGCTGCTTTCTTCTGAAATAAATGTGTCAGAAATAGCCATAAACACATTTTTCCTTTGCATTTCTTAGAGCTGCTGTATATTCCAAACCAGTTCCAAGATAATTGCTTCTCTGCGTTGTAAAAATGCTTAAGAATTCAGTGGTGCGGGATGGGAAGGAGGTTGCTACAAATGGATGCAATTCAGATGGTGGCCAAAAGAATTAAAAGATCAACGGTTAGTGATGCTGGTTAGCCACACCAATTTGTACAACACTTTGAAAGATCAGGATGTAGATATATGCCGTAAGGATTTAAAGAACAAAAGATATTGGGCGTGCATACATGGAGAGATCACTTCTGTTAAAACTCAGCCTTGTCTTGGGTTCTAGAAAGAACTGGATTAATCTATTAGCTCTCTGTAAACAATTTACAAACAACAAAACTAGAAATAAGAAAAAACATTATTTTTATACTGTTACTATTGCAAATAAAACTTATTTATTTGTAACAGACCATTTTATATTCATAGAAATATAACAATTAGATTACAATAACCACCAACTATAATTTAATGTATGAAAATTTTATAGCATCACAGCGAATAGAGCTCCACACTGCATACAAAACCACCAGTTTTTAATTGGGTGCAAGTCCTATTTCTGGTTTTCTTGTTACTGACAAATCTTTTGACGAAGGTTTCAGCACATGAAAATGTTTTTGACATTTGTTTTAAGGTCCATCCAAAACTATAACATGGAAATCTAACAGTAGCTCAAGACCACCAGATAGCAAATGAACGGTGAGAAGACCTTATGTAGCACAAATATGCTTCTCTGTTATTTGAAAACTAATACATATATAAACGTACCTGTTTTCCTTAAAATACAGTACTGTGGTTCTTTATTGATTGTGAGTAATTATTAAAACACTGAGCAGGCGTTTGAGGTGTAAATACATGGGGAGATAGACTGGAAATCTAATACAGAATTAAAATGTGAGTGATTTAAGCCATATTCCATACTAAGCATACTGTAAACTGAGTTTATTGATAAGTCAGAAACATATTTGTAAGCTGAGGGAAGTTATTGTTATAACAAATATATACCTGTATAACAAGTGTATGCATTTTTATGTGTTTGTACAAATACATGTATTTATACATAATTGTTTTATATTTATGTATTCTAACAAACATATCTGTATACTTATCAGAATGGAAAGCGATGCTGCAAAATGTACATCCACACATGAAAGTTCAGGCTTTCCCTATTTCTCCCACAGCAAACAGAACAAGTGGCAAAAGTATATGATTTTTCCCCCCCCCGCCCCAAAAAAGTAGTTTTCTGAAAAACTTCATTTAATGAATGCTCACCCAGAATTTTTTGGCCTGTCAGTAGTCTGCCTGGAAGGCTCTTTGTCCCTGTAGCCAGAAGATTTACATGTGCCAAAAGCCTCTGACATGGTGGTAAGGAGGCTTGGAAGCTGCTGCCTGCATAGTAATAATGCAAAGAATCAAGAAATCTGCCATTGTCCCCTTCTGCAATGAAAATAAATTTGTTTACTCCGATTTAAAAATTTTCTGGAGGAAATTTTGGATTTGTAAGCTGGGCCATTTTCCACCTGAAATATAGAAAATATCTGTCCAATCCTATTGTAAAGATCTCTGGTAAGTAGCCGTATTTTGGGTGTTTCATAGAATTATTGACTCCTGGAATTATTGGTAAGAAGGCAACAAAATTACACCTGAAGTTAATATCAAATATTCAGAGAATCCTGCCACGTTTTTTTGGTCCTCCGATTCCCAAATACTGGTAGTTCTATACTCAGCCACTTAAGCAGTCAAAGAGACTACTGTAAGGACAAATTACTTTTTTTTTTTTCTTAACATATTATTACGAATCTATGTGAAGGTTTGCCTAAGAATATCTTACAGGAAAAAGAATGTGGAAAATCTTACATGTTTTTTAGCAGAAAATCTTTCCTTCTAAAAGGTAATTTCTACACTGGAAGTTGTCTCGTGATTAAGTGTAGGTTTTTTCTATGTTGTTTTTTGTCGTTTGGGGTTTTTTGTTTGTTTTGGTTTTGGTTTCTTTTAGGGAGAGAACTGAGCACTCCCAAATAGAAAAACTAGTGTTATACTAACAGTCTAGTGTCTTACCTGAAATAATTTGGTTTACTTTTGTGACCATACCATTCTGTGGCTGCAGGTGGCTAGCTGGAAAAGACACAATGCATCGTTTGTACTCTTGAATATACTCTTGAATGTACTCTTGAATCTTGAATATAGATTCAAGATACATCCTGGGAGGTCTTCGTGTCTTGCCATGAAATCCAGCCTGTAAAAAATCCATGGTTTTCATCAGAAAATGTTTTGGGCTTTCATTTCCTGCCAGAAACTTAAATATTCCTCAGGGGAGCAGGAAACAATTGGACAAGATTTGTTGTATTTAAAAAATAAAAAGAATGAGAAGCTCTAATTGTATGTCATTCCAGTATTAACTGTCCCCAGAAGAAATTCCTTGCTACCTGCTTCTCTCCACTTTATACCAAAAATATGGCAAAACATTATATTTAAGAACTTAGTGCAAAGAAAACAGAAGGGTGCTTAGAGGATTTAACAGAGATTGAAACAGAAGGAGGATGAAACGGTTATTCTAGAGATCTAAAACAGAGCAGTTTCTACTGCATTGGTGCAGCTCTGTAAGTAAAGGCCAATGTTTGGAAAGTTTTTGTGGTAAGCACACCACAAATACATATTCCTGCCCCAAAGAACTTGCAGTCAAGCTAGAAAACAATTTGCCATTACTTCAATGAGGAGTACTTGCTGCCACACACAGTAGTAATTTCTGAAACTTCGCCAAATTGACAGTAAGACATTGGTCCCTGAAATGAAAAGAAATGGAAACGAACTAGGATTACTTTAAAAAACAAGAATTACTATTAAGTTATACAGCATTAAACATAGACACATGCTCCGTACCAAATGCAAATCCCTGCTTTAGATAATAAAGCCACATCTAGCTACTGGAGAGGCTGTCCTGCAGCTAGCACCCATAAGAAAATGTGATGAGCTGTAACTGTAACAAGAACTTTGGGATTTTTTTTTCACTGAATGCAATGTCCTTAAACAGGTATTGTAAAACAGTTCTTGGCTTGTCAGAGAGACATCTGAAACAATTTATGACCTGTCCTTGTTTAGTAGTTACAGGGAAAAAATGTTGTCTTTATTCAGGATACCCTGGATTCGCTGCAGGTTGAGAATAGCTTTACTGCTCCTTCTCACTCTGAATTTTTAATACACTGCAGAAAACATTTGGATTAAAAATACGACAGGGTGCTTTCAAGTTTGCTCAGTGCTTTGATTTTTATCTTATGTTATTATAAAATAAACAAAGGATATCTTATGTATTATATAAGATATACATTATATATCTTATTGAGATATATGTATACTAAATATATGTACCTCATAAGATATACTTAATATATTTCTTTTATTACTAAATAGGAAGGAGTGTTTCCATTATTTGACTGGTTTTCTTTAAGCCTTGATTTGACTTTCTTCTTAGATTTCTTCAACTTTCCTCCAATTTGTTACATGTGGCTAGAGATAAACTTTTATCAAGACCCACTCTCTCATCCCACTTTTCTCAGCCTGAAAAGTTAGTAGAATTATTGCTGTAGAAGCAAGTCCTACAAGATTCTGGGCACTACTTTTCTCACTGGGAGAATTTATATTGTATTATTTTTAGCATGGGCCTGTATTAAAACTTGATTTGTGTAGACATTACCACAAATCGCACTCAGAAAAAAACTAAGCCTATACCTATCACAGAATCACAGACTGGTTAAGGGTGGAAGGGACCTCTGGAGGTCATCTAGTCCAACTCCACTGCTTGAGCAAGGCCATCTAGACCCAGCTGCCCAGGCCTGTGTCCAGACAGCTTTTGACTGCCTCCTCCCCAGGTGCGGGACTTTTCAGTTCTCTTTTTGAACTTCATGAGATTCCTGTCTGCCCTATTCTCTGACAGTGCTGCTTTTTGCTCAAGAAATTTTTAATCATGGCAGCTCTACAGACTGAACTCTGATTATTCACTGGACATGAGAAGAACATGCACAAATTTACCCTATCTTGAAACACAACCACAAGGTACCAGGGGGGTTTCAGGAGAAGGCAGAGGGCTCTATGGACCACATACTATGATACCTATTGTGATTCTGAGTACAAGGGAATGAAAAGGCAAAACTGTTATTATGTTATGTTATCTTACTCTCAAACCAGCTGAATTGCTGCTGTTGGAGAAGACCCTCAGGAACTCAGCCTGAGACAGAATCAGGTGTTGTTCCAAACAGTAAGCATTTGGTAAAGTTAAAAGCCATTGAAAGTCTAAGAAATATTGGACATCTTTTGGTTATAACGTAGGACTGGATTTTGATATCTGGAACTTAATTGTGGAACTGTGGGTGGTGTCCTGACCTTAGACTCTTTCCTTCTTGGTACAGCCAGGTAGGGAGTAGAGGGAAGAGGGCACACCCTTGCTTTGGCCCTATGTTAACTAAAACAGCTGGTGCAGAGTGGTGGTGTAATTTGCTATGGATAAAGATGAAAAGAGACTCATAGGAGGGAGCTCTACTCCTGGGCTGCTGTGGCTTATGTGTTACTTCTTTTTCTGAGCTGTGCCTAAAAGTACAAATTGGTACACTGAGTATAGCATATCTGAAGAAAATGTTTGCCAAGAGGTCTGAAGCGATGGACAGTTCTACTGCATATATCAGAACCGTCTTGAGCTTCCAGCTACAAAAATTTGAATTCAGCTCTTGGGGGGATGGAACAGTATATCTTAAAAGTTAATTTGCACAGCCTAGAAATATGTAGAACCTATATAATACTGTGTCTGATCTGAGAAAATCTGTTCCTTTTGTGACAGAAGCATACTGCTGCACTCAATCATACTTGAACCTGAAGATCTAGGACAGCCTTAACAGAAAAAAAGCACAAGAGATCCATGACACAAGGTCAATTTTGAGATTTAAAACCATGGTATCTGAAAAAACAATGGGATCATATGATTTCTCAGAACATACAATGGATTCTAGGAGAATACAGCCTGCAGGCACTCTGTTTGGATATATGCCCAAGACAAACAAACAGCATATGCTTAAGCACAGGGACACCGGGGTGATGGAATATAGAATAGCTGTGAGTTTATCATGAGATGTGGGAAGGTAGCCAGGGGCCTGTAATCCCTAGAGGTATATCTAGGGGTTGGTGTTTGATACTAGGTGTTTGGTACTAGGTGATACTGGTCTTTGCTACTAAGCATCTATGTGTCATTTTCATATAGAATGGAATATGCAGTACTAGCAACCAGAGGAGTGTCAGATCACCTTCAAGGACCAAGCACTCCTGTCACCAGTAAACAATGAGAATTGTTAAGGACTAATAAATCTTCATGATAGATCAGCCCAAAATGACTTGAGACCAGTGGTTGTGTAATTGTGATTCATTTGAGGAAATGCTCAGTGCCTAATGGCCTTCAAACACCTCTATCTGCCTGTGCACTGCAGTTGTTGATGTCAGTTGTTTAACTATGTAGGGTAGAAAGCTAATTTTTGAGATATAGTGATGGATCTTTCCTCATATTCAGATGGAACTTCCTGAGTTCCAGCTTGTGCCCATTGCCCCTTGTCCTGTTGTTGTGCACCACTGAAAAGAGTCTAGTCCCATCCTCTTGACAGCCACCCTTCAGATATTTATAAGCATTCATAAGATCCCCCCTGAGTCTTTTCTTCTCCAGGATAAACAAACCCAGCCTTTCCTCATAGGTGAGATGCTCCTGTCCCCTGATCACCTTGGTAGCTCTCCACTGGACTTGCTCAAGCAGTTCCCTGTCCTTCTTAAACTGAGGGGTCCAAATCTGGACACAGCACTCCAAATGTGGTCTCACTAGCATGGAGTAGAGGGGGAGGGTAACCTCTCTCGACCTGCTGGCCACACTCCTTTTCATGCAGCCCAGGATACCACTGGCCTTCTTGGCCACAAGGACACGTTGCTGGCTCAGGGTCAGCTTGCTGTCCACCAGCACTCCCAGGTCCTTCTTAATGGAGCTGCTTTCCAGTCCTTGGGCACCTCTCCTGACATCCACAACCTTTCAAAGATGATGGAGAGTGGCTTACCAACAGAATCTGCCAGCTCCCTCAGCACTCATGGGTGCACCCCATCGGGGCTCATAGATTTGTAAGGATCCAGTTTGCATAGGTGATCTCTGACCCAATCCTCCTCAGCCAAGGGGAAGTCTTCCTTTCTTCAGATTGTCTCTCTCTCACCTCTGGGGGCTGGGATGCCTGAGGGCCAGCCTTAGCAGTGAAGACTGAAGCAAAGAAGGCATTCAGTAACTCTGCCTCTCTGCATCCTATGTCACCAGGGCACCCACCTCATTCAGAAGTGGGCCCACAGTTTCCCTAGTCTTTCTTTTACTGTGGATGAATTTGAAGAAACCCTTCTTGTTACCCTTGACATCCCTTGACAGATTTAGTTCCAACTGAGACTTGGCCTTCCTTGTTGCATCTCTGCATACTCTGTCAGCGTTCCTATATTCCTCCCAATTGGTCAGTCCCTTTTATGACATACTGTGAAGCACCTCCCTCTTCCATTTGAGTTTTTCTAAAAGCTCCTTGCTCATCCATGCAGGTCTCCTGGCTCCTTTCTTGACTTCTTCCTCATAGGGATGCACTGATCTTGAGCTAGGATGAAGTGGTACTTGAGTATGGACCAGCTTTCTTGGACCCCCTACCTTCTAGAGCACTAATCCACGGGATTCCTCCTAGCAGGTCTTTGAAGAGGCCAAAGTTAGCTCTCCTGAAGTCCAAGGCTGTAATCCTATTTATTGCCCTGCTTCTACCTCGCAGGATCCTGATCACGCAGGATCATGGTCACTGCTGCCAAGGCTGCCCCCAACTCTCACATCCTCCACCAGACCTTCTTTGTTTGCCAGTACAAGGTCGAGCAGCACATCTCGTCTCATTGGCTCCTCCACCACTTGCATCAAAAAGTTATACTTGATGTTCTACAGGAACCTCCTGGATTGTGCACGCCTTGCCGTGTTGCTTTTCTAGCAAATATCAGGGTGGCTGAAGTCCCCCACAGGGACTACAGCCTGCGACTGTGAGGCTACTTCCCACTGTCTATAGAAGACCTTATCAACTTCCTCTTCCTGATCCGTGGCCTGTAGAAACACCCACAACAGTGTCACCCATTATTTGCCTGCCCCTTAATTTTTGCCCATAAGATCTCAACTTGTTCTTCTTCCACCCCTAGATGCATTCCAGTTGCTCCCTCACATAAAGAACAATTCCCTCACCTCACCTTGCTGGTCTGTCTTCCCTAAAAAGTACGTAGCCATCCATGACAGCATTCCAGTCATGTGACATGTCTCTGTAATTGCAATGAGATCTTCCTTTTACTTTGTATTTTAATTTCTTCTTCTAGGTATAATTCTTTTCTCAGCAGAAACATGAGAATGTCCATGAGAGAGAAATATTGATGGATTTTCTTTTCATTTTTAGACTCTTAAGGAACAGTATTTTAGCCAAACCGCATACCTGGTCTCTTCCTCTTGCACTCAAACACATAAAAGCTAAGATTGATAAAGCAATGCATTTGTATGCACAAAAGGACAGATTTACAAAAGGAGTCAGACAACACCTACTGCAAAATCTAGAGCTCAAGTTCTGCATCTGGTACAAGGTAAAGCTATGTGTCTGAGAGAGGGTTTGTTGATAATCAGTAACCAGAACAGGGAATAATCTTCAGGACTCTGCTACAAATTCTCATGTAGAGACTGTTTCTTAGCTCTGTCTAAAACTAAATATCTGCACTATGGGAAAATGCCTCCTTCTGTTTGAGAGTTGGAAAGAACAATTAGTTGCCTGTCTGTGCTTCACTGCACCGCTCCTTGAACATCCCACAGGTTTTGTAGTTCAGAGGAGGTAGCAGTCAGGCATGGATTTGAAGATTTCAGCCATTCAGATGGGATGTAGACTTGGTCTTGAATCTAGGATTCTGAACCAAGTTTACAATACACTGACAACATACCTGCTGTCCACAAGCCACCAATTGTGCAAAGTGCCTAAAATCTCCCTAGTGGGAGATAAAACCTTCTTTTGGGGGTGACGGTCCACACACATGCTTTGGGTAATCCAAATTCAATTACTCAGTGGTGTGATACAAATTCACATTTCCCACCTCACCTAAAAAGATCTTTAGCGACAGGAACTGCTAAGAAGCTCTGCAGGATGTACTCTTAAGCCAATCTGTTAAAGTGCTCTACTTGTGTGGCATAATTAAAAAGACTTGTGAGCCTGTCTCTCAAGCCAAACAAAAGCTTGGAGTGCTTATCTGGAATTGTCTTTGCAGTGCAGAGGTACTGGTCTCTGAGCTAGGCAGGTGAAAATATACATAAAGAACTGTCCTTGCTCTTTATACTCTCTTTGAATATTTCCTGTAAAAGATTGTGCTATACTTAACTGAAAATAACTGACCTTTTTATTACTATTGATGAATATATTGTTTGCTACGTGCATTCACTGAGTTCAGCAGTACACCAAGCTGAACAGCATTCAGACTCATTTTGAGGTGACTCTTATGAAATTCAAGATGACGGAAGAAAAAGGTAATATAAAAGTTATCGTCAGGGTGAATGGAATACACTAACAAAAAGAGAAGTTTTGCTTCCCCTGCCACATTGGACCACTTTCCTACTGCTTAGCAACGGATAAGATGCCACTTACTTCAGACAGGAGAGAGAAACAGCAAGAAAGCTGCACACAAAGCTGGTATCACTGCAAGTGTCCTGTACAGCTCATTGGTGCACAGAGACTTGGCCTATAATGAAGTAATTTGCATTCACATGCAGGCCTGGTTGTGTGGACATCAGTCCAGACTCGGGGAGCTGTTGTTTCACTTAGTCAAAAGAAATTTGCACATGAAAGCCACATCCGCATTACTTAACTCTGCAGCTCTCAGGATTGCCTTCCTTTCAGACCAAAGCAAATCTAAACCTATGATTAAATCTTCAAAGGATTTATTTTATTTCTTGTGGATATCTTCTAGACTTGACAAGTCGTGAACATACTCTGTGCAAATATAATTTGAGATGTTACTTACCCACCCTCCATTTCTGAGTCTCATCTTCCTTAGTACAGAGCCACATAAGCGCAGAATTTTCTCAAACCTCCCCAGCCAGATTTTCTGCCAGTTGGCAATGTGAAGGCATTCATCTTTTCAATATCTCCATGTCTTTCCAATTTAATTGCAAACTTTATTCTCATGTGCAACCAGGAATGAAAGGAACAGGCATGCCTGGTGTTAAATATTGATTGCATTATATTGAAAAAGACTGCAGATTGTGTCACTATCAGATTGGTAATCCAAAATAAAAAGTTATGCTAGAAGTTAACATTGGATGATAATGTAGCTAAGGCTAATTATCCACATGGTCAATTCTTTTGCCACCAATACACATGGACAAAGTACTCTTATGACTTCTCAGTTGCTAAAATACATTAGTGATTCTCCACAGATCCTGAGACTGATACACTAATTTGCACTTGATGTGGAAGTCAGCTGTTGAAATCCTTGGTTCTTGCCACCATTGTATTTCTGATGTAAATTTATTTTCTCTCTCAAAGAAATAAACAAATAGATAGATAGATAGATAGATAGATAGATAGATAGATAGATAGATAGATAGATAGATAGATAGATAGATAAGTAAATAAATCAGAAGGAAAACCCTCAGTGTTTTTAACGTCTGGGCTATGCATCAGATTACTGAATTTAGTCACAGTCTTTGGCTTAGTCACAGAACAGCTACAGCCCCAGCACTGACAGTGGAAATTCCTCTATAGTATCCTGTTAATGCACTTCAGTCCTGACCTGAAAGAACCTTTATGGCTGACAGGATAGTTTAATTTTCATGCCTATGCAATCTTTGGCCTCTGTGCTGAGACTGCCAACCGGGGTGCAAATTAACACCAATTATTCTGATGTTTTATGTACTGGGCTGAGAGCACCAACTCATTTTACACAGACCATCACCCAGCTGTCAGATGTTAATGACTTTTTGTTACTTCTGACCTGCTTCAGATTCATCTGAGTAGCTCAGAGTTGAAAGGACCTCTATTTCATTAATAAGAAACTGACCTGTACAACCCTCTTATCATTCCCTTTCACAAATTCAAGTGAGAATGTTTATTTTCCCATTAAATAATAACAAAGGGCCAAAGCCCAGCCTGTTGCAAACTCAGTGGATTTATGCCGATATAGAATTTTGTCTATTCATGTCAGTTCCATTGGGCATAGACAGCAACAAATGTGTCTCAAAGTTGATCAAATAAAGGAATATATATGTATATGTATTTATAAATATTATATTCTGAGCATTTGTCATTTAAAAACCACAAGTAGTATAACAGCTGAATATTATGCCACTGTTTCTGATGATGAAGGAATAATAAAGGCATTTGTTTAGGAAATTATTTATTTGACATTCACTACAGATATTATTTGCTTACTAGATCATTTGCTAATACTACTCAATCAGCCCTATGTTGTGTGGATATACCTTTCCTGCAACTTAGCTCTTTTCTTATAACTACTTATAACTATTCTTAGCAAGCCTGAGCTGAACAGACTCTGAAGAAGCTGATAGAAGTGCAGTTTTGTGGGCCATCATTTCTGAGATTTGCTTCCTTCAGTTACATGGCAAAGGCTGAGTTTTGCAGTCTGCAAACTTATTCATCTCCTAAGGTTACAATACCTGTTGAGCACAGGGTCAAGGTGTGGGAATGGCCAGTGACGATACAGAATGTATAGCACTGCATAGCATTCTGCCATATAAGAGTCAAGGCAAGAAAAGAAGATGAATGAGGTTCCCAAAGCCACTGTAAATTCAATTGGGATTTACTATTCTTCCAATGATTCTATTATTTTAGGAAAGTAAGCAATGTGTGCAATGATGATGACTTAGGACCTAGTTGAAGAAAGTAGAGAGAAAGTGGCCGAGCTCACTGACTGGATGTCCTGAGCTTTTTTATTCCGGAGAAGTCCAGAGAGAGACATGATAGTAGTCTTTAAGTATGAGAAGGAGCTTAATCTATTTGTCATATCTATGGTTGAGAAGATGAGAAATAGGGATTTAAATTGAAGAGATGGTTAGGTTAGACTTCAGAAACCCCTCTCAGGAGACATTTTTAAAAATACATTTCCTATAACAGGAAGATAAGGAAACAACCTGGCTAATCTGAATATAGATACAATTACCTGTTCTGAAGTATGAGATTTAACTAGGTAATCTATTGAGTTGCCTAAATTCCATTATTTTATCAGCTGAATACAATAATTGAGGTAATATCATGTTGCTTACAATAATATCTGTCTACAGAGAATGTTTTACATCAGGTTAGGTAACATAGGTCTTTAAGCCCATGTTCTAACTTAAATTTAGTCCCTAGGGAAGATAACACCATAGATCAAATGGGATTTGTCTCTAAATTTGAGGTGGTGCCTGTAGCTTCCAGGACTTAGTGAGCTGACTGTGTGTCAGTCTGCCACGTAAGTAGTGAATACTGTCTAGAAAATCACAGTGGTTAGTATCTCAGGGGCATGTGTTACAACATAGATCTGGGCTGAAGGGACGACCATTGGGATGAAAATTTTTAACCATTTTGGCACTTCCTCTTACGTGCATCTTTGGGGGGAAAGCCTTAGAGTGACATTCTTGGTCACTAACCTTGATATACCATATTAAATCTCAAGAAGTGACAGACCTTTGTTCATATCCCACCTCGCAAGGAAGACAGTCCAAAAACAAGCACTGAAGACTGACACTAGAAATGGATAAATGTGCTTCAAATTCCATGTGGTAAATTTGCTTAGCACTAATTCAGTACCTGCAATAACTATAGGACATGTTTGAAAGCAATCAAATGTTTAAATGTTTTAACGTCTCCCTGCTTAATTTAGGTTTTATTAAATCAGGTATGGTAGGCAAAATAATTACCATCAGATTATTGAAGAATAACTATTCAATAGATGATAATTTAGGTTTTATGAAACAAGGAATAATAATATAACAGGTTTTGTATATACAAAACCCCCTTGCACTGCAACAAAACACTTAGGGCAGCACAAGGGAGCACAAAATTTTGCAGTGTATGGAAACCAAGAAACGAAATCTGAAATAAAAATTAACCATCGTCTTTCAGACATTAAACTGTGCTCTGTTCTCTCAACTCCTTCCACTGTAGTTCTACAGGTTTTTTAAGATTTTGAGGAAAGTATTACAAGAGAAACATAATGAATATCTTTAGTGGTGCTGCCCGGTGAGGTACTAGAATGTATTTGTAAAATTTATGGTATTGCTGGTAGTACTCTTGCCAACTGTGACACCATCCTGCTGGCTTGGCTTCCAGCTATAGAATAAGAAAAGGTGATAGAAGCCTTTTTTACCGTCTCCAGCATTACAGACTCCTCAAAGTGTAAAATGTAGTTATGGGACAGCCTTAGTGGGTACAATACAAAGGTATATTACATTAGCATTGTGCCACAATAGAGTTGTTTACAGAAATGTAGATAACATTCAGGCCAATACTTTTCACTGTCTTCTTCATAACCACAAATATCTTTCCATATGTAGGTGTAGACATTTTTTATGACGTTGTTCCTCACAAGTATAATGCATATCACAGCAAAAAGTAACTCAGCACTCATTGAAACTGTCCTAAAGAAAATGGGAACACTAGTAATCATTAGTTTTTACCATGCAAAATCTCCAGCATGTCAAAGTCCTGCCTATTTGTTTTAGAAACATAGCACTGTGGGTGCTGAATTTTCACATGGAGGACATATACATATTGCAAACTCTTTTTAACATAAGAGATCAAGTTTATAATTAGTAATAGTTTGCTTATATTGCAAGAGATCTGAGGGTTTCCATGTTAAGGAGCTAAAGTGTCTTCTTTTATCTACTGTGTGGGATACAAGAAAGCTGTTGCCCAAAGCAGGTAGGAAAACAAAATACACAAAACAGTAGACATTAAACAAACTCGCCAGTAAAATAACAGAAAGTGCCTGTAAAAATTTAATTCCAGTTTTCTTATTTCTTCCCTTTAGTCACAACTATGGTTTGTCCCTTAATGAATTTACTCCTGTCTTATCCTGAATCCATGCCAACCCAGAAATCTGCTTTTATGATTTCTTTTTAGTACCTTTAATGATGCATGCTTTTGTATGCTTTTTACAGCCAGCTATAAATATAATCTGGATTTTTCCATTTAGAAAAATTGTTCTGAATCCTTAAGTATCTTGACTGTTTTCTAGGCTTACAGAGTCTCATCTGGAACTCTGAAGTCCAAAATATAGATGGAGATGTTCCTTCATTTGTTTCTCAATTTTCAGCAATATATCATGAGGCAATCTCCTAGGTCTTTCCTTCCAATGCTTTTTCAGTGAAATAAATAACAGTTTAGATCAAGGGTAACCAGCAAATTTCATGTAGCTGTATGATTATGAAGCTTTTTTCA
This sequence comes from Phalacrocorax carbo, assembly GCF_963921805.1. Classification (NCBI taxonomy): domain Eukaryota; kingdom Metazoa; phylum Chordata; class Aves; order Suliformes; family Phalacrocoracidae; genus Phalacrocorax; species Phalacrocorax carbo. The sequence goes on along the minus strand of NC_087521.1, from coordinate 6,736,778 downwards.
AAGTTTTACAAGATGATTCATTGTCTAAACTCCTTCTTCAGAGGCTGGGAAATACTTTTTCAAGATGGATGATGCATGGCAGACTGCTGAGAGCTGGAGTTAAAGGGTATGTGTCGGAGGGTAACAGGATGCTCTACCAGAATGGGAACACTTCAGTATTTTTAGTAATATAAGCAAAGCAATCACACAGCAAAACATCACCTTTTCACAGAGTTGAAAGAGGCTGGAAGTGACAGTGTTAAGGATAGCCAATAAAACAGTGAGAATTACCGCCATCTATCAGAAAATGATTTTTTTTTTCTCCTTTAGTCTTGCTATAATAAATAAATGGGATGTACAAGAGCCCACTGTATAGCAACAATTAGAAAAAATGTACTCATCATAGCAACAACTAGAAAACTGTTATGAGGATTACGTCAATAATTCAGAAGGAATTTTTAAGAGTTTGTAACACCCGGTAGATGTAATAGCCCATCCAGAATTTGTCCACAGAAATTTCAGATTTTTCACTGAGATTTGACTCCACCCAGTAACCATGAAGAAATTATTTTCCCATTTGCCGTTAGGCAATGATTAGTATAATGATACCGACGCGGTATCTATTTGTTATTGTATTGAGTCTGGCTGAGATGGAGTTAATTTTCCCCATGGCAGCCCTCATAGTGCTGTGCTTTGTATTGGTAGCTAGAAAAGTGTTCATAATACACCAGTGTTTTGGCTACTGCTGAGCAACGCTCTCACAACGTCAAGGCTGTCTCTAACATTCCCCCGCCTCCAAAGGGCAGTAGGGTGGCGGTGGGCAAGGTCCGGGGAGAGGGCACACCCAGGACAGCTGACCCAAACCGACCAAAGGGATATTCCAAAGCATATGATGTCTGTTCAACAGTAAAAACTAAGAGAAAGGAGGAGGAGGTGGGGGCATTCGTTATTATGACGTTTGTCTTCCAGAACAACCCCTATGCGTTCTGAAGTTCTGCTTCCCAGGAAGTGGCTGGACACCATAGGCTGATGGGGAGTAGAGAATAAATATTCTGTTTTCCTTTGCTTCCACGTGCAGCCTTTCCTTTTGCTTTATTAAACTGCCTTTATCTTGACCCCTTGAGATTTTTTTTTTCTTTTTTTCCATCCTATTTTCTTCCCTTCCCATCCTGCTGAGGAGGGGAGTGGTAGAGCAGCGTCCAGCTAAGGTCAACCCACTACAGTTATTAAGCTAGAAAAAATATAATATTTATATTACTTTCCATATTGGAGAAAATGAATTAAGGTATGTTCTATAGTTCAGATTCCTAGGACTTTAACTATACTGACGTCAAGAAATTTATCTTGCCAAAATAAAAAATATCATTTTTTTTTCTCCTTTTGATTTATTTTTAAGTAATGACAATAAAATGATACGGTTATGCATGTCAGCTGAGCTCTAGGTAGATTATTCAAGTTCTATTTCATTTCAGAAATCTTGTGTCTAAGATGTCAACATGGAAACTTGCTGCAAAGAGGACTCTGACACTGAAGAGGCAGAAATCTGTTTTATTGCCTTTCAGTAATAGAGAAGCTTCTGTAGCTTTTTTGTTTGTTTGGGTTTTTTAATCTGTTACTTCCTCACTCTTTGGGAACACCTGAAAAAATGGCAGGGGAAATTCAAACTGATAGTATAGTCTCTGACTCAGAAACTAGGAGCATTGTGCCTGCTTTAATGTCCTTAATTTAAAAATTCAAAGGGAAAAATGTGAAAAGATGTTTCCCTTTTACACAATGGTGGAGTGTTTGAATGAGTGTATGAATATGCTGTAGCACAGTGTCCAAAACTGAGTAACGGCACCACCTGGACACACAAGGCTGACTCATGTGTATGGCATTTCTTGCTTCCATTGGAAGGAACTCATCTCTCATAAGTACAGAAAGTACTGTTTCTAACTCAGGAAGGGAATGACATTGCCTTGACCTATTATCCAGCTGCCCAGAGAGTAGTTCACACACAGGTCTGAGACTGTTCTCCCGACCAAAAGGAAGCTTTGGATGAATTGCTCATTCATCATTCCAACATCATTAAATCAAGCTCTTCCTCTGTGTTGTTGCTTTGTAACTCCTCAGTACTAGCAAAGAAGCCAAGTTTAGCTAAGGCTAAGACAAACAAGATAACTTTGTGCTCCAACCTGTTGTTCAATTAGCTTTCAATACTGATCTGTCTGATGGTAAGATCCTGAGTGGAGGAAAGATGAATAGAGTATGTGTTAAATTTTAAGGCTCGTGTGTCTCTTTCAGACTGAAAGGGATCTGTACTATCTTTTTCTCTTCTGCTCTGTATTATCTGGTACCTCTTTTCTCATGCACAAGAACTCAGGATATCATCAAACCGCATACTAAAAATGTACATAGAAGAAACGCTAAAAAAAAAAAACCACAGAAAACCGAGAGTGCTCTTCTATATTCTGTGCAGAAAAGTGATCAACAGGACCTCTATATGTACAGCAGCTGGTCTTGACATTCACACCAAAGAGGTGATTTGAACTTGTAATTTTTTTTCCCAAATGTAAGCAAGACTCAGTTCATGAAGAAGTTGTTTTAGGACCTGAGCTGAAGATCTCATAAGAAGTGCAATAAAAGTGCAGTAAGATATTCATGTGCTATAGTTTCAAACGTTTAGACATTTGAGTGGAATACAAATTAAGTGGAATACTTTTTGTTGGGTTTTTTTTATATATAATTACTCAGTATATGCTGATCTGTCCGGCTCATAAACATCTCAAACAGTCCAATTGCTTATGTGGGTTTTATTTTCCATTTCTGGCTAATGTCAAGACTCACAATGTCAAACAAGAAAAAAAAATATTTTTTCAAGATATAAAGTTTCTTCAAGTACTACACAAAAGGTTGAATAAGTTTTCTTTGTAAATTATGACTTGCTTTCTTCTTTATTCCCTTCTTTAAAGAATTGCTTGCCTCAACTGCTGTGTCAATATGCAATATAACAATATTTCCTTTCCGTAAACTGACCTAATTTAATTTTCTATTTTGACAGAAGAAAAAATACAAATGTACATTAGCTCACTTTAATCATCACTTAGATTTGTGCTGGAGGTTGGAGACATCATTTGTAGCAATACAGCAGGTCTGAGCTTATTTCCACTGCAACCAACAAAATTACCGCCTGTGACTTTAATGATGCAAATCTAGATGCTGTCAAAATTGCTCTGTAGCTTGACAGAAAAAAAATCCCCATAGAAAACTTTCTCCATATGTATAATATTACAGCTCTAGAATCTGTTGTCTGTCTCCAAATTGAGACTTCTAAATAAATTTCTTGTCGATCCTGATGACAAAAACGTTGGATTTATTATAGCATTTGCCCTAAACATTGTTGCTGTTTGTATTCTTTTTATTTAATAATATAAATCAAACTATCTTCAGTCTTATCATGCTCTTAGACACTTATAAGCTAGGACTGAAACAGATATTTTTCTTGATATAGACAGATGTTTTTCAACAGATATTGTAAGAGAAGAAGCTTATTCCAGTTATAGATATTTGGCTAGTCGTGACTCATCTGAATAGGTTTCTAATGGTTCCTAGATTAGATAGGGAAGATTTTTTTCTGAACATCTAATTAGCTGGAATATATATTTGCATATCGGAGCGTAGACAATCTACTAGATTCATCTTAGGTTTTCCCCAAAGGCAAAATTTTACATCAGTGAAAGCTCTTTAGATGTTCATGGCATTTCCACCTTTGTGGTTCTACCGTTTTGGGACACAATGGTAATACCTGAAGATCTGAATACTGTTTCAAAGCAAATATAGCTGAATTAAATAACTCTAATCCAATGTCTTACATTAGAATAGTTAGTGGTCCCTTATTTCCTTCAAATCTATGAAACTAACAAAATTCTGAGTTTGCCAATCTCTTTTTCTTGTTCCTTTTTTTCTTTAAAAAACATGATTTTATTTTTATTACTTCTCCTGCTCACTTTTCATGGTCTAGGTTTTCTTTACGTCACCCCAGCCCACTTCTATACATCTCCATTCAATTTCTTGTCAAAATGTTCCCTAAGCTTTTGTCCACTTTCCCTATGAATGTATGACTTTAGCCTGAACTTCCATTTCTTATTTCTAATAATTCCATACAATCTTTTTGTAGCTGATTCACCTCTTTTACACCCCACCAAAATAATCTGATTTTTCTTGTATCCTTGCATTCATCGTCTCACTTCTACAACTCCCAAATCTGTTTTCAGTTACTTTTCCAAACTTGGTACTCCAATATTATTGTTATTTGTCTGCCCAAACTATCTTATGTTTCTTCCTTTGTGCTCGTCAACTATTGTTTCAGCCATAATAAATTCCAGAATTCATCCTTTAGCCTTTAGTGTTTGAATATTTTATGGTAACCTTAAATTCTTTGTCTCTTCACAGGATTTTATTTCCTTAATTTCTGTTCAAAATCCCAAGACTTACAAAAGCGCTGTTTTAAACTGTTCTCCTCCTCTTTCTTCTCAGTTTCCTTTGCCTCGTTCAGATCATCATCTAGTTAAAACTGCCTTTGGAGATTTGTGCATAAACCATTACTTCATTTTCTGCCAGTTAATCCTCTAATTACATCTTCCTTCACATCCATTCAGTTCAGTTTATTACATCTGTCATCTACACAAACCTCTGCCTCCAGCATTTTACTACAAGCCATCCTTTAAGAATTTTTCTAACTTAGCTTTCAAGTCCTTGCCTTTTTCAGGTGAATGCAGGGGAAAAAAGAAGTCCATCAGTTGTATTGGATGGCAGGAACAAGAGTCAGACTTAGAGAAGGAAAGTGTTCTCAGTCCTTCCTTTCCTGATTATTGGCAGAGTGAGATTGTTACAACAGGCAGTGTTGAGCAGGAGAGGAGGGAAGCCATAGCCCAAAATAATATCTTCAGGCGCTCATTAGGAGAACACAAGATCTCTCCTCCAGCTAACTCAGAGTTCTGCCAGACCTTGGGAATATGCAGCTTCCATCTCTCACAGAGGACTAAGACACCCAGTTTATGGAAAACTTGATCTTGCAGTTGTGAGAGACAGAAGCCCTAAAAAGTGGACTCTTTCACCGAGTGTTTTGTTTTTTTTGTCATGATCTTGCAGGCACTCAGTATTAAGCCTTTTTCTCCCAGAAGGAAGGTGCATCCAACTTGGAGGGGGCAAAAAAAAAAAAAAAAAAAAGAGACAAAGAACACCCAAACCCAAAGAATGGTATATTGCTCTTCCATCCACTTCAAGCATTAAAGCTGAACTTCTGGATTTCTCTCTGTGTCTCTATATATATTATTTTATATTATTTTAGCTGTTTGTGGGGAAACCAATTTCTTCATCTTTATTTCTGGATATAATTTAGCTCAGAATACTAACCTACACTGACCTCATCTGAGAAATAAAGCTTTTGGATGTTGCTGCAAGGTCCACATAATAATGAACAGATATTTAAGCAAGAAGCACAGGCTATGCTATTTTGACTGTGTCGCCTCTGGTTACAGTAATTGCAGTCAGCTGCAGTACGTCAGCTTATGCCCAACATGCATTCTCCGTGAGGAGGTAGCATTCTGTAAAACGGGAAAACCTCTCAGCAGAAGGAAAGGCTTCTCAAAGCTTTCAGCTGGCAGCAGTGCACCACCACAGCAGCTCAGTGTGTGTCAGGGTGATACTTCCCTGACAGCCAGGCTACCTACGTGTCAAAAATATCTGCAGTCCTCCTCATCTACTGGTAGAAGCTATTGCCTTCCGCTTTTACTCTCTGACACTTGCAGTCTTAACCATGTTAAAATGGAGGCTCATTCTTTGCAATCAGAAGCTGTGGAAACATGCTACGATTAATGATTAAACAGGGAAACAGCCCATGTTTTAACTACTGCAAGTGAAAAAATATTATGTGCGTGGATTAGCGCAGCCCGTTCGTTGGCTACCAGACCCACAAGTCTGCAGTGAGAAGTGGACATCCACCCGACGCCCCAGCCGTTGGAGTTCACATACCGATCTTTGGGTTAGCTGACAGATGTGTAAAAACTCATGTAGACAGACAGCTCCCTGCTAAAGTTGCTCCGCAGCAGAGGAGGTTTGGGTGAATTGTTAGCTCCAGTACACAGACTCTGCTGTGCTTGAGTGATTAGTTTCAGGCAGGGGTATAGACAGGCAAGCATGCTGGACATGAATCTCTCCCGTTCCACCTATTCTGGCACAGTACCTGAGCGGGATAATGTTGGCCTCTCAGACAAGTACGTTAATCTACTTCTGTTATAATAAATGTACGTGTTTGAGCCCACTGAGGAATTTAACTTTTTCTGCAGGCAAAGTTAGAACGGCACACTTTTGGAAATGCTTCCCTCCCCACATTAAATATGATGGTATGGGAGCGATCTAGCTCGTAATTGCTGTCAGAAGTGTCCAAGTTGTGAGTGAACACTCATGCTCAGCTTTTTCTTCTATAAAGGTAATGAAACAAACTCTCAGCTTAGGTTACTTGTCATAATGCTGAGTGGCTCAGAGCAATTCAGGAACAACAGCTGAGACCACTAAAGGCTGCCACTGCCAGGTCTGTTAAACCTGTCCTGCTGCAATAGCTGGCATTAAATATCATTATACCCTGAGTGACAATTTAAGTAGAAAATGCGGCATAGAGCCACATTATAAAAGACAAATACTTCCATGTAAAAGAACCCTTAATCATGAAAACAGAACCTGGCCTCTGAATGTGTTAATTTTTTCACACCAGGACAATAAGGCAATTGCCAAATAATTTTCTTACATTTGATAACATGAACTATGATTTGCATTTCAAAATTAAGAAAGGAGTAAGCAACAGAGATAAGAGGCAACATGTTCTAAATGAAAGATCCAGAGACTTAGATTTATGCAAGGTTCTACTACTGACATACCCTATGACTTTATACAAGGGGTTTCACTCAAGTATCTCAATGTGAAGTACGGTTAATGATATTTTCCCTTCTCCTATAAATTGAAAGAACGGTTTGATAGTGAAGTGTCATATGTGTGTGGCCTTTTCTGCTATCTATAGTAATAACTACATAAGCTCTACTCAGCTTTGATGTCTTTGATATCTCAGTGAAAAATTGAAGGAAATGTTTGGAAAGAAAAGTTTAGGAGGAAACGCAATTCCAGGAAAAGCAAGCAAGGAATTAAGTTTATATCAAAGTCTAAATTAAGCCTAATATATGAGCTTCTAGCTTTTATATACAGTATCTATTAAGTGGAAGAGATGATAAAGGTACCATACATACCAGTTACAGAACTTCTTTCATATTTTGAATAACATAGCCTTTAGTCCAATGAGGAAAAGTACACAACTATTTTCACTCTCATGCTTCATTAGTCCACAGATATAGACATATGCAGACACACATTCACACACACAAATCTGGTCTTTCTAATAACTTCTTATGGCCTTAGGAAAATATTCTTCTGTTCAGCCTAATTTTTTGAAAGAACATTCATGAATATTGCCAGTGGAAAATCAAACAGACTTAGCTTCTTGCAAGGAAAACACTATAACCAATATCTTTCTCAAGTTCTCGCTGCTGCTGCTTCAGCTGTCAAAGTCAGTGGTGCACTGCAGCATTGAAGGTAATTTCCATTTAGCGGTAAAAGCTGTTTTCCTCAGTTTTTTGGCTTCTTTGTCTTTTGCCTCCTTTGCCTTTCTACTTGCCCCCTATCCATCTAATACCACTCAGATGTCATTGGCACACTTACATTTACCACACCCCAGTGATTCCTATCCACCTACATGACATGCCTATAGCACAAATGCTGATGATGCATTATATGTCCAGCACTTTTTGTCGCAGTGACATTCCTCAACAAAGTACTGCCTAGGGGCAGCTGCTGGTTCACAGCCACTCTCTTATGCAGCAATTATTCAGTTCGATTACATGTTGATGATAAGCTATTAAAAAGCACTCACGCAGGACTCTTTATTTACCAACAATCATGACATTCTTTTTTTCCTTCTTCCATCCACAAATCTAATTGGAGACCAAAAAAAAAAACCAAACCATTTGACAAGTTCTCAAAATGCTTGGATTAATTAATGAATGAAAAGATATCTGTATTAGCTATAGTGTTTCTAAAACAAAAGCTCAGAGAAAGTGAGAGAAAGAGCGAAATAAAGAAAATAATTGTATTCAAAAAGACATGTTCTCTAAATAACGTGTCCCTTGTGTTTTAAAATTAATTTAGAAATAGGAGAATGATAAATACATGCATAAATTTCAGGGTTTTAGGTCCTATATTGATGAATTAGCCAGATACCAAAAAATCTGAATAGAATTCTGGTGGGCAAGATAAAGCTAAAAAACAAAACAAAGCACCTCGGTTATCTAGCTAGTACCACTCAGTATGTGGTAAAGTCAGGGAGAACCTCAAATCACCCCTCTATATTATATAGAGACATCATTCAGAACTAGCTGTCTTGATTTATTGCCCTGTGAACTAGAATAAATGCCAAATTTCAATTTCTTAGAGACTCCTGTGTCTTCAAAAAGGGAGTGGAAAAAGAGAAAGGAAAATGTTGCGGATTTATAAAATGATCTTATATTTAAAGCTTTCTATTTCAGAGATATAACAGAAAGGGAGGGCCATAACACAGTCAGTATCTTGGTTATATGGCAAATATATATTTTGTTGAAGTGTGTTAAAATGAGAAAAAGAAACCCAAAGCTACTGGAACCTGTAAGTAGTTCAGAATGGACAGCAGAATAACTTACTTAAAACTGCTAGACCTGGCAAAAAGATGTAAGACTCATAAGTGTATTTCAGAGTTCCAGGTGTTTTATTTAACAACAAACAAGCCTAACAGTTTTATTTTAAGGGCTTCGTAACTGTTCAATATATGATCAAGCATGAAATTAATGTAAAGAAATATTTGTTCTTGAGTCAAGTAAATGAGTAAGACCTTAAAATCACACTTCTTTATTAAAGGTCACTTCAAGCTAGAACTGTCAATAAATGACTAACCTTTTAAATCAATGAGCATATCGTATTAGGACTGCAGACAGGTAAAGTTCTTCCAGGCGCAGCAAAATGCCCCGCTTCTCTAACCTGTAACCCAGTGGCTTGATCTAGGTATGTGTATCAGATAAGAATTGTAAGTCTAAGTCCTCACTTTAGGCTAAAAGCTCCCAGTCTTATGTGTTGTGTAATACATGAGGTAAAACATATCAGTTTGTGCAGGGCTGATTCTTTTATGGTAGAATTCTATGGCTCCTAAAAGCGAAAGGAGGAGAAACTATACCACACAATCAGTAGCCTTCTTGGAATGGCAAAGTGAATTAATAATAACAACAGTGACAACAACAATAATAATCACCATAATAACAATAATAATAATTGCAGGAGTGCCCTTTGAAACGGTTGACATTTTCAGAAATTTGTCTATGTGCGTTAAAGCTACTTAGCTTAGCAAAGGTGCAAGTCAGTTCTATAATCGCAGGTTTATGCATATCGGTCTCCTTGCACAATGTGTAAGAGGGCAGTGCAGCAAATCTGAGGATGAAGAGTATACAAACAAGAAAAATATCTAAAAGTTAAGACACTGCAAGGTTATTCCCAAGGGTCTTCTATAGAATTATTCTTGAGTCCCAAACCTACAAAACAAACAGATCCTGAACTGAAGCCCATAGTTACCACCTCTTTTATGGATATTTACAGAAGGCGTTCATAAAATACCTGAGCAGCTTTCAGGTAAACCATTTTGCCATCTAAAAGTCAGTAGTTGCTTTGATTCTTCCTGTCTTTTTTTGTAGCCTGATTACAAGATAGCCTAGCTGTTCTGCCAAGTGGAAGAAAGGAAAGCCATTACTAAAATGTCACTCTGACCCCATTCAAAGAATCAAAGACTTTTCAAAGAATCGGGTCTTGAAGTAAACCCAACGATGATCAGCCTTTGATTAATGCAGTTTATTTCCTCCTCTTGAAAGAGCTGGAGCCCTAGTGGAGGTAATGAACTGCTCCTGCTACTGTGCATCAGCAATATCCAGTAGCTTTGAGCTGAATACTGTCAGTACAAATGAATTGGCATAAAAGCTCTATCAGCCAATTCCATGTTCTTATCTTTTTTTATATACGACTGAGATATTAACAGACAACAGGGAGAAGGCAGCTGGACCACACAAAGTCATACAATGTCAGTCACAGTTGGAATGTATGGAAGGGAGTTATTTGATATATTTACAGAATTCAGCATAGAACCATAGGGACAGAACACTTTGCCAAAGGATTAGAACTTAATGGTTTTTGTAGATTCAGCTGCAGACATATTTTTATCCCACTGGAAAAAATATGGATGAAAATGTGTTTAAAATTAATTAAAGAATTTAAACAAGACAGATGCTTCTAGTATTCTTATTCTTTTTCCAGTTTTTTAGAAACTGTGAAGAATTAAAATCAGAACAGTCTAAATTTAGAATTGTTACCAAATGCGTTCTTTTACTTTATAAAGGAGAAAATTAACAAAGTTTTTCTTAGCCGTCTGTTGTTCACCTCCTCTAATTTACTATTTCATAATGCATGTAGTCAGATTAATTAAAGCTTGTAATTATTTTTTAAATTCATTCCTTAATTTTATTTTTAGGTGAAGGTTGCTTAAAATATGATTAAATGTCTGTTTTAATAAACTTGTAGCTTATTTGTTTCACATGACCATTTTCAAACTAGAGAGAGTGCAAAAGATTCATATTTATTTTGATTTATATGGTAGAGTGCACATTACTTAATGTCACTCTTCAGTTCTTTCCCAAGCGACCTACCTATAGTGGCACGCTCAAAAAAACACATAATCTTCAATTTTCTGAAGTTTATATAGGGGGAAAAAATCCCAACAAGGAATAAAAGATGAAATTAATTGAGTGTTGGTCCATAAAACTTAAATAAAATTTTTTAAAACACATAAAATTAAATGTGTTTTGGGCACTGTAATCATGCAAAAAAACAAGTCTGAGATAAGTATTAACAAAATGCTAATCTCCGATGCAATTCTTTTATTTCAAGTTATTATAAATTATATTAAAAAAAAAGCTTCAGAATATATTTTGGATGTTTTTGGAGTATAGGCACATATCTCAGTAGTTAAATAATCATCAGACTTTTTAATGACCCAGCACCTTCTGGATGATGTCTTGGTCTAGAGAGAGCCATCCCAGCTCGCCAGTGCCACTTGCCTCAGCAGCTCCGTGTGCAGTGACGTCTCACTGCGCTTCATAGAGGTCTACGTTCTGAGGGGAGACCTGTACTGCTGAGCCAACAGGCTTTGCAGAACCTGACAGTTCCTATGATGGGGGCGTAACAGGGAAAAACTACAGCCAGACTGTTCAGACGAATCAGGAGTGAAGAGGAACAGGCTTTGTACAAACATTTGTGCACTGAACTGTAACCCCTCACCTCAGGCAACATGACCCTCTTTGGGGAAACAGAGGAATTTCAATAACTGAACAGAAGACTTTGAATAAGTGAACTTTGTATCGTCCTGATTATGCAATAAAAGGTTTCCATGTTTATAAAGACCTGTCAGTCTATCTGAAATTGTTTTCTGCTTCCAGAAGGAAAAATTATAATCTCCCAAGAATTTTCATTAATATAGTTTAGCATTATTTCAAGCTGTTCCTTGCAAGAAAACAATCAGAATTGTGACAACACTCTTACTTAAGAAAAAGGTCATCATGCTACGCTATAGCGAAGAAATTATCTACTTGATAAAATGCAGCATCAAAGGTTTTTGGAACAGAACTAGCAAAATATAGATCTTTTGAAAGAAAAAAAAGAAAAAGAGCAGTTTACTTACACCGTAATTTTTACCGTCAACACTTCTATGTCTGACAGAACGTAAACTGAAATATATAGAATAGCAATGTAGAAATTTCTGTATATAGCTCTGCTGGGTAAAATCTTTCCTTAAAACTTAAATATGTATCTTTAGCTTTATGTCATGCTAATAAGACATAATGTAAAGCATACTGGAATACCTGCAGAATATGCTTCATCTCTCAAGAATTATGGAGATCTTGAGAGCTTGAGAGCTAAGGCACTTAGTTCACCCTTCTTTACCACAGGCAGTCTGATCACCACATTTATAGATTGAGCAATCAAGCATGAATACATTTAGATATTTATGTCCATTTTTTAATTAAGAGCTTCATGGAAAAAAACTACAGATTGCCAGTCTCTAAAAGTAGATTCCTATTGTGGAATCCAGAGTCTTCACATAAGATGAGAAGACCTCGATATAATGTTTGGAGGTGGTATGTACTTCAGAATAATCTTAATCTGAATGGCTTTTTAAATCTGCCAGCTGGATTTGTCTAGTAAGAAATGGTGCATTTCTCTCCCCAAGGCTTGCATATCTTAGTAAGGAACATTTCTCTACAGGTTGGGGTTTTTTTTAAATGATTCAGGAAGTCCATATTCATAGCTCTCCAAGCGTAGAAATGAAGGTAGTAGGAAAAGCATTGTACTTGTTTCGCCAAGGAAAATTAGTCTCTTTAGCAGAGACTGCCGTCAAGTTGCAGTGCATACTCCTTTAGTACATTTAGCCGTTTCTGTTCCTAAGGGAGCCTGTGAAGATCCAGTGTCTCTCTATACCTGCCAATCCCTCCATTGTTTCAGATCTACAGTATTCTTTCAAGAGTAATGAGTTACATTGTCAGAATCAATTGTGGGCAGGAGTTTCTTTTGTTGTGGTGACTTCCATATAGATATGTTCTATCCCAATGTAAGAACATTTTCACACTAGGACGAGGGAAAATAATTGATGTAGTGTTGTTATGGTGGTATAACTTTAGTTCACAATCAGAGATTCTACCATCGTTTTAAAAATAGTGTTTGGGTTCATAAGTCAGGGGGTTGCTTTTAAACTATTTTCCAGTATATTCCCTTTTCCTCACATTGTACATGAATTTTCTCAAATCTATGTAACTCTACTTCATTTTGGTTTTATAGCCTTCTATTCCAACTATGATTTTCCCTCAGAAAGCTGCTTGGGACTCAGTGCCTTGCAGTTCTCAGTGCCTTGGAAAATATGGCAAGTGCACTAGCATCTGTCACCTGGTGTGTTTCTGAGTGATTCTGTCCAGCCTATTCTAAGTGAATATTCACTTTCATGATTGCTTCAGTCTCAGCTTCTACAGCTGTGCCCTCATCGTTTGCAGTTAGACACACTGAAATTCTTTCTCATCAAACGAATTTTTGGTCTTTTTATTAGCTCTACATTTTTATTCAGCTTGGTATTCCACATATTCTAGGAAAACAGCACACCAAAACCCTAACATTTACTCTAAACAAATGTCCATCAATAGATACTGTGACATTCTGTATATTAGAAATTCTGGTTTTGCTGACTTTCAAGACAAGAACCAGGTTAATTCCTGTAGTTTAATTACTCTCTGCACAGAAAGTACAGAGGTTTTCCATGCTTTCTTAAATTATACATCCTTGCTTCATACCCAGATTAGAAACTCAACTGTTTTATAAAATATTACTTTTTGAGTTACTCAGATGTCACTCACAAAAATATTGGATGAGTTTGACTGAGGCTGTCTTCATTGGTCAGGTTCTGTTTTATGAAATTAAATTAACAGTACTTTAGAAAATAATAACAGCAACAACCCCATGTTTAGTTCATCCTGCTTATGGTACATAATTCATGATTTTATGTGCCATTGTTAATAACAGAACTAATACAAAATGATGATTTTGGCAGTCCCTATGACTCTATAACTAGTCATAAATGGAAATCAGCTCCAGCCCTGTCAGACCTAGTGCTCAGAATCTCCATATTGTATTTTGTTATTTAGAACTGTCCTGATACATACATTATGGTTCAAACTAACCCTACTATTAAATAGACGGATTAACCTAGCTCAGCATCAAAGTGTTACTTTGCTTTTCCTAAGACCGATTGTTATTAAGCATTTTAAAATAGTAATGTAACTTTACAAGGGTGAACTCCATTTGACCTTACTGTAGACATATGGCCACAATAATAAAATATTAAAAAGAAAATATTTTTAACATGCAGCTGTTTCTCTTCAATCTTTTCCGTTCAGTAATTTCCCTCCCCCAATTTGAAGTATGTTAAATCTCATTAATAAACCATAAATATAATGTTAACTTGGCATCCTTATCTCCTGTAGAAAGATTAAAAATCAGGGGAAAAAACAAGCTGCAGACTAAAGCAAAAACTTTTCAGCTGGCACAATATGAAAATATGCCAAGTTCTGTGGCAAGATCCCAATAGACAGATCTTTCGGGAATACTTCTGATACGTTACACCACCTTAAAAATGTAACTAAAAGATTGGTATAATTTGTCTTGAATTATATTCTTGAATACAATGATTTTTACACGTATTTTCTTTCAGTTGATATTTTCTTTCCAACTGCTGCATGGGACAACGCATCACAGGTAGAAATATTTCAAAACGTTAAGTATCATAGAGTGTAAATAAGTTGCCTGCCTAGAAGGGGGGGCTGATGTTCAATAAAGTACACATACGAAAGTTGTAAGAACTCTCTCAAGAGCACCAAAATTCTTTGTAATATTGTCTTTGACTCCAAAGTTGCAATAACAGTCTATTGCGCAACAGAATTTGTAGAGCTGTAGCTTCAATTGCAAGAATAGAGACACTGACGGGCCTTCAAAACAATACCCTCAGTCAACATTGCCCTTGTACAGAAACTTCATTTTGTGACTTAGCAAGCTATTTATGACCTATAATTCCTTATCTGTGTTTTTGAGCTGCAGTGTCACCATTCCTTAAGAAGGTAAAGAAAATAAAGCACATTGATATTGTTAACATTTCAGAAAGTACAATGCTGATGGCTGCAGATAGAAAAAAATGGACAACTGTGTTATTGCTAAGGTTATACATTAAGATAACACCTAGATATGAACTGAAGAAGACCTAGGGTGGGGTTTAAGCTCAGAGAGTAGCTTTCCTTTAAAATCTGTCAAGAGGAATATTAATTTATTCAATATAGTTCGTCCTGCCCTAATGTATGGAATTAAAGTACTTCCAAAAGTGGTTTTGTCTCTCTGTTGACTGTAAATGGGGCCTTTACAAAGTTTCAGACTTCCCATCTATAGCCATTATAAAATATATGGAAAAAAATATTATTAACCTATGTTTAACAATTTAGCATATGGGAGATGTACTCTATGTCTCAAATAGTATATGATTCCTTGGTAGATGGCTATAGGAAGTAGAGTTGTTTGTCAATAATTAATTTCTGGTTCATCCATATAATGAAAATTATCAGGCCAACTATATATTTATATACATATATATATTTACACATGCACATATGTATTTCCTCTTCCGCTGCATGACGAAGGCACACACAGTGAGTTTCCCAGAAAGTATCCTGGAGAGTGTATGGTATGAATAGCTAGAAAGCAGTTAAAGCTGGTATGTATGTAGGGACAGGGGAGGACAATCATGTAGAATATCGGTAGGGTGAACATTCAATCAATGAAGCAGTGAAAGAGTAGGAAGAAATTTTCAGATTTCTTATCTTTGTCTTCTGTTTTTTTTTTTCTTCAGTACTCAAGCCACTTAGTTTATTTATCTGCTACTTTACTTTTCATTATTCTTAAAATACACCTGTTGCAGTTCAAAAGGAGACTACTTCTCAGGTGAAATGCTATTATCACAGTATGTGATTGAGGGATTCTCTGTCAATTCAGAATATTAATAACTTTGATAACTTGTATCTGTTTACCAAGGTGATCCATGGGAACCTCTTTTGAAATCTTTGGAGGAGGGAGAAAGGAACTAGGTATGTTCCTGGAACACAGAATGTCCACCTCACTTGACCATTGCAAAGAAAAATACACTGACTGTAAAAGTACTTCAGTATGAACTTGAAATTGTTGCCACTTTTGTGAGAATGAGATTTGCAAGTGTTTTACTTGCTTATCGTGTCTTATGTGATTTATACTTCTACTCCAAACAAAAGTAAAACTTCATGTCTAATACGTGCATTGGTGAAACTTGATCCTGCACAACTGCAATCTGTTTAGCATATTGAAGAAAATCCAACTGGATATACCTGTTAAAGCCATAAAAGAATTTTATAGTTCTTTTCTAGCCTAAATCAAGTTGTCTTCCAAAGATGAAAGCAAGCTTAACATTACTATTATATGAAAAGTTTTTTTAATGTATGAATGATAAAGAAAAAGTTCTGTCTCACTGACTTCTGGGGAAGTTTATTTTTAATGGAAATAAATTCAGGGTAGAAAAGAAAGCTTCTCTACAAGGGAAGAAAAACATGCATTAGGAGTGAAAGTATCTGATAACCGTTTATCACAATAAAGGAGCACATTATTCTAGATAGTCCCAAAAGTTTTCTGAGATTAATTTGTTTGTACTGACTGATGGTAGCTGAAAAATTATACATATGATATATCTCCAACCTTCTGTTAAAAAAAGTCTATATATATATATATATTCTTGTATATCAATGTGCGTTGTGTTGGAAAGTCTAAATAAAATTATTATTTCTTCACACATGGTCCCAAAGTTTCCTTTTTTCTTGTTCACTTTTTATTTTCTCTCTCAGGATTACTTTTCAACCTTTATGGCAACAAATCAATGCTAATCTCTGATTCCTCACTTTGTTACTGTATGAAGTTAGGCCATAACAGTTTAGACAAAGACCAGTAGACTATTCTACCAATATGAATGTTTGAAAGGTCTCAGAACTTTGAACTATGATTTGTGTTTTCAGTCAGGTGATGACTGGCTCTGAAAGTAGTGTCAGCATGAAGAATCTAGATACCAAAAAGTACCTTAGCAATTTTCAAATGTTTGCCTCTTGGGGTTTTTAAATAGATTAGAGAGCCAACCTCTACCCTTTCCAATGGGTGTTTAGATGTTTTTGCTGTTGCAAAATCTGCTCTAAATCAATCAGCATCTTTGAATGTCTAAATTTCATGTAAACTCAAACATATAATTTAGAGAATATTTTTCTCTAGAAAAGATTATTTGTACTCCAAAGTGTTCAGATCCAGAAGACAGGAACAGTCTGTTATATTCCACTGATACATGCTCAAAGTACATTTTCATGTCTTTTACTGTAGATTCAAAACTCAAGGCCCAGTAAGGCTCTTGCTTATCAAGATTAAGATTGTTCATGGAAGGGAACAGAAACGGAAGGGAACACAGTCCAGTTAAAGATTCATTAGTTTAAATATGGACTTAAATGCATAGTTTCATAATCATAGGTTCATAAACACGTTATGAAAACTCTAGTAATCATGAAATGCCTAGGAACAGTTTGCAAGCCCAGTAAGATTGGTATGATCAACATGGATACTTTATTTAAGACAGAGAAACAATCAGGAAACAATTACCATATGTTATTGTAACATACCAGTTATTATGGAATTTCTGTCACTGGATACTGAATATTAGGCTGGAGACATCATAAATGTCATAAGCACAGTTGACTTTAAGGCAGGAGAATGAGATAAGTGACCTTTTAAAGTCACTTTTGTATCTGTAATTCTACCTTGGTCTGACTAAAAATAAAATTCTTACATGGTTTAAGATAAATTTTTAAGTGACTTATGCTTTTAGCCACCACTGCCTCCAGATGATATTTCATTTTGCCCTCTCAGAAAATTTGACCTTGAGACTAATCACATTGTCACTCTCCAATAGTACCTGATGTCTTGCTTTCACCCATTGAAGGATGCAAGCAGCAGACAGACAGGATTACATCTAGGTCAAGTAGATTAAGACTTAACCTTTTGTCCCCATGGGATGTTAGATACACCTGTGTTGGCAAACATGTATACTCAATGCTGCAAGAAATATTAGCTGTTTTGAATATCAATTTTCTACATTTTCAGAAAATGCATATATTTCCAAGCAAGCAACTGTCTGAGGGTTTTTAATATTGAATCTCCAAGGACAACTACTGGGTGGTCCCTGATAACAGCCACTTGTCAGAAATGTGCAGCTTTTGCTGTCTGGGTGTTTGTATTGGTTTCATACTGTTTTCTTCGTAAAGTTTAGATGTATATCAACTTTGGCTGGTCCAGAACTTCTTCAGATGCATGGTATGAAGTACAGTAGGGTAGAACTTTAAAGAAAAAATGGCAGAATAATGGAATTTATTGGGATTTGTTCACGAATATAATTTATCATATGCCTTAGGGTTCCCTTGAGATTTTTTTTTTTAAGATCAAAGACAATATTTTCACTATAGAACATATCATGTTAAAGAAATGTCTAAGTTAAAGAAAACCTTACATAACAAAGTCTGGGCATGGAATTAGATGAATTAGATGCTGAATTTTAGTGATGAGTATTTGTAGCAACTAGACAGGGATATTCTGCTAAAAATTGGCACGCCTTATAATGTTTGCCAAAAAGACAAAATTTTACATATTCCATGGCAATTCCACCTTGCAGTTCCCAGATCATAGAGCTCCTCATAAATGTATAACCAAATTAAGTTATATACTAATTAATGCAATATACTGTGGTTGGACAGTAAAGGACAAGTGAAGATAATAGAAGGATGTCTGAACTGGCAGTTCTTTTCTAACTAACTTCTTAAATAAGTGTGATAAGATTAAATAGCTTATTTTAACATATTCATTTTGTGTCCTGACTTTGGCAAATTATTTTAGATATTTGTGAAATGTCAGAGTCTAGCCCATAAAATGTTGTGTCAAAAATACTGTCCATTCAGCACTATGTTCAGCTCTTGAGTAGAAGGGACATAGCACAGATAAGGAATGCTTTTGTCAAACCTTTAGTTAAATTTAATTGCATATACCAACCAAGTAAATTGTTTATGTCAACATATGAAGTAACAGTCATATCACTAAATTACCTTGGCTGGCTGTTGAAGAAGGTTTCATTTGCCTAAATGAGTATTTGTTTATAGGTAGACAGAAGGTCATTAATAAAAAAGTTTTGCCTGTAGTTTGATAGTCTGTAATTTTTTTTTCAGTATCAGATATTAATAGATA
Source organism: Phalacrocorax carbo (assembly GCF_963921805.1). NCBI lineage: Eukaryota > Metazoa > Chordata > Aves > Suliformes > Phalacrocoracidae > Phalacrocorax > Phalacrocorax carbo. The sequence continues at coordinate 6,717,770 of NC_087521.1, read as the reverse complement.
ATATGATGAGACTACTGATCCTCTGTCCTTCAGGAATTAGTTTTTAAAATCTGCCAAGATTTGAATATAAAAACATGATAATATGATTTTATGTACAATCACTTTAGAAAAGTTTTAATAAGCCCTTCATGTTACTGAATTCACTTTATACAGCTTCCCTTACAGTCTACCTTGCATATCTCCAGTATGATTTCAACTGTTCATATTTACTTCATGTAGTTACAGGTAAGTAAATGTATTAACATGCTGTATGTTCAGAGGAGTAACTTTCCACAATAACAGTAAATATATACCTTTAACAAACAAGTAAGGTAGTGGGAGTTGCAGCCCTTAATTATAAATGTGAGAGAATTCATATAGACATTTTCCCTGTACCTAGATGTGCTGGTTTTGGCTGGGATAGAGCTAATTCTCTCCGCTGTAGCTGGTACAGTGCCGACAGCACGTCGATGCTTTAGTTACCGTTAAGTAGCAGCTCAGTGTCGCTAAGCAGTGCCTGCAGGAGCCAGGGACCTTTCCAGCTTCCCGCGCTCTGCCACGTGGGCAGGAGGCTGGGAGGGGCGGGGCCATGGCCAGGGCAGCTGACCCCGACTGGCCAATGGGATGTTCATTCCATGTCATGTGACACCATGACCAGTATATTAACTGGGAGAGTTGGTGTGCAGGGGGAGGCTGTGGCTTGGGGACTGGTGGTGTTGAGTTGGTGAGTGTTGAGCGTCATTGTATGCTTTGTTCTGGTTGTTCATTCCCCCCAGGTTTTGCCTCTCTTGTTATTCTCCTTTTCATTGTATCATTATTGTTGTTATTACTGTTTTATTTTCATTATTAAACTGTTCTTACCCCAACCCACGAGTGTTACCCTTCTGATTCTCTCCCCCGTCTACTGGTGGGGGAGTGAGTGAGCAGCTGTGTGGGGCTGAGCTGCCAGCTACACCATGACACTAGATAATGTTTCCGCTGAGGTGGCTTGACAGCTTTTTCTAGTCTTTGGTCTTTTTTTCCAAAATTTTAGAACTCCACTGCAATAAAGAGCGCCCTCATCTTGGTTTCACCCAGTAAGCAGATCTAGGCTGTGAAATGTGTCCTTTCTATAGCCTATCACAAAAGCATAGCATTAGAGTAATTCCTTTAGTTTGAAAAACTTAGGAATCAAAGACTTGCTACTGTGGGAAAAAGAAAAAAATTATTCTTCCTCTTACTTTACTTATATATTCAAAAAGCTCTACATTTGATGAAAAAAATATATGTTTCTGTCTCTTATTATAGTGCCTTCTTTCCAGAAAAATTGTACATCCAAATATCACCTATAACCTCTAAGTATGATCTGCCTACTGTTGTCCAAACTATACAGTTGGTAAAACATTGGGAAAGATAAGAATCATAAGCTGATGGAATAAATTCAGAGATCTGAATCCAGCTACAGCTTGATTTGATGGAGAGTATTACTTTCTTTCCCTTACTAATTTCTTGATTGTGACACTATTTTAGATTATTAATTATTTCAATTAATAATAGAGTATCTCAGGATTAGAATTACTAGTTTACCATTAAAATACACAATCTATGATGGCAAAATATGTTGAGGAATAAAAAACATGGATTATTGATAAGTCACTGATTTTTGTTGTCTTAGGTCTTGATCTGAAGCCTCCTTTGACTTTAATAGATGGAATCAGGCCCTTATGTTTCAGGTGTCATCTTTCACCTATATTCCCCAAGGCCTCTTATATTCTTAGATAGTGTCTTGCTTTCTGCAGCTATATAACACTCATTCTGCTCTGAATTACAAATAATTATTTGTCTCGTGTGTAAGATTTGTGGTCTTTATTTTACAGCTAATTATTTAAATAATTATAACATACAGCTTTGAACTCTTCCGTTTTTGAACAAAGTTTACTAAATAGCAGAGCAGTACAAGTACAGTTTCATTTAAAATACAAAGTAATTGAAATTAATTCAAGAGTGGATTTCCTTCAGAAAACTTGACCCCCTTTTTCATGTGTCACCTATCTTAGATCATTCCAGAAGTCAAATCTTACTTGCAGTAATGCTCACAGAAAAATTCTTTAGGATTGCACACTCAGATACTTTAGTTGGCAAATTTTATACACACATGGGAAGTTCTTTATCCTATATGTGGCATAGAACCTTAATTACTAAGACAGGAGACAGACAGTATTCCCAAAGTCCTTCACTGGAACTCTGGCACAGAGGCAATTAAATGAGTCAGACAGGGCTCTGGCTGTACTCTTTACAGCTTGGCTCAATCATGCATACACACTTTTTTTCTGTGACTGAAGGAAAAACCTTAAAAAGCCTTCACCCTGTTAGTAAATCCTAGATAAGCCTCATATTTTTTTTCCTCAGTCTGCTGTACAAGGACTTGTAGTCTGAAAAAGATTCAGAATGGTCTAAAATTCTCCTGTCATGTTTACCTGATGCTTTGTCGTAAGTCACTTCCTGAGAAATGTAGGTCTCAGTAGGATCACCAATTTCATCTAACTGTAGCAGCTACTTTTGTCAAGCTATCCTAGAATAAAGCCATGTGATTAGTGTAAACAATAATAACTAATAAGCACAAAAACAAGTCCTAAGCATAATTATTGAGATATTGACTGTATGAGTGTGCAACTTTTTGTGGGTGAACTATATGAGAGAAAAAGAACGAGCCTGCTGAGGTCGTATGAGTTATATGAGAAGGAGATACCTACTTGCTTCCTCAGACACAGCTTTAGAATTAAGGGTTTAAGAGGCTAAGTCTACCTGAAATTTCTTTGACTCATTTTATATTTAAAATTTAGTGTTCAGTCAGTATATATCCAGCTCACAAAGCTGGTCAAAGAGGATCCATATATATTTAAAGTAAGTATGGAAATTTGTTTCACAAAAAATTTAACATTGTCTCACTTTTTTACTTATTCACCTAGCTGAACTATATTCTTTAAAACAAATTTTCCTAGCTGATTTTTTTTCATTTTGTATTTGTTACAGTTCAGGAAGGATTTATTTTCCCTGTAAATAGGAAAGAAAAAGGTACTTCTCTGCATAGAAGTGTGAACATGTTATCACATGTCTAACATCCACAAAAGGCTAAAGAAATAGAAAATATCTGGCCAAGGATACTAACAAGACACAAAAATTATTTAAACACAGAGTTCCCATTAGGAATATTGCTTTCTCTACTATGTATACACACTATTCTGTATTTTTAACAATGTAAATAGTAGCCTGAAAAACAACTTGAAAATATGCTTGCTATATTTTTTAAGTTCTCACTTTTTAGTGATTCTGGGGCAAGTAACGTTCCCAGAAGGAAATATAACTCTTTCTTTATTATGACTCTAATTATTTCATTAAGTCGCCTTTAGGGCTGCAATGGCTGGAACTGTCATAAAATACAAGGTGGAATTTGTTGTAGAGGTTGGAATTAGAATTTTATTTCAGCAGTATTTTAAGGAAACTGAACAGTTTTCACCCAAAACTAGCACAAATTCAGATGGAGGTAACTTTTGAAAAAAGGAACATACCTTTAAGAATGTACTGCATTTATTAAACAACTAATTGCATGTAATGTTTGATATTATGTCTCTTAAAGGCAATTTTGTGATGGTTAGCCCTGTAAAAGAGTAAATGACCTGTGGAGATGGTTGTTTTCCTAACATGCTATCCTATCCCTGTTGAAGTTACTAGCTTTGGCTTGACCAGGATTGGCATCCTTCAGCTGAAATGAGGATCACATGGAGCCAGGTGAACAACCCTGAGGATGGCTGACTTATATTAATAGCAAGATATTTTCACAGAATCCAGCTGGTAAGGCAACAAGGTGCTGACATTCAGGAAATGTAGCAATGAGTGGCAAAATAAAATTGTTTGGATGATATATACCCTGGAGCTTTTTTGGTTTGTTGTATTATAAATAAGGCAGTTCATATTACCCTTCCTGTGTTTCTGCAGCATAGCGGAGCTAATAACGTGTAAGTGATAGAATTTCTAATAAAGCTTTATTAAAAATAATTGTTCGGTGATCCTTTCACCCCTTAGTTTTGATTTCTTGTGGCTGTTGGTGTTGCACTTACAGTTTCGGATCACCTTGCCTTCCTTCTATTTTGTTTTGTAACATCCTCTTAATTGGTTCTTTGCTCCTGTTCGCTAGCACCTTGTCTTAATGTATTCAATGAAAAGGGTGTGATATTATGTGCTGAATGTTTTACAACCTAACTTAACACGTCTTAGAACTGGAGAAGCACCAAATGAGCATCCTGTGGCCAAGGGTACAAAAATACACTGCTCTCTCTCACGCTTTATTCACTTGAACTAGAGGCCTTCATAGCTTGAAGTGGTTTTCTATATTTCCGTGGACACAGTGGACAATAACTCCGGCTTTTGCTCAGATTCAGAAACCGCTTTCAAGAAATTTGCAAGGCTTTATTTGAGCACTTGCCACTGTGGAACAGGCTCTGCAGGCATTCCTGGGGCCACTGCTCTTTAACTGAAGAGCCTATGCCATCAGGAGTCAGGGCCAGGGAAGACAAGGCACTGCAGTCAGTACGCTCTCCTGAGGGAAGTACATAGCAGTCTCAAGCCATATTCATTAGAATTCAACAGAAGATTTCTTGCCCACATTATCACTGACATTCAGCTGAAGTTGAAAGCAATGACAGTTGTGAGGAAACCATTACCATATTATGAAAGAAATATCAGTGGACTTTCAAGTGCTTTTTTTCTGAAACGGAAATAAGATATGTGCAAGTAGTATAATAGTTTATTTTCTTTTGAACAAGCTCATGAGTAATGTTGAAACTTGCTTTAAAATATTTTAAATATGTAACTATGTTACAACAATGTACAACTGTATTACAAAAAAATTGCTCTGCTGATGGGATTACTTTGTATAGCTGCTTTCCTAAGCTGCGATAAATGTAAATGCATGTAAACGTGAAGGCTTCACTTGTAAAAATATTGCTAGTTACACCTGAGGAAATAAATTACCATTCTAATAATATAGCCACTAACAAGAACCTAATCAATCCCTTACTTATACTAAAGCTCCAGAAACAAAACAAAACTCCTAAAAAGCAGATTCCTCAAAATATTGATGTTATTAGTAGAAAAGTGCATTGAACAATTATAGATAGGAACCCAGGCTACCTGTGATAATGAACGGGTAGCACAGGCAGAATATGTTTCAGTGTCTCCATTTTATCTATACATGCTTCAGTGACAAAAAGATCTTCAAGACAATTTCATTCACAGTGCCATTCAGCTAGCTTCTCATCTGTTTTGTTCAACCCATACAGTATATACTCCAAACTCACCTACAGGTTGTGAAGGATGTTACTTGAGCCATGCTATTCCCTTACACAGAAACATCACCAGAAGGAACAAAGGTGTCTCCCACATTTTCCCGCGTTGCTTGTTTGAAAGAATATCAAAACATGATTTACCTCCTGTAATGTCAGTGTAGGATGCTACAACAGAGTGGATAGAACAGTGGGAAAGCATTGGAAGGAAATAGTGATCAAAATGATGAGAAACTCATTGATTTGTGTTTTGTGAACAACCTAGTTCTTTCCAACTTCATGTTACCTAACAAACACAAACTCACCAGATGGCGAATCAGAAAATCAAATAGATTATATTCAAACAAATGTAAAAGCACATTGAACAGTCGTATCAAGAACAGCCACAGTCTTAACTTTGCCAAACTGAAAATAAATCTAAGAAAGAAATCTCAGGATGAACAGAGTATCTATGAAAGACAAAGGCAAAGATCAGAATGAAGGAAAAATGAGCTGCACAACAGAATTCAAGCTTCAGTACTGCTAGCCAAAGAAGAGCACTAGAAAAGAATACTAAGAAAAATGAGAAATGAGCAGAGGCAGAGAATAAGAAAGGAGATAAAATACTGAAAAACCAGTGTGCTTTCTAATGTGAAAGCACAATGTGAAGAGAGATGTATGGTGATAGCTGGAGATGTGGAATAAACCTGAAATTTCTCATTGATTTTAAAAGCTCACAAGAAATCATATCACTCTAATAAAAAATGTATATAAATGCTGAAGAAGAGCAAGCTGGATTTAGGACCACTAGATTCTATGTCAAATTTTTATTCTGAAGACCCTGGTATAAAAGTACTTCAAAGTATTTCTCAGTCAATAGCAGGACTAAATTTCAAAGGCAACTGACAGACCACAGATATTAGGTAGATTTTATTTTGATAGACCAAAGTGTTTGATAAAGTAGATTCCAGATTTTGGAAGACCTTTCCATCGTATGAAATCTCAACAGTTGTTAAAGTTCTCAGGACAAGAATATAGCTGAACATGAAGACTAGTGTTGTGGTTTAGCCCCAGCCAGCAACCCAGCCCCACGCAGCCGCTCGCTCGCTCCCCCCCGGTGGGACGGGGGAGAGAATCGGAAGGGTAAAAGTGAGGAAACTCATGTGGTGAGATAAAGACAGTTTAACAGGTAAAGCAAAACAGTAATAGTAATGAGAATAATAATAATAACAACAATAATATAATGAAAAGCAAAAGCAAAAGCCGCCCATGCAAGCAAAGCAAAACAAGGAATTAATTCACCCTTTCCCACGGGCAGGCGGGGGCTCAGCCCTCCCCAGGAAAGCAGGGCTCCATCACACGTAACGGTTACTTGGGAAGACAAATGCCATCGCTCCAAATGTTCCCCTTTTCCTTCTTCTTCCCCCAATTTATATACTGAGTATGACGTCACATGGTTTGGAATATCCCTTTGGTCAGTTGGGGTCAGCTGCCTTGGCTGTGCCCCCTCCCCTCCTGGCTTCTTGTGCCCCTGGCAGAGCATGGGGAGCTGCAAAAGTCCTTGGCTGGTACAAGCACTGCTTGGGGACACCTAGCTGCAACTTCACGACTAAAACATCAAAGTGCCATCAGCACTATACCAGCTATAGTGAAGAAAATTGACTCTATCCCAGCCAAAACCAGCACAACTAACATCAAATATATCTGCTTTCTTTTTCTCTCATCACTACTAACATCTAGAGTATAAACAACTAGATAGAAATCCAAATATTGTTGTTATTATGGACACAATTGAGAAAAAAAACTGAAAAAAATTTTCATTTGCAAAACTGAGGGCTCAAAATTATGACAAAACCTTGAAATACTGAAAGATTTAAAAAAATGTTTAATGGTAGAACAGCTCACCAGTTTCAACCGAACTTTAATGATGCACAGAAACATCATAAATGCAGTAATATCAAGGTGAGGAAAAGTAGACTGTATTCACTTAGCCTAACAGTGGATGGACTCAAAGGTTCAGAGCAAAGATTTTTGCCAACACTGAGACATTTCAACTCAAATATATTGATACATGACTGAGAGTTTAAAAGAGTTTTGTAGAAAAAGTGTTACCTGTGAAACAACAGCCAGGGTACACGTTGCCTGCCTGGGTTAGGGCATCTATAGAGCAAACACAGAGGGCTACGTTGGTTCCTACGGGCTCCCTGACAGGTTCATTATTCTTGTCCACAGAGCAACACCTAAGACACCCTTGTACACCTTCAGTGTAGATATCTAAAGTTAGGTTAGAATATATAAAGTCCAGATTTTGTTTTTCCTTCACTGAAGGAAAGACATTCTCAGCAAAACCTGGATCTCATATATAACTTCCAGCAGCTGGTTTTCACCAAACTTAACAAAAAGTTCATGTAACTGAGTGTGTGCTTTGGCTCCCCTGTGACAGTGTCAAGTAGAAATCAAATGGTTTTGAGAAATGAGTACAGGCACCAGCAAACAAGATGGAAAAAACCACATTATTTGAGAGTACAGGGTAGATTGTATTAGTATCAGTAGCTGTGTATATAACACGGGTTAACGCACCTCAAGATACACTAGCAAGTACAGATTTATTCCCCTACTACAGGCAGAGTTTTGCACATTGTCCTGCTATACAGTAACCTTATTTTATGCTGCAGCATATGTTAAAGAAATGGTTAAGTGAAAGATCTAGAATTTTTTGTCTACATCAGTCCCCAGATTTCAGAGCTTTTTTACATCATTCACATATTTAGTCAACATTCCTCATTCTGAAAACAATGGATTGAAATATCTATGTGAAATTTTCTCACTAAGGTTAAAGAGACAAATAAAAGAACAATAAACTAAATATCACCAAAAAAAAAAAAGAAAAAAATTAGGTCAACCAATAGGAAGATAAGTTTTTCTAAAAATCAGCATAACTTCTTGGGAAAATGCTTTGTCTCTATCTTTGGAATATTCACATGCTGATCTTCGCAAAGACTTTTCAAAGCTTTTAAAATACTCTGTGAAATGAATGATATTGGACTGTTATCTTTGCATACTGGTTTTTAGGGACTGCTTGTTGAAGCTCATGAAAATATTTTATCCACTACCTCAAAATTAGTAATTATACATCAACATGCAACCAATTACATAATGTTATCCATATCTTGGCCGTGGTTATTACTGGGACTTATCTTTCTGTCACTAACTTAATATCATAGTGGTACTACTCCAAGAATTGTGATGCACTGAAATCACAAATGTCTATTACTCCTAATCAAGCCAGAAGTTGTCACCTTAGTGTCCCTACTTTACTTTGTTTGTATTGCCCAGACTGTAGAGCTAAAAAAAAGATGGAAGGTGCATCAAGGGATGGTAAAAAGAACATTTTTAAAATTGAGTTCTGACTCTGGTGAACCTGCATTAAACTACAGCTTTTTATTTTTTTTATGTCATTCTGCAATAATTGTAGTCCAAGAAACTTATCTAACTAGAAAGACACTATAAGTCAGTCTATCACATTGCAGAGACAAACTGTTCACTCTGCTGTTTGCAAAATATAGTACAAGAAAGAAAAGAATAAAATGGCTCTGACAAAACTGCTCCATTTTGAGCACAGAAAATTGAGGCGCACATATTTTACTACAAACCTTTTTTCTATACCATAACTCCTTTTTGTATTTTTTCGAAGATCAGAACACTTATTTCCCCACCAAACCCCATGCTGAGCTTTCCTCTTATCCTTTCCTGATTGTTGGTATTGTTGCAACCTGTTCACAGTAAATATATCAGATTATCTTTCACAGTTTGTTCAAGCTCTTCCACCTCCACAAAGCTGTCAAAGCACTATTTGAAACACACACGCATATACAAGCAGAAAAATACAAACTTGACAGAAAGTTTTCATTCTTCATTTACACGTAGCCTTGATACTTCACTTCTTACAAACATCAGTCTCATCTCATAAATCAGATCTTTAGGACAGTTTCAAATGGATTAGTCTTTAATGCTCAGACAGTCTATACTTCCCAGAAGATGAGCCAGGGTTGAAACACAGGCAGCAGCTGAAGAAGTTTGTATGTGTTAAAGCACAGGCAGAAAATTTAACTTGGGTTTTTGCAAAAAATCCTATTTATTTTTTTTTCCACAGAAAAATAAGGATAAATTCATTAATTATGTTGATTCCAATCACAGGTGGCACAGAATATTCTGATAAACTTGAAAAGGAGAAAGTAGATGGCAGACACTGAAGGACAGATAGCATGAGAGAGTAAGTCAATATGGATAAAATTAAAGGGCTAAAAGGAGAAGTGTAAGGTAAATTCATGCAAAATCTACCTTTTTGTCATTCATCAGCCCAACTAACTTTTTTTTAATACATGTCCTTCAAGATTGTGTCAATTACTTCTCAGAGGTGGGTAAGAAGGGATTAGACTTCAGGACTTTTGGGGTTTTTTTTCTCCAGTTCCGGACAGAAATTGCAAACAGGTAGTTTGGAAGACAGCTAAAAGAATTATGCCTGGGAAATGAGGTTTTATACTTCAGCTCTTAATGCATGCTTAGACTTGAGACTTCAAAACATTCCAGTTGTTTCTTGGTTATGCTGTTATTCTTTGCTTCTAGTTCTAACAACTTTACTTTAAAAGAATCCTGATGTGATGGCTATTGAGCTCAGTTATCGCTGAGCAGGCCCTTGGGTTTTCAGGGCTGTTTGTCCCAGGCCTTAAGGAACTGCCTTCCCTTTGACTAAATTCCCCTGCAGTTCCAATCGGCTATAGCATTTCTCCCTCTAGCTCTACATTATATGAGTTACTGGGTTTTGCTGTAACAATGACTGCATTTCAGTAGTTGATAAATTGATCCCTGTTAATACAATTTAAAAAGCACTCAGGTGGCGTTTTATTAATAACTATTCTCCAAAGTTTTGTTAATAATGCCACATGGATAAAGCACAGAGCAGCCACAGGAGAGGTGCTTGGAGGGGGGTATATGCTGTATGTTTAACACTTCAATTGTTGTGCCTCCTATCTAATCGGCCAGATTTTAAAGGGCTCACACACAGTTACTACAAAGAGAGAGAGTTTTATCTTCCAGCTGGCTTATCCTCCCAGTACTTATCCTCTAGTTAGCTCTTGCTCTTTTTTCAGTCTCCATCCCTTTGAAAGGTTTAGAGAAAACACTTCAAAGAGTTGTTTTTCAAAGATATGGTACTTAAGATAAACTCCCCTCCAGTCTGACCCTCTCCTCATATTTCCCACCTTAGGAACATTCACATTCAGCTTTCTTGTCTCCAATTTGCTGCTGTCACATCCAGTGGCCAAGCCTTGCACTCACTTCCTATATGCAGTCAAAATGGGAGGGAGGGAGGGAGGGAGGAAGGAAGGAAGGAAGGAAGGAAGAAATAAATACAATAATCTTTCATTTAACAGCTTCCATTAAACAGTTTCCCTGTAGTTCGGTTTTACCAGCCTGCCTGTGAATAACCAGATTGAACAAGAGGCTTCAACATTAAAAACACACTGCTAGTATACTTAATGAATACAATAATTGACAAATTTTTCAAAATACCCTTAAAATAGCTAAATGTCCAATTTTAACTGAGTTTCAGAAGGAACTAAAGGAAGAGAAATAGCACGAAATATTCTGGTTCTAGGAAATGGCTCTAATCTCTGTAGCTGTCCACTTTCCATCTGTCTGATCTGTAATTTTCTATCCCATGCATGTGCAACACAGGTTGTCTTGCCCTTTTCCTCGGTTAAAAGGGTTCTTTCTGATAAATATATGAGGTGGTCCAGCTACCAAGTACACAAGTAGTGTAAAAATAGTCCACTAATAGTCATGTAGTATGCCTCTATCAAAGTATAACATACAATATGGAAAGTCTCATATCAAATGCAAACTCCATCAGTTCAGGTTGAGTGCTTTTCAGTTCTATATTCAACACTGTTTTCAGAGTTCATGTCTTTGTTTTATTTAAAAAAAAAACCAACAACAGAAACAACCTTCCTCACAAACTCAGTTACCAAGCATTCTGGCCAACAAATAATTCAACAACAAAAAATCATTCTTCACCCTTGGCCTTTTTAATTTCTCCTTGGTTTTTTAACCAGTTCAAGTGCATTACCACTTAAATCATACTTGATGCAGGATTTGTGTCAGCCAGGGCAGATCATTAGGACTGATAAGCTATTCTGAAAAATCCTTGATTAGGTGTGTTAGCTTCTGTAATGACTTGGTGTTATGCAAAACAAATAGGTCATGTCGCCCCTAGCGCGCTCCTTACCATGCACTCAGAATTGGCACCCTGTCATCACTGCCACCTGCTCATTCACTGGCAGGGCAGAACAAGGTGATATGTTCTGGCAAACAGATGTCCAGCCGCTCAATCACTGTTGCCGTAAGGAAGGCAAAAGAGAACGAATACTCATGAGAAAGCACCCCAGAGGGAAGATCCGCTGAGGCTGCCAGCACTGCCAGCCAGTCATTCCATCCCACATCCCCTCTCTACTCCATCTACAGAGTCATGATACTCAGTACCTCTGGCTGGCTTTGTGTACTCTTATAGATGATATATTTGAAAACTTGGCCAAGTTTCCAAACCACTACAGAATAGCAGTGCTGGAAAGTGTTATTTTCAAGTGCTCACTGGCTAACTTCCAGGTCATACTTCCAAAGACTGTGATATCTTGACTTAGTAGTGGCATGGGACATTTAAAGAGGATATGCAGAAATGACAGAAAAACCACTGCCACTTTAATAGAATTTACAGCCTAGTATCTTTTATGTCGTGTACTCTTGTATATACTTATCCATGCCAGAATATAAAAAAGAGCAGAAGTAAACCCTATTATACTGTCCTTGTTTCAGCTGGGGTGGAGTTAATTTTTCTCCTAGTAGCTGGTATAGTGCTTGGATGTGTTTGGGATTTAGGATGAGAATAATGTTGATAACACAGTGATGTTTTAGTTGTTGCTAAGTAGTGTTTACACTAAGTCAAGGACTTTTTAGCTTCCCATGCTTGGCCAGGTGCACAAGGAGCTGGGAGGGGGCACAGCCAGGACAGCTGACCCAACCTGGCCAAAGGGATATCCCACACCATACGACATCATGCCCAGTACATAAACTGGGGGAAGGTGGCCGGGGGGGCAGCAACTGCTGCTTTGGAACTGGCTAGCCATCCTTTGGCAAGTGGTGAGCAATTGCATTGTGCATCACTTATTTTGTATATTCTGTTATGATTGTTATTACTGTTATTATTGCTATTGTTGTTATTATTATTTTCCCTTCATTTTCTGTCCTATTAAACTGTCTTTGTCTCAACCCACAAATCTAACTTTTTTTCCCCCAGTTTTCTCCCTCATCCCATTGCAAGAGGAGTGAGAGAATGGATCTGTGGTGTTTAGCTGCCTGCCAGGTCAAAGCACAACACATAGAGACAAGATTCTGAGAAAGAAATGTTGCCTTTTTAAATGTCATTCCTTAAGGGATCTGCTTTTCTTTAAGGAACCACATTATGATCTAAATAAATTGCTGCAATTATGGCTCTGATTCAGAAAAGCACTTCAACACATATTTAACTTAAGCATGAACTTGGCATTCACGCTCCTGAGAGCTGGCTTGAGATGATGTTGCTGTAACTGAAGATAGAAACCCTGCACCTTTTATTCAGTACACAGCAAAAGTAAAACTTTCAGATGATAGCTCAACAAAATAAGTCACCTTTTGGGGATTATATGCTCAGTATCATAAAATCTACTGTGTAACTTAGTTGAAAACAGTTTTCCCCAGCTTTATTTTGACTTATCTTGAAATAGCCCTGTTGCATTGATGAGTACTAACTAGTTTTATCAAAAGAACACTAGCTATTACAGGTGTCCTTGAAGGGAGAAAAAAGAAAAGTCCATTTATTTCATGAAATAAGGCAATTCAAACTTAAACCACCAACCCTACCCAATACTGAAAATAGTTTTTTAAAAGGAAATTGACTAAAAGAAATGTAACATGGCCAGGATGGATATTGTGTGAAGGATTTATATTTTAATCATACATGAATCATACATACATTTAAACCTTCTGTCCAGCTAAGCAACTAGCAACTAAATGTTTATTTAAAGTCCAGCAGACCTATCAGTGCTTTTAGAAAAAAAAAAAAATGCCTATAGCAACATCTCAGATCAGGGCCCTTTCAATATTTCCCACCTTTGCTCTTAAGGCACATATATCTGACTTCATCATTACCCACTTTAGGCTACTGATATCTGAAGGAACTGATTGTCTTTGCCTTCTTCCCACCACCAGTGTTCAGTCCTGCAAGAAGTGCTATACAGAGAAGAAACCAGAGAAAGCTCAAGGATTTTTCTTTCCTTCTTATTTCTTCTTTAAGAGTTAAGTAATTTTTTCTTACACCAAAGAACCAGCTGGTTTTGGAGGAGGAAGAGCCAGTGAGTTGTTTTCCCTAAATGAAGTGAAAATAACCCGTCTTGCTTCACTTGCTTTTAGGAATCTTGAGGGGAGTAAGGACTTGACACTGCAGAATCAACAAATTAAACATCTGTAAACTCTTCTCTCCAGATCTAACTATTTTTCATGTACATTTTTCATGTTCTGTAAATTTGAACAGGCAGTATTTCTTAGTGGAGCATGACCCTGTAAAAAATGTAAAAGAGGAATGAAGTAGCAAAGAGAGGTGCAATTTAGAAGAGACTCTGAAGGTCCAGTAAATGTTCATAAAGGAAATATTGCAAAAAAAATTTAGAGACAAGTATTGAAAGTCTGTGTGACTGCTTTAGGCTGAATCCCTTAACTTCTCAGTGATAGCTTTCTTCTTATTGCATAATGTTGTTTACCCAAGCCGACTTTAAAACTTTTGGATTTTGACAGCACTACGAGGTAAAGGTCTTCTCTGACTCATTAACTTCCCATGTTCCACTGTCTGCTCTTACGTTTAAAGCTTAAGAATTCATGTGGCAGCAAAGTCCTAATAACAGCACGATGACTTATGGCCAAAGACCATTGAGTAGCTTCACATTTGAGTACACACTGGGATTTGAGAGAATCTTTATAAATAATATTGAAGAACAGTGAGAGTCCATAAATAAAAAACATACAGGCCAAGAATATAAATACCATGCAATGCCTTGTACATGAGGTTGTACAAGCAACAACATTCTTCAGACAGAATTCTAGATCAGAGTCTGATTTCAGCTGCAAAGATATAATCCTATTTAATGCCATCATTTTTTTTTTAAACTACAATCAATTTCTGGGTTTTTGTGTGAGAAATAAATTCGGTGCAAATGACGTGTGGTATTATATCACTTCCTGTTCCTGTGCCAAAAATAGAAATTGTTGTAACTAATGAACCATGAACACTGTAACTGCTTGCTGTAAAGGTCTAACTGGGCCTGTCATCTGTCACTTCTTTACCCTTTTTATGAGACAATCAATAAAACTTGTCATGTTGTTCCTTTTTATGGCTCATTGAGCTCTTATCAAATAGTCAGTGAACTATTGATTAATGGACAAACTGGGGAGTATCAGCTTTTCCTCACCTTGAAGCACTGTTTCTCTGAACAGTAAGACTTTAAAATGCAACTTTGCAGAGGTCTAATTCTAGATTGTGAATCATACATGGAATTTCAGATGTTTCTCAGCATCATCAGTTATTCATCTCAGAGTGTTCTGGTCTATGAAATCAGCAATTAAAATTAAATGCTAAACAGAATTCTACTCCTTTTATATGGTAAGTCAGGATATTTCATTCCATTTAGATCAGTGCAGAAATACAACTGGGATCCATCAAAGCATAAATTTTATTTGGCTAGAAAGATTACATGTTGCCAATTAAGTGATAAAATGTTAATTTTTTTGCATTTGGTTGCAAATGAAACAAAGTTACTTTGGTCTGCCCTGAGCCAAGACAAACTGGAATTCTTATTCATAACCATAATTTTATTTTCCTACTTGTGCTTTTCTCCCCTCAACTCTTCCAGACCCCTGCGGTGTTCATTAACCTCCCCATTTATTTTCCCAGCAAAGACTGTAACATTTCCTTTGTGAGACTTCAGTATTTTAACTCTAGTTGCTGATGAAAATAAATTCCAGCAGCTGTTAGGTTATATATTTACATATATGGAAATAGGAGAGGTTACTGTTCTTCCCAATACTTCAAAAAATATCAGCCTTTAGTTTTTGTACCATTACTTTTTCCATGCACCATTTTTAACATCGCTTTTTCTTGGAATCAATAGTTAATAAGCCCACTTTGGTTCTGTATGCATGTATGTATGGTTGTACCCAAAAGCTCTTTACAGTCTTTTCAGTCTTTTTTTTTTTTTTTTTGGTGTTGTGTGATGTCATAGCAAGGCTTAATCTGCTTATTTTTCTTTACGTTTTTTTAAAAAAAAGCAACAACACATTTTTAATGCAATAATCCTGCTTCCTCATTCTTTTTCAGTAAAGCTGCAGTATAGAGACACCTGCTGGGAAATGAATGAACAGAAACAAATGCAAATATCCATAATAATAATAATAATAATAATAATAATAATAATAATAACAATAGTAATAAAATTATTCCTTTTTACAGCTTTCAAGATGGAAAGTATTGGTTAACGTTATTTTTAATTGCTATTTTTCATTTCTGCAGAAACCCTATTAACTTGATCCAGAAGCATTCTGGACAAGGATGTTCAATTTGAACATTGAATCTGACTGATTGCAACAGATGTGGGATTTCACATCTTTCCACATATTTTGCCCTTTCAGTACCAACCAGAGAGAATCCTTGTTATTGGACCCAGGAGTAAGCAATGCCTTGTGCCAAAATCTGTGCATTAATTTTAGAAGTTTAATTATTTAGGAAAAGCAAGTGTTGGACCTAATGATTCTATATAGCAAAAGAAAAAGAGAAGAGAATATGACAAAATACAAGCTAGGGAACATATTACTGAAACCCATACTGTGTCGAATATGTTCACACAAATGGATAGTTAAAGTTAATGCTGCATTTCAATCTTATATTGAAACTTTCTTCTTACTTAGATTATAATCCCTCTATTAGTCATATTATTCAATAAAGTCTTCATTAGTCAGAAAAGCCAGGATGATATACTTGGATAATAACTATTTTATTACTGTATAATGATTTTTTTTCATAAAACATATATTATATATTTATTCTTATTTTTTTAGGCATCTAATGTAAACAGTAGAGGTTTTGTTGTTTACTCTTTTCCATAGTTTCTGTCATAATTCACAAGATAATAGCTTCCTACTCTGCTTCACAAGTCTTCTGAGAATAAGTGCTGTAACACATGCTCCAAAACATTTGCAATGATAGCTCCATGTGCTTATGAGTTAATACATTCTTGGAAAATATCATTCTAGCAGTTAATATTTTATGAACAGTTTCCTAAAAAAATAACTCTTATAAACAAGTTAATAGAAAAACTATTAAGCTTTCTTTTTTTATTTTTTTTATTTTTTTTTTTATTTTGCCACCAGTGCGAACAAATAACATTTTCCAAACGATCACACTCAGGAATAAATTCACAAAAGTACTGTTATGCTGCAATTTTTCGTATTACAGTTCTTGGCTTGAGGCATCTTGCTACCAGTGGAAATGACAGCACGGAATTAGGCATTTTCTTAGAAATGACAGCTGAGGGAGATTCACCATTTATTTGAAGGAATTAAATTGTGCTTCATCCTACCTCTTAGCTACGAATGCTGATCCCCAGACCACAGGACAATCTGGTACACTGGCCTCATGCATCCTCTGCTTGCTACGGAGCCTAAGCTGAGCAGGAGAGGATAGTTCAAGAGCCTGCCATTAATGCTCAGCAATGAAGGTGTTGTGGAATGGGAAGCTCCAGTTCAAACTCTTCTTCAGTTAGTGTGCTGGGTTTAGATATGTGGGAATCTATTACGACGTGTGGAGCAACTTCAACAGGAAAGACTGTTTTGGAAACTTGAGAGAGCAACACATTTATGTATGGGCAATTTGGTCCAGTAATAATTTCAATAAAAGGCAATTTTCAAGTGCAGATAAACAAAAGAAATTCTCACAGCAGCTATATGAAATATTGCGATTTTATATGAAGAACACAGTAATCAAGGTAAATAATTAGCTCTCAAATAGTTAGATTCCTGAATGAAACCCAGCTTTGTACCTGCTGCTATGTATTAGCCATAAAGTTCCTGAAACTACTTCTGAAATGTTTCACTATCAGTCATTTTAATGGAAGAGTTCAGATATTTGGTAAACCATTTAATCAAGTCCTTTGCAACTTCATGCTAAAGTCACAAATATACCTTGTTATGGCCTGATGCCTTTTTGTTGCTTAATTTCTTCATTTTTTCCTATCAGTGGATCGTCTGACTCCCTTAATTCTTGATACCTAATGAATACCTATGGAAAGGGTGATATTAATTGTTATCCCCCAACAACCTCTGTGGTAAACTTGAGTCAGGACTAGAATAAAGAAACCATTTCCTGCACAACCCAGCATATGTTGAAAAAACATACATCCTCCTGTAAAGTGACATGCTGAAGTGTTACCTTTGGGGGTGATTTTCATCCAGTAATATTCAGTCTGTATGTATTTATTATACGAGTTAGATGTTCTGCTTCACCTATGTTTTGTTTAAGCTTCTCATATTTGGTACACTTTATCAACATTTTTTTGGGGGAAGGGAATATTTTGCTTGCTACTTAATACCTTTGCATGGCACTCCAGTATTTTTCTAGGCTGTACCTCTTTGATATCAGTCGACCTACTACCAATTCATGCATAATTTTTGTCCCAGGTTGCCTTGACAGCTACAGTGCTACATGTCTCTTAGTGACATCCTAAGTAGAAGTATGAATTCAATATATATTTTCTTGTCAACTTTACTTCAGTAGTAGATAACTAATTGTTTTAAAAGTGATTTTAAACGTGTCCCCACTTCTCTTAAGTAGGATAATATTTAAGATCCCCTGTTTTGTGCTCTCTGACAGTGTTTGGGATTTGGGGCCTAAAGGCTAGGTGATAATGACTTAGAGCTGAGGGGGCAAGAGTTAACCCTGACACTAGTGCCAGTTTTAACAGGACTACTTCTTTAGTTCCAGCACCACATTTCAAGTCTGCCCTGAAGACTCCCACCTGAAATAAGTTTAATAATAATGATTCTGGGCACCCAAAAGGAATTGGACATTACTCCTCCTGACTCAGCTTCACTGATGGTAGGTGTTAATGAGTAACCCAAATAAATTAGTGCAGTAGGCCCCAGAGCAGGCTGTCGTGCAACAAGAAGAAAATCTCTGTATCAGCGTGGGTATTTCTTAAGCCTGTGTTACTATGTTCTCATAGGTTTTTCCTATACATGTATGAAATGTTCTAGCAATCAGATATAATCAACCAGATACAAACAATAATCTCCTTAATCAGATAGTTCCTGGACTGCATTCATGTAACCACAATGTTAGGTGAAATTCCTACCCTTCTTGATGGCAACGTATACAGCGGAATTGTGTTCCCAAAAGGCAGTAAAGAACCTAAGTCCAGGTGAGAGACCTAAGGCTATATAGCCATATAAGACACAAACAAAGTTCTTCACTAAACTATATTCTTGATCTCAGTTGAGGTCAAAGTCTCTGTATTATTTTGAAATAGATTGTTTTCTCCACTACAAAACTGAGGAAGTAATTTCCTGTGAGTAAGCACATATAATAATTTATTATTATACCTCTTGAAGAAGGTGAAAAATTTGTCTCTAACATCAGCTAGAGGGATTTGAGTGTCTTCTTATTGCAATAACACATTAAATAAAAAACAGTTTTAAACATAATGGTTAGTTGATTTAGAATTAAAATACTTAATAGAGTTCACAAAATCCATGTCCCTTTTTAGAAATAATATTTGACACAGACTTTTCCATATTCACCATGATCTTTACAGAGTGACTCAAATGGTGTTTCGTACAGCTAAAGGCATCCTTCCACAATATAATTTTGCTTCTTCTCTTCACTACAGTGTTTAAAATGGCATAGTACAGATATGCCTGTGATTTACAAATGGAAGAAAGATCTGAGACCGTTGGAAAGCCTCACATATTATGAGACCTTTTGTACTGATGAGCTAATTACAAAGGTGTAACTTTTTAATATATTGATGTTATTTAATATTTTAATATGTTGTATTAATATAATTTTTCAATGTTAATTAAATATATTTTTAAATATTTCATTTACCAGACAAAAGCTAAAAGAAATTATAGCAAACCTTACTAAAGACAGTGTTGCACATTCTTTTCAGCAGGATTAAGCTTGCAGGTTTTATGAACTGTCCATAAAATTAAATAGGTTTTATTTGTATCGCATCCTTGTGAGAATCCTTTCCACAGAATGGCGGATGCGTGCGGATGTCTGTACATACACCAGTCCTTTGATGGTGGAAGTACAAAATGAGTGTTCCTGGACTGTAAAAAGAGCACCAAGTATAATTCTCTCAACGTTTTCAGGAAAGCAATAGTAAAACTTCATGTTTATTTTGATCCTGTAAACAACCACGTGTCATTTTAGTTGAGGTAATAAGAGTTTTCCGGAGCGAGTAAAGTGACACATCCACGTAAGTGTTCCTATGGCTCTGTGCACATAACTGCAGAAGGTGAACCAACTTAATCTCTATCTGACTTTAGCTTACCTGTATATTTACTAGCAGAATTTATTTGATACTTATGTATTCATCTAAAATATAATAAAAACAGAATATTTGTTGTTCCTACATCACTGGATTTCCATTTGCAATGGCATTATTGATTGCAACTAATTCTTACTCTGAAGTAAAAAGAATCAAGGCATGAAGTCTTCAGCACAAAGAAACAGCAGGAAATGAGGGACAGGAGAGATGAAGCAAAAATTTATTTTATCTTTTCAGTTCTTGCAGCAAATGATGCTGTGCTGCAGAATTTTAACCATGACTTTATACCTGTCCTGGATTGTGCTGGTGGAGTAGACTAGCTTTACTGTATGTGTACACATGCATTTTTAAGCTTTTCCTTTAGAATAGTTTTTCAGAATCATCCCCCATTTCTCTCTGCAATGTTTTCCATCGCTACTAAGTTTAGCAGCAGGAAACAAACTTACTGGCACAAAACAAGCTTGCTTCCTAAGTCTAAAATATTGGAAAATAACAACCTATGCTTTTGTGTTTGACTGGCCTTGTGTTAATATGTTGATTATAACACATTACCAGATACACACATAACATGCATAAAGTATATAAAAATATGTAATAATAAATGCTTTGCACATAACTCAGATCTCTAGGAAAAACTCCTCAGAAGAAGAGAAAAAGCAACATTTTTAATTCTTATTGATACTTTCCTGTTCTGTTTTAATATCACGATTAGGAAAACCCAAGACTCAGTGCAGGATACAAGATAGTATTGTGACTCTGATTACTTTTCTTGCAAGATAACTGCAACCTAAGGATTAATGTTGTGCTTGGGGTTGTGTTTTGCTTTTTACCTGAAGGAAGAAAGCTTCAGTTCACAGAGTCTTTGCCCAGCAAAGTGCAGTTAAAGAAAAGCACATGCTTTAAAAAGCAGAACTCAGCATTTTGCTACTTTATGTTTTTTTCGTTTAACTACAGCTATTATCCAGACCACACTTTCAATGATGGTTTTTAAGCATATAAGCAGGTATATGATATGCTATCTTAAAACATTTATGAATATATATATTGGCCTATACATTCTGTATCTGGGTGGATGAGAATATGCACTATAGCTCAGTAAGGACTTGTGAAACAAATATTCGTTCTGACATAAAAGTGGCAGTCATCAGATTCAGGATGTCTTACTGAAATATACCCCCCTGGACTTTCCATTTCATGGGGAAAATCTAAGCAAATAAATTAAAGTCTAACTTTTTGACACATTTCACAGAATCAAGTAAGAGGTGACTAGAAGAGATCTTGAGATATTTTCATGTACATTTAATGTTATCGTCTACTAAAACAAAACTATGGAACACATTTGAAATGAAATATTTCAGTGTTTCAAAGTAAAAACTGAGACAGAAGTGAGTTGTAGAAGAAATTCCTTTTTCTGACAGGTATTATTAAACAGGTTTGCCTGTACCAACACAAGCTATGTTTCCATTGCAATTCCAGTTAGGACTGTAGGACATGTTGACATATTTAGTTAACAATCCTAGCTCAGAAAACAATATCCTGAGCTGCAGATTTACTTAGCTGGATATTCAAACTCTGTTTGCAAGTGGAATATATGTCCTGGAGTCACATCTACTTATTTCAGCCCAGACAGAGCTGCTAACCAAGAAATATATGTGAGTTCCTGTGTGTTTTACTTAGAAATTATATAGATACATAATTACCAAGCATACATTAATTTATGAAATAGCAAAATATAACACTATTATATTGGTATAAAATATGTATTAATAGCCATTAAGTTTCTGTGTGTCAAGGCTATACACAGTTAAAAGAATAGCTACATGCTCTGAAAGTAAATATCTATCACGTTATAGAACAGACACATTGCCACCCCCACGCTAGTTATATCACACTAGGGCAGTCTCTCTTCACTACTTGTCCTGGTTTCAGCTGGGATAGAGTTAAATTTCTTCGGAGTAGCTAGTATTAGACTGTTTTGGATTTTTGCTGGAAACAGGGGTGATAATGTGGAGATGTTTTAGCTGTTGCTGAGTAGCGCTTACACTGGTCAAGGACTTCTTCAGCTCCCCATGCTCTGCCAGGGGCACAAGGGGCTGGGAGGGGGCACAGCCAGGACAGCTGACCCCAGGTGACCCAGGGGATATCCCACACCATATGACGTCAGGCTCAGCCTATAAAGCTGGGGGAAGAAGGAAGGGGGGGATGTTCAGAGCGATGGCATTTCCCTTCCCAAGTCACCGTTACACGTGATGGAGCCCTGCTGTCCTGGGGAGGGCTGAGCCCCCGCCTGCCCGTGGGAAGGGGTGAATGAATTCCTTGTTTTGCTTTGCTTCTGCGCGCAGCTTTTGCTTTACCTGTTAAACTGTCTTTATCTCAACCCACGAGTTGCCTCACTTTTACTCTTTGATTCTCTCCCCCGTCCCGCCGGGGGGGAGCGAGCGAGCGGCTGCGCGGTGCTGGGTTGCTGGCTGGGGCTAAACCACGACACTAGTGAAAGAATTTTATCATTATTTGTGCATATTAATTCTGCACACACTAAACTTTTGAGGCTTCTACATGTCTGCATAAGGAAATATGTTTATGATAGTCATGGACTGATGTTTTTAAGTAGTATTTGTTGCATCTAACTTGACTTGTGACAGTCAAGTGTAATAGCAATTGATTTTGGCATGGTTCAGCTTACAGAGATTCATTAACAAATGCCATAATGGTGCAAGGGGCATCTTTTTTTCCTCTCTATCTGCAGCTATGGTCTTCCTAATACCATTCTTTACACAAAACAAAACCTCACATAATTGAATCATGGAGAAAACAATTGACATGGCATTTACATCTTCTAGTTAACCAGGAAGACCTTCAGCTTTGCAGGAAAAATGTAGGAAAGCAATTGAAATCACCAACAGCACACAGGATGGAAGAGAGATATGAATTTATGGACAATGATACAGCTGACTTTCTGAGTGGACTACCTGAATTCAAAGGTGTAACAACTCAAAGTAATTTTATAAGCATGAACCTTCAAAGCACCTGCAGTACATAACAGTTGACTGCATAGATAAAGAACTGATATTCTTTAGTGATTTTCTCTCCCATCAGCACTTCCCGGGCAGCCAGTCTAAAGAGATTTACCTAGAGGCACAGTGAGGCTCAATGCAGAGGTATCCAAGTTAGCATTCAATGCTAAATTAGCTAACAAATAAAGGATAGTCTTATTAGCACACTCCTTTATCTCGTGCCAGTGCTTCCCAAAAGAACAAACTAATTCCTCTGGGGCATATGGCTAACATACCTTTACAGGCTTAATACCTGAAATAGCTCATTTGGGGTCCGTTAGCTCTATGCAACTGTTCATTGTACCACATTAGAACATACTGTGACTAAAGAAGCAATAACTGAAAAAAATGCCAGGATTAGACATTGTAGAGGAAAATATGAGTGTAACAAAATGTCCTGTCTATGGTGAGGCTGTGATTAAGCTAGGCAGGACTTCAGAATTTAAGATTGTCAGAAGTAGATAGAAATTGTGCCAGAACTGTGTTCTCCTTTTGGGTGAAACCAGGTTCTATTCAATACTTTTGATCCACCCTAGCTGTGACTCTAACATTTCAAGGTGCCACAATGCAAGTTAGCCATAGCCAAACAAATCTAGAGAAAAAGAAGGCAAGTTTTAAAAAAATATGTCTACAAGGACTTCTGTCAAGCAGCCTCTGAGGCTCTGCTCTTTGTAATTCTTCTGCTGAGTCTGCTGTGTTAGGAATTTCATGGTCAATTACAGAAGTCTACTAGTGGAGGGCACTTTTGACTCCAGAAAGAATATAAATGTTTTAAGAAATGAAGTTCTGTAGGAACTGTGCAATCAGTGATTCATGTTTTCTGATCCAAATAAGCCCTTACTTTTTGCAGATTTAATTTTGTCTTAGCTTGAAAAGTAATTTGTGTTGCTTGCCTTAACTCCTTTCAGTGAGGAAGGACAGGAGAACTGGAACACTTTTCTTTGGTTCTATTATTAAAGAGTAGACTGCAGGGATAAATATGTGCAGAAAATCATCCTACAAGCTCTGTAATACGGGTGTAGCTTATAATGACAGATAAGGTACACAACAACTAAGAATCTTTATGTAAATAGATCTGGGATGAATTATGTAACAGATTCTCACGAGACTGAATTTTACAGCAATTTAGTCTTCATATTTGTGCATCTCTTATTTTTTATAATGCTGAGCAATTTGTAGTGGAAACCAAGGCAAAGAAAATATGTGGATTGGATATTTAATCCTTGCTTTTCTAGAAAGAAGAAAATAGATCATGATTTATAATGCTGTCCAAAATTATGTCAAGGTTTAGAGCAGGCTGAATAATACGAAAAAATCTAAACGTAAAAATAAAAAAAAATCCTAACTCTTAAACACTTCACTTCTGACGAACCTATTTTTAAAATGTAACTAACTATTTATTTAACAGTTTTCGATCATCTTTTATAGCTGTTTGTATACCATACAAAATGAAACCTCTGTTCTTCCGCTCTTCATTTGACTGGTCTATTTGGGCATTCTTAATCTATTTTTAGAAAATATGGTGGAAGAAAATCGTTCTTCTGTGTTTTTCCAAGGCGCTTGTCCGTGGCCAAAGCCCAAAGCCCAAAGGCTATTTATGTGGACAAGAATTAAGGACAGCTATGTCGGGGTACAAAGTCTCTGAGGCAGCCAATCCTTTTCTGACCGGATGCAGTCCAGTGACAGTGTTGTACACGTAATTTCTGCCTTAGTTACATATCTTTTGTTTGACCTGAATTCATCAGGAAGGGTAAGATGCATTTCGTCTAATTTTTACCATCTTCAAATACTTGGTAGCAACAATGATAAACAAGTAATGCCAAAGTACTTTCATATAAAAAGTATTTAGTCTCAATTCATTAATCAGGCTGTCTCTGCGGCCTGTGGAGGGGTAGACACTTCCAGAGGGCAATTCCTGCCATCCTAAAATATGTGTCAAATTCACTGAGATGAATCATATTTTGGAACATCTTATTTTTTTTCCTTTGGCTTAAGAAATGCTCATATGACTAGTTTAGAATGCATCTCTAATTTATTAAATGGCTAAAGAGAAATGAGATAAATCATATTTTCAATCCACTTTTCTGTATATAGGGCCCTTCTGTAAAATAGGAATACAAGCTTTAGAGCTATAAGAAGAGGAGCTTGGAGACTACCCTCCAAATAGGTATTACTGCCTAAGGCAGTTAGAAATTTAAATAGAACTTTTAACAGATACTGTCCTGCACCTTCTTAGAACTGGTAGAAGGTACTGTAATACAAATAGTATCAACTATTAGCCCTTAAAAGGAAAAGAAACTATAACTATTTCAACCTACCTCTACACTTAATGGAGAATTTAGATGAGATCTCTTTGGCAAACATTTAGAAACTAGAGACTGATTAGGGATACAGGCAGTTTAAAATCTGACATTGCCCAGGAACACCAGTTTGCCAAGAATACAGCTGAAGGTTTGTTAAGGAAAGTACTCAGGCAATTTAAATGAGAGTTTCAAGACATGAGAGATAGTTAGAGCTCTTATTAGATGGATAGCCAAGTTCCAGACCTTGAACTGAAGTAGCAAAAACAGTAGGACATTAATTCATTTAGTTATACATGACAATAACATGAAAATGCGACAACTGAAACAGCTGTCCAAATTACTGTACATATGTGCTACTCTGATTTTTACAAAATCACACGCATACATTCAGATTATGAGTCCGCAGAGGGTTCTGTGAGCACAAGAAAATAACAGGGCAAACAGAAAAATTTCAGGATAGGGAAAAATTAGCATCACACCCCTGGGGAAAAATATACATGCAAACTACTGAATACCAGGGCAGAAGCAGAGAGGACTGATGACTGAATATAAGCTATAAAATCTATAAAAAGGTCAGGAGGAATACAGAAAGTCACTGGAGCTTTCAGGAACCATCAGCACCAGAAGAAAAGCTTGATTTGTTTCTTCTTTCCTTCCTCTTTGTAAAACCTCTTACAGTGCACTATTTAGTCCATTCAGAATCTCGCTGAATCTAACTCTAGATTCTGTGCCAAACCCAGTAAGAACATTTCATCAAGGTCTGCTTTGATTTTTGTATATTATTTCTAAAAATGAGGCGGGGGTAGGGGGAAGATATAAACAACATATTATGCATTTGGTAACCATGCATTTAGTAACAAATTACCTTTTAATCTAAAAATTCATTCGCTAACAGCCAGTGTTTGAGCAAACTTTTCTAACATTGCAGCAGCCAAACACTTACCAAAAAAAAAAAAAGGAGATTGGCTAAGCAAAAACAAGGATAATAAAAAGCAAAAGGTTTTCTAAATTACTGTTGCCTGTGTCATTAAATTTCATATTGTGCATGGAATCTAAATACATCACTTTGTTCTGCATGACAAGCAGAAGTGAGCATTCATACATTACTCAGCCACTTAATTAAGAGCTTGGGATATTTGCAGTTAGCAGAAACTAATAAGGGAATCACATTTAAATTCAAATCACTCCTCAGGGTAGCTGTCTGCAACATAAGCAAAGCTTACTGGGTAGATGTTCCACTAAATGCTCAGCTAAAAGCTTAGTTTTACTGTATTTGTGAGTAAAGAATAATTCTGGTTTTGATTAAAGGTGAGAGCAAAATAAACAAATATGTTTGGATTTTCAAGTCATGTTTTGTCTCAGTTATTTTTAAATTCCAGTGTGTCTATTACATGAGGTTCTATAAAACAGCCAGGTAGGCTTACCCTACACATGATATTTCAAGATGTTTTGCAGGAGTAAGACCTATTGCAGACAGCAGGCAGCCACCCTAGCAGCCTTAGGGAAACATATCAAAATCCATGTACTGGTGCATTATGAGCCATGTCACAGTTCCAAAAACTTATTAAATAAATTAAATGTACTGTACTACCAATTTTCTCCTTTGTTGCTCACTGCTGAACAGCTTATTTTGCATTTTGTTTGGGAACTCTAACTCTTACAGAATTTAAGATTTTTTTTCTATAATGGACCAAAAGTATAGTAGTAAAGATAGTAGCAGTAAGTATACTTAAAATGTCATTAGCCAGGAATATTGTCATTGATGATGTGCAGAGGATCCTGCACCATCTCCAGACCATTGCCAGGGTCCTCACACCAGTTCTAATCCTTTCTTTCACTTTTCTCTAGAGGACATCAATGGATCTGAAATCTTTAAAATTCTAGCCACTTTTCTATAATTTGAATGGAAAATATGCCTCTAAAATAGGCCAAAACTGTTCTTTGACAATAAAGCTTGTTCATGGCATTCTACGAATATATGTAATGAGCTTTATATTGACTATAATAATGTTATTTTAAAATATTGAGATAATGACTGTTTCATTAAAACCTCTCTAAATTCTAAAATTTCAGGATAGGAAAATCAAACATCTTAAAAGTCACAGGAGAAATGTGTTATTAATTATTTTCTCCTCTAAAAGCTGCAGACAGGAGAAAAACAATGCCAATAATTTGTTTATTAAAAAATAAAGCAATTTAAGCTATAAAAGTATACAACATTAATCCAAAAAACTACCCAAACCTCAAAATCTATCACTCAAATTTTCAGCATGAGAAAAATTGTCTTGTCATAAATTTAAGCAACAGTGAATATTTAATGTTTACCACAGTATCAGGGTGTGTCTATACCACAACTGATGCATTCTTGCACAGCATGCAAGTATATTTAAGGTAGCTCTGAATTAATTCAGTAAAAAACCACAAACATTTCAGTGACAGAAAAGTAATGTTTCTCGCCTAGCAATGAATCACTGCTGTAAGCCATTACTGTTTCACTCCTTGCTGCCAGTCCACAATGTACACGTTCCCTGTTGGCCACCTCATCCATACTTTAGGTATGTATAACTGACAACATAAAATGTCCTTTTTTCTGTGACCTTTCCACTCTCCCACTAAGTATAAGGTGGTTTTTTTTCTTTTCCTCTGCAGTTATTTTCCCAAGGCTCTTCCTACTGCTCTGGGAGTTCAGCAGTTCTGAGACTCTCAGCTTTTATGTTTGAAGTATTACATTTAAAATACTTAAATTTTGCAGGTTTTTAAATGCTTTCGAACTTCAGTGCTGGTCATTTACAATTTTTAATACATCTATGAGGCAATCTGCAATGTATTGGGTTTTTAAACACTTTTGCTTTATTATGCCATATTTTGTCCTCAAAATCATATTATCATACTTTATTTTTGTATATGTCATTTTTAAAAATATAATTTCGTTATGGCTACAATGACCAAAAAAGACTCTTGACACCCAGTTTCCTGGAATATTCTGGTTCCATACAGGAATTGTATAACATTTTCAAGCATTAATTCTTTAATTCTCACACTCCTGGGGATGCCTGTGATCAGGTATGCATCTGTGCAGCGAAATGGAACAATGCAGAGAAATTAGCATTAAGTGTTAACCAAGTCTGCTCCAAAATTAGACGGAGTTTGATTGCATCAGCATGATTATGTGCACTCAGCATTTATGAGTGGCCTGACATACTTCTGCAAATGCAACATCACTCCAGCACTGAGCTGTTGCTTTCAGATCTGAGCTTTTATCACCACATTAGAGCTCCCTTGTGTGCTCCTCTCTACAGTATTGGTTGGAACTAGAGATTTCTGTATCCTACTAAAATGCGCAGTGCAAGCAAGCCTTCAGAGGATGGGGATGTATTCTTATTCTTCCTTTGTTCATAAAGAAACAGAGGAACAAAGAAATAAAAGTTTAAACTGCCTTAGGAATCCTTTTCAGCCTTACACTTCTACCACCTGCAAAAATTGTGTTTGTCCAATAGTTTTTGATGACAGTGGAATCAGCAACAGAGCTGTGAATGAGTGCAAATTTGACTCAGGGCAAAGCTTAGAAGAGCTACTTCAAATGCCAACATTTCTTAAACAGCTGTTCTCCTGCATCATAACTGGAAGAGATTAAGAAGTTTGAAGTCAACTGAGGAAACTGTTCTAGTAGAGATATCTTGTCAATAAATAAGAATATATCCTTTAATCTGCTAACCTTAGCAAAACTGTGTAAGTAGAGTGAGTTTAGCTCTGTGAATTCTGTGAATCAGGTTTATTTTTCACCATTTACTTTTTCTGTCATGATACACAAAACACATCATAATACATCTTGAAAAGGCTTGAAGTGCAATGTCTTGAAGTAGGTTTCGCATATAATGCCAAATACGGCCAAAACCACAAAAGATCCCCACTTCTTGAACGTCCTCACTTTCATTCTCTGGCTCTCCTTCTACTTCAAATAAAAAGTTCAGAAAGGGCATCACCTTGTAGCCCAATAAAACAAATAACCCTTGAGCTATGAATAGTCATTGGCCTGATGTTTCATTTTCTTAATGCTAAGCATTTTCAACCCTTTATGATACTTGTCTTTTCCTTTTCTCTAGCGCAATACTAAATAGAGAAGAGCAAGAGGGGTGCTCAAGCTGGCTGAGATAGGGAACCTATCAATTGGCAAAAGAAAGAGAACTAAGAAAAAAAGCAGAGGGAATATGCCTTCTCATTTTCACGATTAAAGGAAGAGTATCAGGAGCACTATAAGATGTACAACTGAGAGTACAAAAAGTGCTTTTCTACTATTTTGTTGGTTGATTTTATTTGGGAAATCATAAAAGCACTTGATGTGGAAGGAGAAGTGTGAAGATTTCAGAAATAATTGGGAGAAGGTAGGTAATGCTTGCCGCCGCCTGTTCAGCCTTGCCTGTGATCCTTTCACAGGTAAACTTGTATGCACATGGACATGGCATTTTTGCTGGTGTAGAAAAACAGCAGTTCTTTGTATGAAGACACTTATTTTCTTCCATAGCAGGGTATATCAATGGAAAGAAGACCTCTTGGAAAGAATACTGCTTGATGTAGAAAGTAGTCACAGAACACAAAATGGGGTACGCAATCTGAGCAACTAGTAGCAGGTGTTTTCCTCTGTCCAGAACACTCAACTAGTGCTCAGATCCTACAGAACAATTAATCTGCATTATGGTTTGGTCCTGAATGCCTCCTCTGGGGCAGAAGGGGTAGGGAGAGGGAGTCCCCACAGCTCTTCCCCAGTATGTTGTTTGCTATAATTCAGCTTACTTTCATCTGCCATTCTCCCCAGGGAGTAGAAATGGGCCTACCTGTGCTTACCTGGGAAACACTGGGGCAGGACACCTGTGAGATGCATGCTAGCTCTGTAGCAGGGGAGGGACCATGGCAGTCCTCCTTCCCCTAGCACTAGCATGAGCTTCATGACCTGCCCAGGTCACATCGGCTGAGCACAACTAGTTACAAGCACAGTTTGTAGGTACCCCAGGTTGAAAAATGCCTAAACTTTAGATAGATACCGCTAAATAACAAGCACATTTGTACGGAACAAGAAAAATTAACATATCATCAAATAAGTAAGTTTATTTGCATTCAAGTTGGGCTCTATACACCAGTTTACCTCACAAAGAAAAAAAATCATGTCCACTAGGGTTAAGTCTGGCATTTCTTCTTGTGAGATTTTGTGTGTTCCTACTTTTTTTTTTCTGTGTAGTCAAGTTAATGGAAGTGCATTTCTCCAGAAAGAGCTATTTTAGAGAATGCCAGCAAACAGGTTGAGGATATCTGTCATGATTTTTAAGTTGTGCAAAATTACCAGATCATAGTAAGTGAAATTCTTCATGTGTATATGGCTTGTGTAGCAGAAACACAGTCTGTAGTCTTCTTGTCCAATCGCATGACTAATTCAGGCTTCAGAGTAATTTGCATGTTTCTGGCTAGGTCTAAATTGACTGTAGAAGAATATCTCTGTTAGAAATAATAGAGCATCATTTCAAACGAGTAGTCACTGCTAAGTAAGGGAAAATAAAAATCGAACACGTGAAATTTACATCATATTCTTAATCTCCATCTTGGTTCCTGTGGTAAGGAAGGCCTTTATGGACCAACTCTTTAAAAACTGTGATGGGATACATCCATTAAAGGTATTCTTTATCCATAGCCTCTATGCATTGTTGTGGTAAAAAATCAGTCCTTCACAATTAAAGTGGCCAGCCAGTAAAACACTGACGTTTAATAGTTTTGAGAAGTTAAAGTTATGGACTGCATTTGCACTTTGCTGTTAGTTGACATGTAGCTAAATCCAAGGCTCAACTTGTGGCAGCCTCATTACTGCTCTAATTTTAGAGCTGGAGGTCAGCAGTGCTCTGATCTTTCATCCCTTTTCTTTCCTGTTACTCTTGCAGAATCCTTGAGTACCTGGGTAAACAGGCCTAAAAGTTGATTTTCCATGCCACTCCCACAAAATATCACTCATGGGAGATCAACACCTGACTGAGCATTATACTTCTTATTTCAGTATAACTTCTTGTATTTCTCATTCAGAAACATTTAAACTGTCATGCCTTCTTGTTTTTATAATACTACCCAGAACACTCTCCTGAGGCTCTCTTTGTAACTGAAAGCAGATTTTTAGATATTTCTAATTGTGTTTTTGTTGTATCCATGCAAAAATAAAAATCTTTCTGAGAATGGATATTTTACTTGATCAGTCTCTTTTAGTAACATTTGCAACGTTTTATTTCCAATTAGTTAATCTTCTGCAGTTACATGTAATCTCGGTGCTGTGTTGTGTCAAAAAGAGATAAAATGAATTCCAAAATAAGTTTAATTAAAATATCTGAAGACCTGTGTTACATATTAATGTGCACATTTCCTAACAACTAGTCTTTTGACCTGAAAAAAAATTAGAACCGATTACTATTAAATTAATGGCATATTTAGCTGTTTTATCAGACTTTTCTGTCCACAGACTTCAAAGGACATCAACAGCACTTTCTTTGTTTGCAGATGGAAGAAATGAACCACAGAAACTGGCAGGTGTCTAGCAGGTTAACGTGAAGATTCAGTACTTCTTATTTTTCCGAGTTTGCCCACGCTGGCCTACAGTGAGTTGCGGTGGTAGGATTCTGTTTATCTCACGGAATGCCACCTGCAAGGTGCTGTGCATAAATCACTTACAGGTAAAGGATGTAATTATGGATATGAATTCCACCAAGACAACTCTCATGCATAAATTTAAGCCCAAACCAAAATGTGTGTAGATCCAGACCTTGATGAACTGCATTTTCTTTTATTCAGAGGACCAGCAAAATATCAATGTACTTCTGAGTTGCCATGTTAAGTTATTGGAACAGATTTTAATGTTGTATTGATTCTCTGTCTGGGATGAAATTCAGTCTGTACAGTTCTCAGATCCAAATAAATGCCCTTACCATTAATATATATTACATTTAAATAAATTTCAGTTTATTACCCAGTTCCTTCATAGTTATTTCAAATTTTAGTGTTTCATTTTTGTCTGACTAATAATAAAACTGTACTCTGGAAAGTAGTAGACATTTTAAATCAGCTTCATTATTATCAAATCAAAAGTCATAAGCACATGGATGTATTAGATGTGTATTTATATCTGCCCTAAAGTTTCATTTAATGGAATTCATTAATGAAATTCATATTTTTATGTACCACTATGCCTTTCTGCTGCATCACTTCGATTTTATAAACCATTTGGAATTAATGTTTTAATAACAGGCACTATACAAAGAGTTGTGTTAAATATATGTTAAAGAATTGTAGTCAAACTCAGTGCTATGGTATCTTTAGGATTAATTTCCATTGATTTAAACCTTCTTAGATGGGGAAAGTTTCCTTAGGAAGAGTTTTCTTCCTTTCTAAATAATTAGTAGTGGTCATAAAAACAAGTGATTTTCCAAAGTCCAGACAAGCATGAGGAATATTGTCTTCCTAAAGCTGAATTATCAGTTCTTACAGAATTTAATAGGATTTTTTTTATCATGTACATTCAAGGACAGTATTTGGTCCTTGCTGAGCATAAGCATGCAATGCAAATTCTGCCAGTGTAATATACATCTGTCCTGCAATATCCCAACTATTTCAGATGTGTGCCTGTCTCAGACAAAGCCTCTCAGTTATGGAAAATTATATGGTGGTTTTGTGAAGCAGATAAAATGTCCACAAGGAATTAGTCTATGATGAGAACTAGATCTGAAATAGCTGATGCCTCACCTTTTCTTAGCTGTGCTTTTCTTTTTTTATCTGTGTTAAAATTAATTACATTTTCTGTAGCATTACCACTACAAAACAGAGAAGCTTTTGCACAAAATAAAAGAGACAGTTGGGTTTTTATTCTGCAAATGGTTCTTTTAGGATGGGAGGTGAGAGAGATCTGTTCCAAATCTCATGCTTTAAAGCAATAACAATAAATGAGAAAGAGAGTCTGGTCACAACAGATATGGAGAAGGCTGAGGAACTCAACATCATTTTTTCCTCAGTTTTCATTGGCAGCTGTTCTTCAGACATCTCTCTAGGCCCTGAATCTCAAGGCAGGGACTGAGGGAACGAAGCCCACCACAGTGTAGGAGAAGATCATATTCAAGACCACCTGAGGAACCTGTACATACATAACTCCATAAGACCTGATGAGATGCATCCCAGGGGCCTGAAGGAACTGGCAGATGTAGTTGCCACTCTCTCTCATATCTGAAAAGTCATGGCAGTCAGGTGAAGTCCGCAGTGACTGGAAAAAAGGAAACATCACACTGATTTTTAAAAGAGGTATAAAGGAGGACACTGAGAACCACTGATGTGTTAGGTTTGTGTGGCAAGGTTTTGGTAGGAGTAGTGCTGCAGGGGTGGCTACTGTGAGAAGGTGCCAGAAACTTCCCCCATATCAAATAGAGCCAATGCCAGCTGGCTCCAAGACAGACCTGCCACTGGCCAAAGCTGTGCCAGTCAGCAATGGTAGTAGCGCCTCTGAGATAACATATTTAAGAAGGGGGAAAAAACTGCTGCACAACAGCATCTGGAAGAGAGGAGTGGGAATATGAGAGAGAAACAACCCTGCAGACAGCAAGGTCAGTGAAGAAGGAAAGGCAGGAGGAGCTCCAGGCGCCGGAGCAGAGATTCTCCTGCGGCCAATGGTGAAGACCATGGTGAGGCAGACTGTCCACCTGAAGCCCATGGGGTTAATGGTGGAGCTGTTATCCACCTGCAGCCTGTGGAGGACCCCATGCTGGAGCAGGTGAATGCGGCCAAAGGAAGCTGTGACCCCATGGAGAGCCCACACTGGAGCAGGTTCCTGGCAGGACTTGTGACCCCATGGAGGACCCACACTGGAGCACCCTCTGGAAAGGACCCATGTTGGAGCAGTTTGGGAAGAACAGCAATCCGTGGGAGGGACCCGCAATGGGAAAGTTCATGGACTACTGTCTCCTGTGGGTGGGACCCCATGCTGGAGCAGGGGAAGAGAGTGAGGAGGAAGGATCAGCAGAGGCAACATATGATGAACTGACCACAACGCCCATTCCCTGTCCCCCTGTGCTACTCTGGGGAGGAGGTAGAGAATTCAGGAGTGAATTTGAGCCTGGGAAGAAGGGAGGGGTAGGGGAAAGGTGTTTTAAGATTTGGTTTTATTTCTCATTATCCTACTCTGATTTGATTGTTAATAAATTTCCCCAAGTCTGGTCTGTTTTACCTGTGATGGTAAAACTGCTGAGTGATCTCCCTGTCCTTATCTTGACCTGCAAGTCTTTCATTGTATTTCCCCCCCACCGTCGAGCTGATGAAGGGGAGTGACTGAGCAGCTTGGTGGGCACCTGGCATCCAGCCACAGCCAACCCACTACAGCTGACCAGTCAGCCCCACCTCTGTGCCCAGTAACATAATAGGACACATCCTTGTGGAAGCTAAGTCAAGGCGTATGGATGACAGGGTGATTAGACAGACAACATTACCTCACAAAGGGCAAATCCTGCCTGACTAACCTGGTGGCTGCCTAAAATGGAGTGACTGTGTTGGTGGGTAAGGGAAAAGCAGTTGGTGTTGTCTAGCTTGACTTCTGTAAGGCCTTTGACACAGTCCCACACAAGATCCTTGTCACCAAATTGTGAGATATGCATTTGATGGATGGACTATTCAATGGATAAGGAATTGGCTGGATGGCTGCATCCAAAGAGTTGCAGTCAAGAACCAAATGGAGATCAGTAACAAGGTCTGTATTGGGATGGGTGCTGTTCAATATCTTGACAGTGAAATTGTGTGCACCCTCAGCAAGTTTGCAGATGACACCAAGCTGAGTGTTGACATTGATACACTTGAGGGAAAGGATGCTACCCACAGGGACCTTGACAGACTTGAAAAGTGGGCCACTGTGAACCTCATGAAGTTCAACAAGGCCAAGTGCAAGGTCCTGCTCTTGGGATATCCTGACCCCAATATCAATACAGACTGGGGGAATGGATTGAGACCAGACCAGCAGAGACGGACCTACGGGTATTGGTAGATGAAAAATTAGATATGAACTAGTAATTCATGAACTAGTAGTGCTTGCAGCTCAGATAGCCCATCTTATCCTGGGCTGCATAAATAAAAGCATAGCCAGCAGAGCGAAGGAGGTGATTCTCTCCCTCTGCTCCATTTTCATGAGACCCTACCTGGACTGTTGTATACAGCTCTGGAGTCCCCAGTGCAAGAAAGACAGGGACCTGTTAGAGTGGGGCCATGAAAATGATTCAAGGGCTGGAACATGTCTTCTGTGAAGAAAGGCTGAGAAAGTTGCAATAGTTTAGTCTGGAGAAGGTTTCAGGGAGACCTTGTTATGGCCTTTCAATACTTAAAGGGGGCTTGTAAGATGGAGAGAGGCTTTTTACCAAGGCCTGTATTAATAAGACAAGGGCTAAAGATTTTAAACTCGAGAAGAGTAGATTTAGACTAGATATAAAGAAGAAATTCTTTACTATGAGGGTGGTGAGACACTGGAGCAGGTTGCACAGAGAAGATGTGGATGCCCTATTCCTGGAAATGTTCAAGGTCAGGTTGGATGAACAACCTGATCTGGTGAAAGACAATAGCATAGCATAGGAAAACATAGCATAGAATGGAATGGAATGGAATAGAATAGAATCACAGAATCACAGAATAGTAGGGGTTGGAAGGGGCCTCTGGAGATCGTCTTGTCCAACTCCCCTGCTTGAGCAGGCAATAGAATAGAATAGAATAGAATAGAATAGAATAGAATAGAATAGAATAGAATAGAATAGAATAGAATAGAATAGAATAGAATAGAATAGGATAGGATAGGATAGGATAGAATAGTTCAGTTGGAAGGGACCTACAATGATCACCTACTCCAATTGCCTGACCACTTCAGGGCTGACCAAATCTTAAATCATATTATTAAGGGCATTGTCCAAATGCCTCTTAAACACTGAGAGATATCCCTGCCCATGCAGGGAGGTTGGAGTAGATGACCTTTAAAGGTCCCCTCCAATGCAAACCATTCTACGAGTCTATGATTCAATAACTTCAATTTATAAGTTTACAGATTTAAATAAATTAGCAAGGAACTCTTCAGTGGTGGGTTTTGTTTTTAAAAAAATCTCTTAAGACAACCTTTCTTTTAAAATTGTAGCTGGGGGCAATTTTAGTTCATGGAAATGAGTAAGGGCTTTTCACAATCAAATTATCAAATAAAATACTGCTCGTGTTGCCAGGAAATGAAAATTCACCACAGTTCACCACCATCTGAGTTGTGTTATGGTTGGAATTATCAGTGTATCATGCATACATCACAGTAACAGAATAGCTAAACTTCTACACTTCCAGTGTATCCAAAACATATGATGTAAAAATTGGCTGTGCATCTATATAGTTTAAATGGGGAAAAGGACAGATTCTCTCTTTTTTAGAGCAGATGCTCAAATTCTAAGGCAGAGCAGAGTGAAAGTCTTTACTATTTCAATGCTGTCTCATAGCCCATGTGAAAACAAGAAACGGGTCCTATTCCAGGCCAGCTACAACACACTGACACAAATGACACTAACAGTGTCCTCTGCTAAGAAAAGGGCCTCAAGATTAAAAGTACACGTATCCTATTTTACTTTCATGATGGGCTTGAGGCACACCAGCAATTACATAGAGAGAAGTCTGGACTCCTGTTATCTGTTTTAAATCTATGCTGTCAATAAATGAAAAAGCTTCAACCTCCAGGGCTTTCTGACCAGAACCCATCACCACAAAGTTAATTCACTTACAGAATGTTTACCAAAACCCTCAACTACCTCTAGATAGTTTCAGTCCCTGATTATTATAGATTAAATGGTTACAGAGGATTTTCATGCATTAACAATCTCTATGAACACAGATAAGAAAGTCCTTTTTAACAAGTCAGAACTGCCTGATAAACTGCTCTACCATGGACAGAGGAAGTGGTTTGTACGTAAACTACAATTTTTTTCATCCATTATAGAAGCTCTAACAGACATTACCAAGATTTCCAAATATATAGTTATTTTCTTGCAGTAGCATCTTTATAGAAATAATGGTTTTTACACTGATAAATCCATGATGTATTATAAAGATATTGTGTATTATAAAGATTATAAAGATAGGTCCATATAGTGAATGCCATATATACATATTTACATCCAGTTCCTTTTTAAACACTTTTACAACCTCTGCAGTGTATCTGTGAATATAGTGCCTAATGACCACTGCTTTTTTTTTTTTAATGTAGGACATTAATATTGTATTTATTGCACTAGAGTGCTTCTGAAAACTCTTCTGGAGCGTGTTCATGACTGCAGGGTATGTCTTCTGTTACTTCTTTAAATGAAAGTAACACACCAATTTGCCGGTGATTCAAAATCTACAGCAGAAAGCTACAGTACTGCACATAGGCATCCTTGGTTAACCTTAGCCTGTGTCATCACAATAATCTGACGTACTGCAAAGCAAAACACATATGAACAGAGCCCTACTGTTCTTATGCCACAGGCACTTTTTCTGTTTCAGGTGACTGATATACTCTTCACTGTTGCAACAGCTGAAGCAAATCATTCTATATATACATCTATTTCATTTCACATATGGTAAATACACGCAGGCATTTTATAGTAGAGATTTTTGAATTTTAACATAACTAAAACTTAATTAGCTTGCTTGTATGAGAAGCAGCACATTCTTCATCCACCAGCTAGTTCAGACAAACAACCCCCTTAGGTTTTCAGCCACTTGCTAGATGGACTTCTTTTGTCTAGCAAACCTGAATTCACCCTCTGTATCTGGTAACAAACATGAGACTGGGAAAAAAGGAATATTTTAGCCTTGAGGAGAAAAGGAAAGTGGAACACTGCATCCAAAAGAGTGGATGAAATTAAACACAAGTGAGATCGCTACAGGTCTTTGAAAAGTGTGTTGTGGCCCAGAAGATGAAGATGCTAGGAAATAAAACTTGATTTTTAAATACTTTAGAAAGAAACACATCCAGACCAAGTGCTAATGGTTTTGTCTGTATCACAGTGTTGCCTTATAGGATAGGTTAATCCTGCTGTTTCTACTTCTGCACAGAGAAAGAGAGTAACAACCTGTCTTCATCTTGAGACAGCGCATGTGTTGCTTCTCTCCTGTCATACGCTTGTCCCATGGACAAAGGCTAACAGAGCTGGCAAAACTGCTGCCTTAAACACAGCCCCTTGGGATGCTTCATTATCAAGATCTGTTCTGTACTCCAGAGTGTCCCAGGAGTACAGTAGTTCTTTTAAAACTGTATCATTTGGGGGTATTAACTTTTCTAATTTTCTAATTATTTCTAATTATGTGGTTTCTTAGAAAGTCTTCACTGCTGTGCTACCTGAATTTTCTCCAGCTTAAACATTCAGTTGTTTCATGGAAGTAATGAGTTTAGTGCATTGTGAGACTTACTCTAAAAGCAAGACACATCCCATGTCAATTTTCTCATGAGAAGATGAATCTTTTTTTTTTAAAAATGCACAACACTGTAAAATAACTCAAGCTCCTAATCTTGATGTCTCATTGAAGTACTTACAGCTCGCTGAGATTAAGCTGGGCATTCGTAATAGCTTCAAATTTAGTCATATGGTTTGTTCTTTCTCTTTTTTCCTGTAATGGGGAAAAGAACTGTATGTGTATTAGAGTCTAATGGAAGCAGTTTGTTTTCAATTTGAGCTGTAAATTGTTTACACTACAGGGAACAAAAACAGAGAATTGCCCCTGATATTTGAAGCAGAAAATGCCGTAACTTTGCCACAAGTTTCAGTGAGAACCTGAACCAACCAGAAAAACACTCTATTATCTGAACAAGCAAGTTTTACCCTTCTGAATCAGCGTCACATAATTCTAGACTATCTCTAAAAAAGTCAGCTTTGTCTTGTGTCCCTTAAAACTAAAGTCACCTTGATGTTCATGAAGCTGAAAAGAATGTACATTTTGGTGTTTTCACAGTTGCTTTCGCAGCTAGGGAGGTACGTGGCAGCAGTTGGTGCTGGTTACATTATCAAACTGCATAGAGGTTTTAGTCTAGACAAGGCACACAATCTGATTAAAAAATAAGAACAACCTAGCATGAAATACTAAAGATGTTTGCCTTATTTAAAAAGAAACGAAAACCCATAACTCTTGTTTTGCTCATCAATGCACTACTACAAAACATGTTAATGTTTTATAAAATATAAAATGCTCATTCGCTTGCAAAACGGGTACCCTCACTTTGTCCTTTACTTAAGGAACCAACGAGATTCATGGAGACAGATTTATAATAACGCTTTCCACTTGTGAATTGGGTTTCATCAGTGCGGTACAAGCTAATCGCAGGACGTGTACTTGTGCTAGAGGTAGTGGTGAACAGGCAGCAGCAGCAACCCCCAAGAACTAGTGGTAAAGCTGAACAACTCTGTACGCAGCATGGACAATTTTCTTAGTGAGGCTCTCCTATGAAAAGGCTGAAAACACTGTCTATGACTCACAGCTTTACAATAACTCTTTTTGGAAGTCTGCAAAGAGCTGAAAATGGGATCTTCTGCATTTTAGTGCTCAGGAACCACTTTAATAAAGCATCATTTAGAACTTCAAAGAAGTCTAGGATTTTGCAGGAGTAAACTTTGCAAAGCTGTACTTTCTGGGCTGTGTCCTGTGGAATAACAGTGCAGAATCAGCCTCTGAATCATGACCTTAGCCTGCAACTGATGTAGAAATGTTTGATTAGGTTTTGGGCACCAGCCAGCAATGTTCACGTGATACAAAAGCCTTGTTCAGTCAGAAAAAAAAGGGGGTTGGTACGGTACAGTGAGGAAGTGATGTTTTCACAGATAGCACGTATTATTTCTTCAGCGCTACAGGCACTCGTAACTTTCACAATCAGGAAATGTAGATCCCTATTCTACATTAGAAATAATAAGAAAAATAATATAAATAGATGATTATGGAGACTTAAGAGTAAGGAGGAGAAATCATGAAATCATCTATTGTGAAATCACAATCTATTAATACCATATTCTCAGCAGTGTAGAGGGGGGTTTATTTTTCCATTAGGTTTTAAACTGATATATTATATTATTTGCCTAATAAAGTAAAAGAGTAGAAAAAGTACAGTGGAGAGGAGAAACAGGAATTAACACGAAGTGAATTCTGAAAAAGGATTCTAAAAAACCAAGTAAATGAATAACCATTTAGGTTAGAAGGGACCTCTTGAGACTATCTAGTCCAAACACCCTGCTGAAGTAGGTTAAGTTAGAGCAGGTTGCCCAGGGTATTTTAAGTGCTCTAGAAAGAAACACATGGAGATCCTGTGCTAGTGGTTTACTCCGTATCAGATTGTTGTTCTACAGGATACTATTCATACCCTTTCTGCTGTAACACACAGAGACCGACAACCTGCCCTTTTTTTGCCTGAGATAGCACTAAAGCTGCTGCCCCCGGTCACACACTTGCACCATGGAGACAAGCAGAGAGCTGGCAAAGCTGCTGCCTTAAACACTGCGCCTTGGGACACTTCAGTACCTGTCTCGCTGTGCTCCAGAACACCCAAGTTGCATGGCCAATGCCCAAGTTTCATGACATAAAAAGGAGATCAGCATGAGGGAAGAAGTCAAGGTACTAACAGCACAGAAATGATTCATGCTATGTTGACAGAAGACAGAGCACAACGAGGAAAACTGTAACTGGAATGTAGGTAGGTCCCTAATTTTGAAAGTGAAATAGAGTTGAAATTAATGAGAAAAAAGCTCAGTGTAACACAAGGGTGTGAGGAGAGGGACAAGAAACAAACAGTGAGAAAGGTCGTGGCAGCAGAGACGTAGTAGATTCATTTCGTTGTGTGCAATGTAAGTGCTAAAGAGGCTACATAAGAAAACAAACAGCAATAACAGGGATGAATAGACTTCTGCAATGACTGAGATATGAATAGACTTCTATCAATAGGACTTTTTTCAATGGAAAGAGCGAATACTGGGAAGGTCATAAAGGGTGAGGTAGGTAGATTTAATGAATTAATATTGCCTTGGAAAGAGAGAGCTGAAACAAAACTGAAGTTGAAGGCCTGCCCACTGTCAATGAAAATGGAAGTAGTAGTGGTCAGGGAGTGAAATGAAAGATGGAGAAATTATTTCATTAGGGTTTTTTTTTTTAAATTTGTTTTCTTTTGGGTAAGTTTAATTTGAGGAGATGTATGAATCAGTCATTGACATCCAAAACCTTCAAAAGATCAGCAGACAGGGTGGGTCTTAAAGACACAGGACCGGATTTGGAGAATTTGATTATCAGAATGGGTGAAATTATTTAGATAAGGGAACTCTTATGGAAAATAAGAGAAGTGAATACACCAAATGAAAGGTTGTTATGGTACATTAACCATCAAAGTTAGTATATATCACCCTGTGGTTTGACATCTTCTGTCACCTCTATGTCTTCAGCATAAAGCAAAACATCCTCTGCTTTGGTGTAGTAATTTCTAGTAGAGACAATCCATTTCTTAGCAGTTCTGTCCCATCATTCAGAAGCCTGAAAAAGGAAGGAATAGCTCAGAAAAGGAGGCAGGTATGAGTAGATATCAGTGGCTTCAGGAAGAAGGGGGTTTAGAAATGAAGACAGATCACAGAGATTCATTAGAGATCTAAGAGAGAAAAAGCTTCAAAAGAAAGAGCAAACAATGGGTTTTTTCAGTAAGAGAAGTTTAACAAAC
Organism: Phalacrocorax carbo; assembly: GCF_963921805.1. Classification (NCBI taxonomy): domain Eukaryota; kingdom Metazoa; phylum Chordata; class Aves; order Suliformes; family Phalacrocoracidae; genus Phalacrocorax; species Phalacrocorax carbo. Next base: position 6,675,713 of record NC_087521.1, on the reverse strand, counting down.
TTTAGGGAACAAAAGAAATAATCCTGAGAAGAAATTTCCTGAAAGATAGAAACCAATGATATGATAAATTAACAATTTGGTCAGTTTACAAGTTTACAAGTTAAAAGTGGCAACGACCAGTTATTCTGTACAAGGACTGCTGACTGCTGTAAAATATTTGCTAATGATCTGGAACAAAATATGCAGATGATTCAAAATTATTTAAGCTGGTCTGTCAATATGACTGTGATGATCTTAAGTAAACCCGGTACAATAAAGGAAGAATTTACGAAAACTAAACCTCCCTGTTCATGAGTTCAAGGTGGCATACCTTAGAAAGTATATTTTGAACTACCAACTGTAATTTAACCGTAGAACTCACGGAGGAAGAGATGGAAAGAGAAAACTGCATTGTTTTAGAGATCAACTAAGAAAAAAAATGTGTACGTATATGGAAAAACCATGGTTGAAAACAGAACTAGAGACATCATAGTGATATTATGTAAGCCAACAGGACAGCTTCACCTTGAACAGCAATGATTTCTGGTCACTCTGCCCATAAATTGTAAAAAACACAAATGTTCAGAGAAAAGTGGCAAAAAGGATAAGCGCAAAGAGGGTCCATGGAAAGTGCATTGAAAAGATGAGTAGCAGATAGCATGACAAAGGCACAAAAAACCCATGCTTCTATTCATATGCTTTCAGAGAACAGCAAGATTTCTGCTAAAATGAAATGGGTTTTCATGCAAAAGGTCCCATAAGATGAAATGTTTTTCTACACTTAAACCAAAGGGTTAGAAAGGCTAGTCATCATGCAGGTTATGACATTATTTTCTGGCATGGATTTTTTTACAATTTTTTCTGAAAGAGCTGACACAGGCTGCCATTACACACAAGTTCCAGAGACCGGAAGCCAGAAAGATAGGACAGGAAAAAGCAAAAAAGGTGGTCATAATTTTATTTTCACTTTTGCTGAAGTTTATTAGAGTATAATTTATTAAGTCTACTCGATATGTTTGTGCTGGCACATTAAGATTTCATAAATTTCTAGTCCATGTCACTTTGATAAACTGCCTTCAAATTACTCTTAATTTTCAAATTCTGTTCATATTTTCCTGCCTTTTGATATCCATATTTTCTTGGATCCTTCTGTGAATTCCATTCAGAATAACTGAAACTTCCAATACAGCTTGGTAACCGGAATTACTTTCTAATAGAAATCACTGTATACTTGTGCTTATCTATGTATTCTAATTTGTGCATAGTGACCATAAAAATATTTCAATATGATACACACAGAGAGAGAAAGAGAATAGGAGAAAAAGGGAAAGGAAAAAGAAAGGAAGAAAGGAAAGGGAAAGAGGAAGGGAGGGAGGGAAGGAGACTTATTCTAGAAGAAATCTGAATTTTTATTATAATCTGGTAGGCTTTTACGAAACCCTGAATTCTGCTTACTTTCTACAGTATAATCTAATCAAACTGCAACTTTAATGACTTTTACACAGCAATTCTTTAAACTACTCTCTTTGTCCCATTTAATATGGCAGCTTTTACTGTATTAGAGAATATTTTCTCTTTCATTGTGTCCAATGATTCCACACCAAGACCCATTTTACAGACATAATATTTATATTTATATCTTTTTTTTTTTCATTTATATGGTTAACCACAGTTGTCCTCAAATACAAAGGAATATATCCTTACCAGAACATACCAAAATAGTCTTTCTAGATGGGAACTTTCAATGTTGTATACAGTTTTCCACTTCTTTGACAAATTTATCGAATGCCAGCTGCCAAACAGCAGCAGCCTTCTTAACTACATTTTTACTTTATAAAGTCAGTTTTTAAATTTACAAAATATATGACAAATTTTTCCTGTTCCTTTCCTAAAGTTCTTTATTGTTCTAAGAAATGTCAGGGTATTTCAAAGATGGTGGCGTACACAGAATTTTTGGCATGACTAAGGACACAGTGGACAGAAGCTGAATAACAGTAAAAATCCAGTAGTAAAGAGAACCAGAGTATTACACAGTTCTCATTCACGCTTTTCTGCACAACTACAACAGCCAGCACGGGACTGCAGTAATCAGAACATGCAGAGTTATATGCTGAAGAAAATATTACCTGCAATTTTTTCTCCAGTTCTTGAAGTCTATATAAAACAATTTAAACATATTCCTTCAAGACTGGACACAGCTGACTAGTATACATAGGCAGCAATACCTTATTTTTCAGAAATTAATTTCAGACAAGATATACAAGTGCTTGTGCTTCCAATAATGCTTGAGCTTTAATATTGAGTCCAGTCTAGCATATTGTCTCTACCAGTGGCTGGTGGGCATGTTCTCCTCCAGAATGCCTTTTTTATTTTGATAACAGAATTAGAAATGTCTTCCTGCTGTTAGTCAGTTTATTCAGCATGCCCCTCGCCCAGACTGTAATCCTTGAAACACTGGTATCAAATTAGTATTGATCATGCCAGCAACTCATCACGGAGTTAGTGGAGATTTTCCCACAGACTTCAAGAAAACTTGGATCAAATCTTTAAGGAACTGTCTTAATTATTACCAGAAGCAGCTTTCACGATTACTTATCAAACTTTGTTACGCTGGTGTCCATTTTGACCTCTTTAAAAAAAAAAAAAATTAAACTCCTTTCCTCTGTTTCTTTGAAGCAGAGAGTCATCAAGATCGCAAGCTGCTACAGCTTTTCACTGAATGAACATCCACAGTAATTAAATACAAATGTAAAAAAAAGGAAAGCAGGGAGGGAAGGTTTGTATGACTAATTCTTTCCTGAAATAGCCTACTTCTCACATCATTTTAGCTTTCTGCCTTTTACTGAGAAATATATGTACAAAATATTTTTCATTCTTCACCTTTCTAGTCACCATGGGGTTATAAACATAGCATCAATTCTTACAGTAGTTATTTGTAGTGTTTGTCTCTTGCTGCTGCTCTCCTTTCTTTCCTCGCTTCTTTCTGTGGGAGCTCTAATTCCTCTAATGAAATTGAGGGAATGCAGTAAGTCATTTCAAGGGGTGCAAATGTGTAAAGGAGCTTATTTAGAAAGAAGTGCTAAATAAGATAATGTGATAATAAAAATATTCTCATGTTTTCAATATTATGCAATTTATTAACTGTAATAAAATTACCTGTGACAAGTAACATAAGGGTTGTTCATATTTCTTTTTGGTAGTTTACTTAGCATACCTTATAGCTTTTAATAAAGAACCCAATAATTACACAGCTGAAAATACATGGCATTGGATCACTTTGTGACTTAACATATCCATGGGTAGAAGCAAAGTCCAATGAGGTCAGGGCATTAATTTCCAGAGAGCCTCACAAACAGGATTTAGTACAGAAATGTTAGAGCAAGGGATTAGATAGTTGTGGGACTTCTGTTACTGTTGGGGTTTGGTTTGGGCTTTTATTTTTTTCCCAAAAACAAATCTCAGTGCCAAAAATTGAACTTAGGAAATAATTTATCAATATTTATTGGAATATTTTTAGTCTCAGATAAAAGGATGTCTACTTCCTATTAATTTCCAACTATTTCTGTGTCTGAAAATATCTCCTTATTAGTAAAATAATATATCTTTATTCAATTTGTCAAAGATTTTAAAATTTCCTGCTCTATTTTATTATTTTTTTCACTAAAATAATCCTTCAATATGAAGAATATATCAGTTCTTCAGTATAATTGCTCATCAAAATGGAATAAAAAATTTTAAAAGCCAGTGGTTTTGGCTAGCTATGAATTGCTGTATTAATTCAATTTTCAGATAAAAATAATTGGATCTGTTACACAAGCCTTCACAATTTACTCCACAGTCTTTTACGAAATGGTACTTTTTCTGAAATCAGTAAGTCTACTTATATGTATGTATATAGTACTTTAAGAGTGATTAACAGAAACTGGTCCTTTTAATCTCCTTGAATCTAATATTTGAGTGTAGTAGACATTTTTTCAAATCATCTTCATTATTATTCATACTTGATTTCAGAAGTAGAAAACTTGGAATGAAATAAAAATTATTAAAATAAAAAGTGTGCTAAATACTGTCTATTAGACTATGGTTTTTAATTAAAATATTCAGATGTTTTCCTTTGGTTTTACTTTCACATTCAGAGAACTTCTTCAGATTTTACTCATTTTGTCATCAGGGCACACATCCATTCGGAGCTTACACATGCCTAAGGAACACAGGACTGGGTAAAAAAGGATTTAGGATTTTATTTACTTAAGGATTTTCTAGCACCTACTCTTGCAAACTCTTGCACTCTGTAAAAGTCAAACTGCTTTAACCTTATCTCAGGAAATAAAGAAATGGCAATCTCTTTGCTGATATCTGAAGCACAATAGAATTCAGCTAGCTCTACTTTATAAATAGAAAACTGAAATATTTCCAGTCATTTAGAGTGTTTTCAGCCCAATGTCCCCGTTTTCCATTTTTTCCCCTTGCATGCCAGAATAACCAAACTCACTAGATAAATATCAGTGCTCTTCAAAACAAACTTGCAACATCCTCATAAGAGCTTTGATTTGTGATGTTGACTTACACCAGATGAGCTTGCCCTTCATAATTCTTTTGTCTCGCCACTATGGTCAATAAAGCTATTATGTAAAAAGGGCAAAATGCCATTCTTATTTGTTATGTATGCTGCTAGCATTTCTCATTGTGTGTCATATTTGTCTACTTCACTGTCAAGGCATGTTTTCACTGTAAGAAGTAAAAACTAAGGCAATGCCAGCCAGATTCCATTGTCTCGCGTATTAGCAGCAAAACGGTCAGACTTTAGAAGCAATGATTGCATGAGTCATTGAAGGTTTTGATTTTTAGAAAAGTGTTTCATTAAAAGTTAACCAACAGTGTACTAATGTAGACAGATTAGTTGCAACGTCACCCTATACAATTGTGAAAATGAACTCTTGTCCAGCTGGCCTGATGCAAAGCCCATTGGAAGCCATTTGAAAAGATTTTCCATTCCGAGTTCTGGGTTTGGTACCATGAGAATATTGGTAAGAGAAGTGGTCTAACCTTTTATTTTCCACTTCAGCAATTAATCCATAGCGATCAGCTTGAACTACTGAAACTGTACCAACTCTTCGTGTAGATCAATCAGCATTTAATTGAGAGGACTGTGCCGTTCTTTTGGCGTTTTCATATTCTATAATATTATGTGCATCTATAAAATGCATAAGTACTAATTTGTAAATAATGCCTGATGCAAGCCCATTGTTTTGTACCGAAAACAATGTTTGCTATTAACCAGAATTAGGTCAAGAATGAACATAGTATATGTAAATATATATATATACTATATATATATATATATATATACTATATACTTTTATAGTATATATAAAAGGCACTTGTGTTTCTAGATATTTCGAGATTATGCCTCAATTATATAATTCTGAAAAGACACAAATACTTTCCATTTGAGATCCTATAGCATAGCTATTCCTAAGATGATTTGCTAGTTATGTTTTTACAGTTTATCACCAGAAGATAATAAGAAGATAATACGAAAGAATGTTACTTTGAAAACTATTCAGTGTTTTATTTAATTAATGCTCCAAGTATTTAAACTTTTGCACAGTTTAGGAAGTGTTTCTTGTCTATTTCCCTTTGTGCTTAAGAGCTGCATTTAGGATTTGGCTCTTAGAACTGCATGTTTTAACCGATACTCTCATTACAGTAGTAGTCCTGAAACAGATTTGGGATTTAGGAGCTTGCCCTGGTTTTGATTGGGATAGAGTTAATTTTCTTCACTGTAGCTGATATAGTGTGTTTTGGATCTGGTATGAGAATAATGTTGATGGCACATTGATGTTTTGGTTGTTGTTAAGTAGGCACTAGGTGTCCCCAAGCAGTGCTTGTACTAGTCAAGGACTTTTTCAGCTCCTCATGCTCTGCCAGGTGCACAAGAAGCCGGGAGGGGAGGGGGCACAGCCAAGGCAGCTGACCCCAACTGACCAAAGAGATATTCCATACCATATGCTGTCATGCTCAGCACATAAAGCTGGGAGAAGAAGAAGGAGGGGGGAGGACATTCGGAGTGATGGAGCCTGTTTTCCCAAGTAACTGTCACGTGTGATGCAGCCCTGCTTTCCTGGAGATGGCTGAACACCTGCCTGCCCATGGGAAGTAGTAAATTAATTCCTTGCTCTGCTTTGCTTGCTTGCTCAGCTTTTGCTTTACCTATTAAACTGTCTTTATTTCAACCCACAAGTTTTCTCACTTTTAGTCCTGAGCCTCTCCCCTGTTGTGGGGGGAGTGAGTGGGTGGGTGTGTGGGGCTTAGTTGCTGGCTGGGGCTAAACCACGACAGAGCTGAAAGTTCTGTAGTTGACTTCCAACATCTATGGCTTCAGAACAACTATATCATTTGGGTGTGATGTTGCTTCTTCCACTGTTCAGGGTTGGTAGGCATTCCTACAGTATCTGTTACTTTACACATTGTTTTCTTCCACTGTCAATAGCAGTTTTCTATTTCTGTACAGGGACTTAGCACTTCTATGTTTTTTCTAGGTTTAGGATTTACAGAGGCCCAGAGGTCTCCAGTAAAATACAGCAAATATTTTAGTTACTACAGTAATGGATTCCCTACAAATAAATGGGATGAATACATTGTCCTCTGATCTTGATTTACTCCCACTTTATGGCTGAGACACCCGAGTTGCAGGGTGGAAACTGACAGGCAGAACGGTAACAGAGCCAGGACTTTCAGGCCAGAAGCTCGTTAGCTGGGCTCTAGTACCTTCAATAAAAGCTATTTCGATTAAGGGTATCTTCTTATTTCCGAGGCCTGTCTTCTATTAAGCAGAAATTTAATAGAAGGTTTAAAATTAATTTGACATACCATCTATTGCAAATAATTTTTCTTAAATTGTTCTTTAATCTACAATTTTTAGAATTATTTATACCGGTTTATGTATGAATCATCTAGTAGTATTTTATAGGATTGTATGAGGTTTAGTTACACTTTAATATTCCTGAGCATTCCTTTCCTATTACGCTAAAATTCCTCCTGTTTAGGATGTTATTGGTATTTCTGTGGTTTTGTCCATTACATAGAAAACAGGAGAAAAAATTGTAAACTTCTTTTTCTATAAAATATTTATAATCTTTAAATATGGCATATACCCAGTAAAAGGAATTATTGTACTCTTTACCAATAGAGAATTGCTTTCGCTGAGAATAGGAACATGACACATATCTCACAAATTTCAACCTTCTGGGAAAGTAGAGTCAACAGTAGTATGTTGCTTTCTCATGCTGTGCAAAGGTGGCACAAATTGAGTCAGAAATCTATTAAATTTATCTTCCCCAACCTAATACTTATATCAGGTTACTGATATAGTGCTCTTTCATATGTTAACATATTTCAGTATATCTCAGAAGCAGTCTTAATCACGCATTATCTGAAGTCTGTCTGTATTATTGGCCCATTCGTAACTACAATTAGGTTAATTTTTTACCCTCCAGATAGTGACTGATTAAATGTCAGTAAATTCAGAGCATCTTCTCTAGCAATGTGAATCTTTCAAGAGTCATGGGATAGCAGGTCTGTGAAAATGATTCAGCTTACAATATTGTGCATGAATATTTTTCAGAATATATTTCAGGGGACATTGGAAGAAGAAGGATTGAGAGAAGCTTTAGAATGTGTGTCGCCATTAATGTCTCATATAAGCACATAAGTTCTTTTCATTGAAGGAAATTTCACTCAGAAGAGTAATTTCAAAACTGTAAGATGAGGTTAGTTCCTTCTAGCCTTTTGTGTGATCTTCTGAGTCCTGACCTAGGCCATAGGAGCCTTCATCCACAAAGACCACTTCTAGCAATTCCTCACACCAGTTGCTTTGGACTATGCTACCCATCTAACTCAGGTGTACTTATCGACACTACCATTAGCAGTATATTAGGGGTATTGTAAGGGCTTCCAGAGGAAGACTCACAGCAGCAGTCCAAGTTATAACCTTGTTGGAAACACAATAAACAAAATTAGAAGGGAGCATTCTCATTTTTAAACTTTAACTCCTCTCAGTTATTTTCCCCACTCTGACATAATTTGGCTTCCCTGCACCACAGATTGTGGTGTGCTCTTGGACATTGTTTATTTTTTATTAGTGTAGTAATTATATGTAATGTTCCCTTTTCCCACTAGTTGCTGGAACCAAACAAAAATAATGATCTAGTCACAAATTAGACTCCTAGAAACTGCCTTGGGTCAGCCAACAAGTGCAAGGAGACTTCTGTAGTCTTGTTAAAACAAATAGATCCAAAATCATAATTCTAATCCTCTGAAATCATAACATTGGCCTCAAAGTCCTGAGGAGTCTTTAGCACCTCTTACAGATGACCTAAGTTTCCTGAAATGCTGAAAATTTTACATTATTTGTGACAATGTCTGCTTCCTATAGTTTTCCTGTTCTGCTCAGAACTCTCTAGTTGTCTTCCTATAAGCTCTCATATACACTTAACCTTTCCTGCTGTATCACCTCCAGCATGTTGTCACAGTCCCTTGCTCTTCTGATCCTCTTACACTGCTCTTTCCTGACAGATTTTTCTCCTTCATTTTCAGCTGTCTTAAACTTTTAGCTGAAGTGTACAAAGAACAATAATTTTATATAAATAACATTATCATACCAAACTGCACTGAATACAGCTGACCGCTAACTAGTGCTGTTCCAAGTAGCTTTAAGACAGCTGCAGTTAAAAGAAAAATATCTCTTTAAATAAGCAGAACAAGTTCACTTTTGCAGAAAGACTTTATTTTTCTGTAAATCAGTATGAAAGTGGGGAATAAAGCAAGGCAATGACCACTAGACTATTGTATGAACTTTGATCTCATCCACAATAAGGTTATGTTAATATAACTAAAATAAGAACCAAGCTTAAAATACTGCTGAGTCTGAAACAATCAAGTCCTTTCTTTTTTTACAAAATATGTAAAAATGAATGTAGAATACACCCCTGCCAACTGTTAAGTTTTATTGTGAGCTTGCAACACTTAGCTTTTATTGAACAAAAGGTCCTAGCTTTTACTGAATAAAAGGTAAAGTTTTAGTTTACATGGCAACAAAAACAGAAAAAAAATACATTCCCTGTGTACCACTGTAGAAAAACGATGGAAAAAAGCCCATAGCAGAAACCATTTCCATCAGCAGCTTTCAAATTCTTTCTAGAAATATGAATTTTAACTATCACAGCATTGTAAATGAAAACTTTGCAAAAGATCTGCACAAAATACACCTAAGTTGAAAGAAATGGCAATGGATTACAATTTGAAGCCAAACAACAGATCGATTAATACAAAAAAATCTATCATTTCAGTATTCAGTTGCATTATGTGGACATGGATGCTACTCCTACACAAGGTCTGATGGTGTGATTTCAGTCTAAACAGTCAGTTACTACCTCTTTCCAAACTTATCTTCTGCTTCTGGAATAAATCCCTAAATTTAACATAGAAAATTGCTGCTTATAATCCATTCATTATTGCTAAACCATTTATCTGGTTCCTCCAACCTTCTGTACAGCTGGGGAAGTTTGAACATGAGTTGTTCCAAAAACTTTAGCATACTTTGAAGATTTACCAGGGGACCATATTTCAAAAGCCTTCACCATGATCCCAGATTCTCTAAATATAAGAAAGGGGTCATACAGCTATGTATCTCCTGATTATTAGTTTTACTGACATAACAAGGTTAGGTTTATATTGTGTTAAACATTAATCATAACATTCAGTATTCTTAAACTGAGGTGAATGTAGTTAACCTGGATTTGGCATTACTATTTGATGCTTGCAAATGTTCTTGGCATGGAGTTTCCAGTCTGTTGAGGCCTCCTGCACAGTGCAAATCAGCTTTAAAATCAAGTGGCAATTGCTTACAACGGTCATCTAAAGATGATCAATGACTGGAGTTTGCAGTCAAACAGGTTCAAATTAATAATAAAGCATCTTGCTAAAATAGCATATTATTGGATTCTCCATTTGCTCTTGCATCCTAATCAAACTTTGAACTTTTCTAGTGTCTGTGTCTTAGTTAAGCATCAGATATTGAGCTCAGGGCAGAAGCAATTGTTTGAAAATTATCAAAAATGTTTATATAAATCCAGCAAGTGTTTGATCTTCAGACCTTCGGCAATATCAACAAATCTCATAGTTTTCATAGCAGCATAGCTCTGTAAACTTCAGAAAGTCCCTTCCAGTACGAACTAAACTCTGCTCACCTATTTCATATGGGTAATCCAGCTATTTCCTTTTAAAGCTCTTTTTTATGCAAATTAGACTCACACTTCTTTTTTCTACAGCACAGCAAGTGCTATAACTTCAACATCCAAGCTACTACTTTTTCAACAACAATTTTTCCACACTTTTTTTTCAATGTACTGTCCTTGTATGCACAGCATATTTCAGTGAAAGCTCATCTCCCCAGTTCATAGCCATGTGCTACAAGTCCACAATTAAGCTCATCCTCAGGCAGTGAAGGAACAAGAACAGAGAGTAAATTAACAATCTCTGAAGAAATATTTGGCCATAATCTCTCCAACTGTGCATTTTGCAAGTGCATCAACTGATCTTACCTTACAAATTCACACTTGCTGCCAGCTCTGGTGTTAATTTGAATGAACACCACAGTACCACGTTATCAGAAGCCCAGAAAAGAAAAAGGTAAAGCAGTGGCTTACAAATAACCTGACAAAAGCTTTTGACACATTGCTTGTAGCAATACTTAGAGCTCATTTTTCCTACATTAAGAATCTTATGGTAAGAATACAGTTGATCCTGACACAGGCAGCTGAGTTACTGTCATAAAAAAAAAAGACAGACATGATTTAAAAAGAGAGATTATTAAAAAGATTGAAGCTTTTCCATATGTCTAAGTTAAATAAACTCTGCTCTATAGACATATTAAATGAAATCCCATAAAGAGCTTAAGCAAACTGAAAGAGAATAAGTTGCTTTAGTACCATTATTGATAACCCTATTAAAAAAACCCCCATACCTATGGCAACCAATGCACATATTAAGAACATAGTGGAGAAACACTCTTTATTCTGTTTATTCATTCAAATTAGGTTGCCATCCAACAGTTGCTCACATTAAATCAGAAGAACATTTTCTTTATCTATAAGCACGCAGAACAGCAGGGAAATAATTGTCACATAAAAACAAAATTACTGAGATATTTTGTCTTGCCAACATTAAATGTATTCTATTTTTTTCATTTAGTATTGCTAGTCAAAGAAGTTCTTCAAATTTTTTCTTAAACACAATTCCCCCTGCAACTGATTTTACATCATCTGAGGATCCTTTTTCTCTGAGGATTGCTTTTTAAAATATGTTATACATGCATGTATATAAATATATTTTTATGCCTGTTTTTATTATGTTTCTTTTTCCACAGGTATTAAAACATTCCAGGTTTAGTCCTGTTAGGGTTCACAAAAAGCAAACTTTGCGGTCCCCCACTGAGGTAGTCGTGTTCCTGGAAGTCATCTTCAAAATCTTAAGTCCAGAAGATTTCACGCAGACCAGATAAAACTTTGACTTCTCATACATACTACTAGTTGCTTGTCCAGTAAGAAAAGAAATCTGATTAGTATCTTCATTTTTAATCTAATACAGAGATCTTACTTTAATGGTAGTAGCAGACTTGGGGCCTAGGTTTTTTTTCAAAGTGTTCACTAATGTAGCTAATACATATTTTCGACCTGACTTTTACTTTTTTTTTTAACTTAGTTAAATATTTAGATTACATGACTAATAAAGAACCTTTGTATGTTGTCCGTATATAATTTTATCAAGCTTATTCACAAATTCTTTCCTTCATTTTACATCTTCAGTTCTATGCCTTTTCATTTTACCCCTCTATTCTTATGGATTGTACTGAATTTCACGTCCTTTTCCTTCAAGCCCCTGCCTCTATAACCATGCAATTAGGTAGAATCCTTTCTTACTTTTCTTTTTTGCTTTGCAACATAGTGTCATATAAATGATACCATCCATCATAGTAACATGTACATTTCTAAGATATGCTTACAGATTAAAGCTAAAAATATGACCCACAAAATAATAAGAATTCCAGAAGTCAAAGCCCAGGAATATTTATTATTGTAGATTTTATAATCTCAAACATTTTAAGAAAACAGAATGTAGTCTGTGGGACTTGGTTGTTGTTTTAATACCTGGGGTTAAGAATGTTGCTTTAACATCTGTTCTGGCTTTTATATAGTACAATAAAGTACTTTTTAAATCTAAACAAGATGGTTATTTCACATTTAGGATGGTATCCTCATTGCATGAATAAATACCACCCATAATGGTCAGCATTTATTTTGAGATGTATGGGATGGTTTAAAATATAAAGACAGACAAGTACTTTCATTACCTTCTATAGATATTGATCTCTTTTTAGCTGTTTTAGAATAGAAATTGAAGGTGTGAAAGGTGTCTATTAAAAACTCAGGTAGGAGAAACCTGCTGATACAAAGTTTGTAGAAGACAGCTAAGACATGCTGTGAAGGAGGTCCAAATGATCTCATCCACGTCCCAGGAAAGAGGAGGAGTCATGAGCAAGCTTTTGGTGGAAGAGGCTACTAGAAATTGATCAAATGCTTCTGGGCAGTCTATTACTTAACACAGAAATACTTGTTGCTGATATAATTGAGGTCTGAATCAGGCAGGAAGTACGACTTAAATCTCTACCTAGAATAGACCCCTCCATCTCCCAGACCACATGTAGTCCATATCAGGATGGATCACTGCTGTAACTACAGCAGGATAAAGTAAATTATTGGATTTTAGTTATGGTAGCTCACAAAATAGTTCTCCACTTCACCCTTCATTCTTTTAGGTATATTCTCTTAAAATTGTATGTATGCTACTTTAAGACTGAGCAGTCTCTTATTCTCTTAAAAAAAGAGGTCGCTAGACTTAGATTTTGTATGTCAAGTTTTAGCATATGAAAAAATTGGCAGCTGAGTTACACACTGCTGAAGCTGTTGAAAGTTAAGAAATGCTAATCCAGCTCTAAGTTTAGTCTGCATTATTTAATATTAGTTTATTAGTAGGGAAAAGGACATATAGAATGCAAAATATTTGCCTTTTTTAGACTCTGGAGGAGATATTATGCATGCATAAGACATCTGGCGTATTGATTTCAAAATTGCATAGATTAGTTTTAGACATATTTCATTAAATGGTTAGCTGGTAGCTAGAGGCAACCATTCTATAATGATTGATAGAGGAAAACAGCACAGAAAAATCCTTTTTTATCAACAATTCACGAAAACACTCTTTCAAATGGACATCAAGTTATTTCAGATTTTGAGTCCATATTCATCTGTGTCCAAATAGTTGTACCTCACGGGAGCTCTAGTTCAAATGATTCCTGTACACATTGTCTTCTAAGGACTAATTTCCCAAACTGGGCTGTGTTCCACTGTAGTTCTAGCATGATTGCTTCTGTATGAAAGACAAGTATTTGGTCTATAAGACACAATGCCTTTGAAAAAAGAAGCATAAAATAAATTAATTGGAAGGATTATGTCATTAATTGTGATTATACTGAGGGGAAATCACTCATCATTTTACTTAAATTCTCCTTTCTCTCACTGATTATTTCTGATTTAAGTAAATATGCTTTCTTTTGATTCTTTCACAGGGTTACTCAGCAGCTGATCCCTATAACTAGCTGTTCAGCTAAAGAGCCATAGCCTGTCAGAAATACTTCTTCACTTAAAGATGAACACCAAATTGTGAAACAATGAAAAGATGTAGAAAAAACTGATGAGACTTTCTAAGTTTCTGAATTAAAGCATTAATTCAAGGAGTGCAGATATTAGTTTGGGAAGTTTTCATTAAAATATTTACATGTTTGGGGATTTACTGGAGAAAAACTAGAGAAAATTAATTTGTTTTAGCAACAGACATTGTACATATGGAAAACCTTTTTCTATTATAAATTTACAAGGGTACCATAAACCCACTATTTAGGATCACAGATTTATGTATTTACATACTTAGGGCCAACATGCAAATTCATACTGAGGACTATTGATCTACTGATTTTGGTGAGGTCAACTGTGCAAGTGTTGTAACTGATAGTTCTTCCACTGTTCACTGAAGAACCTGAAAGAAATGAAAAGAGAGTAAATTTAAAGAATATGATATCATAGAACAGAAATATGAACAATTTACAATTTTCTTTGTATCAAAAATGGATCACATGCAGTAACATCCCTCTAAATTTTGATCCACGATAATAGAATGACAACATAGCAAAATGAGCACTTGTATTTGGAGAAAAAAGTCCCAAGTAATTAATTGCTTGAGCATAATAACATTTTTTGAGAGAAATCGAAAAATAGTTTGTTGAAGCTGTCCCTGATTTCTTAAAGCAATATGTTTCAGTGTTTGAAATGCAGCTTATTGATTGTACTGTGAAATTTTTGGTTGAAGAAAAGGACAACAAAATCAAAATAGACAGTGTGTGCCAACTGCAGAGGTGTCATCTTTTAGCAGATGACTTGGAGTTGGCTAAGTTCAGAAAATCAATCAGCATAAAGTAGATCAGATAACTTCTGAGTGCAGTTTGGTTTCAGGTCACATTAAAGCAGGCACGTTTCATGTAAGTATTCATTACAAATATTTATCTGTCCATTGTGAGTTTATATACGGAGGCCTGGGATTTTCTGTTCAACTAATATTAGGCATTAATGTTATCCGTAATATGTTGACTTGTTTCTTCCCAAACAATCAATAAGGCAGCACATTGTAAGCCTCCTAGCTCAGCTGTGAAAAACAAAATTTAAAGGATATCCTAGTTCCTCACTAGCCAAAATTATAAAAGGAAATTACCAGCAACTGATAATAATTCTATTTATGTTCCACTATAAAGCCAACTCAGTGCTTTGACCCCAGAAGGGAAGCACATGATATTGTAGTAATCTTATGATCAAATGTTTGACTCTGCTTTGCTTTTCAATTTACAGGTATATCTTTAATTAATTTTGGAAGTATACACTGGCAGAATAAAACCACAGTGCCTAAGGTTGGAATTTTATGTCAGGCCTCTAAAACATATATACTGAAGCCAAAAAGATGACTGAAACCTGTGTAGAAATGCCTGAGCTAGCTTTAAACTAGCTAAATGAAATTAATAACAGCAAACATGCAAAAGGTTGACACTCATCATAAGCTATAAAGCAGACCTGGGAAAATGCATCAATACTTAGGAAATTAGTCTGTCATAAAATTTGAGATATTAAAACTACACTTTTACTGGTAACTGATTTTCCAGTTTTTTGACTAAAGTACAAACACACAAACAAGAGTACATTCCCTGTATTCTCTGTATTCTTGTGCATTGAGTGTATAGAGTTGATAAGTTTTATCATTGATTTTTTTCCTCTTTTGCTGATGATTACAAATATTGAGATATTTGTAAGATCTCAATGCTTAACATTATTGTTGTAATAAAAAATTGTACAAGAAAGCTAACAATTACTGTTACTCTATGCTGTTGTGATATGGGATATGTGGCTTGTGGATATGGGCTTCTGCAGAGTGTCTGCCAGAGCTAAGGTATATCGTACTATATGGGACAAGCAAAAGGGTATTCCTTCACATGTACTTTTTCCTTTCAAAGGAGATGATCTGGTTTATTTTATAATTTTTAAAAATTGTATGTCTTATATTGAGTGGTTACATGTTTTAAGGAGATCTCTAGGTTGGAGAGTCACTCCAGTAGAAAGGAAGCCAACAAATATAAAATAACTTAAAACACGAACAGTTCAGTCTTTGGCATTATAAAATGTTCTTCTGTCATTTTTCAGATGTGATGAAACATCTGAGATAGAACGAGCAGATTTTTACAGTACTGAGTGCAATGCACCAACAGTGAACACATAATTGCATGACATCTCACTATAATGTCCTTTTGTGCAATCTTAGCTGGAAAATAAACAAAGATGGTGGGTTTTGTGTATGAAATATGGAGTATTATGGTATCACTGGAGTGAGATTTAGTCAACGTTTTTGCTATTACAATTGAACTACTTTAAACATATTCTGAAAAGAGACTCATTTACAACACAAAAACAATGGCCCAGATTGGACACCTCTGAGAAGAAGCCAATAGGACAAAACCACTAGTGCTCCATCACAAAGGTGGTGTTCTGAACAAAATAACCTTAACTGCTCCTACCTGTGGTGCCTGAAGCCTTTCCATTGTATTGTCCGCCTACACAGCAACTTTGCTGTAGAAGTACAGTTGCCAGCCAAAGCAAATGGCAAAACCAACAGCTTAAACTGTGAAATACTAGCAGGAGGCATGTATCCAGGGCAGGAGGGAAGGAGGGGAGGATGTTGGGAATGTCCAAAATTGGACTTTTGAACTGCCTCCTGTTTGCTACCTGCAACTGGTAGAGAAGGTTGTAAATTTTTATAACACCCAGACCAAGAAAAAGTGGCATACTTTGAATCTTCCAATTAATAAGGAGACATGAGACAGTACCAGCAATTACTATGCTTCATCACATAAACTGTTTAGGCTGGGAAAACTAGGGGTTTGGGGGTCCAGAAAGAAGACGGGATAGAAAATAACAGTTCCCCAAAAGAAGAAGTGATCTTAGAAAAAAGGGCGTGGAAAGAAAAAGATGAAGATCCTGCCTGGAGGAAAGATGCTGGAAGTGGGGAACAATCCTGGACACCAGGGACATGCATGGAGACATGCCAGAGGTTGGCCAAGCACTTTGGCCAGTGATGCCCAAAACTGGTAGCAGCAAACAGTGGCACAGCAGGAAGCAACATGACTTTCTGCCTGACCTCCAAAGTAGGCCATTGAACCAACTCCCAGTCCTCATAAACTGCAGGTACTGCTGAATGCCAGAATAATTTGTGTAGGGCCTACTGCACTTTAATTACACTATGGAGTTGACTGCCTTGGTGTGCCTGCAGTGGGCTATCTCTCTGACATTGTAGACAATGACACTGAAGAATTTGCCTTTCCTATAAATGTAGTCAAACTCGATTGAAGAATGTCTCTTTTTATGTTCCAGGATATTATGGAACATAGTTTATCCCATCTGAGTCTGCAGTTTAAGGGTAAATGCCAAAGGGAGATAACTCACTATCATACCCACTGCAGAACATTTCCTCTACATGTCCCTGATAGGATTTAAATGCAGTTAATTTACTTCTGTGTAAGCTTTGCCCTTCATTTCATATTCCTTGTGTTATGAATTATTACTGACATTTAAGAGCCCCATTTTATAGCTGTGATCAAAAAGGAATGCAGGTAAATAAAAAGTGACATTATACATAACACAATATAGAAGGCTATAAAAAAATGCAAATTATAGTATCTCATCCATGCTCATATTTAAGGCCATTGAAAGTATTAGAACATCCCATGAAATGAGAACTAATGCCTACTTGCCTGTGGTAAGAAAGAATAGGAGAGAGAAAATAATTAAATTATAAATCTTTGGTCTGATCCTGAATAGTGGTCTCTGATGTTGAGTGTGGTCTCCTCCCTTAAGTTAGTATCAAGCCATTTATTAATAGAAAATTCTGGAAAAAATAGATCAGATTAACATTTATGACAGGAAGGAATTTGTGGTATGAAGTAAAAATTATGTAACACTCTTTAAATACTGTGTCATCCCAAAGACATATAAAATGGAAGAGAACCTGTAGTTTGGATGAGTTTTCTTGGTCTCTCATATCTAGCTAAGAATCAAAGCACAACACAAAATCCTAGATGCTTAGCTGGGACACTACATGCAAAGACTAATACTGTACTGAAAACTAATACAATCCTGACTGGAAATCATCTTGATTTAAAACAGGATGAAAAGCCCTGTGAATGAAGACATTTTCCCAGTTCATCCCATGTTAAACTCTTAGTTCTGGTGCTTTCTGATTTTGAGTTTGGGGCTTTTCGGTTTAGGGGGAGGGGAGTTGTTTGGGATTTTTTCCCTAAACTTACTAATTTTTTGTTATGAATCAATTGCTTGGACTTCACAAAACTTAAGTTTTTATCACATATCATAGAATATGGTGAGTGTTATATACTAGGTAAAGTGGACTGAGGATTCAGCACCCAGTCTTGAATACATGGTTTTTTTAATATATGTGAAGAGTTACTAGCAACTAGATAATTTTCAAGACTAGGTGCCGTCATGGTTCAGCCCCAGTTGGCAATTAAACACCCCGCAGCCGCTCCTTCACTCCCCCCACCCCTGTGGGATGGGGGAGAGAATCAGAAGAACAGAAATTTAAAAAAATGTTGTGGGTTGTGTAAGGGATTAGAAACTTGTCTCAACATTGTCGGCTGAACGACTTGACTACCAAGGCTTCACCACGACGGCAACTGAGGAAGTTCGACCCAGCAGGAACATACATAACTATATCTTGTCTCGGAGCGCACAGGCCCAGTCCTCTGCGCATGCGCCTGGCCTAGGGTCATCTTACAACGTAAGGGAGGGGGGCTTGGACCCCCTGGAACCCTCTGGAACCGTCGAGCACCCTCTAGTGACGATACTGCGCATGCGCCCCACTGCCGAGCGGGAGGCGTGGCCATGCAAACCAGCTCATTGACTATGCAGCGGGACAGCGCTATAAATGGCGGAACCGGCGGAGACCGGTTGGAGCGTTCCTGCACCGGACCGAGGGGACGTCGCGCCGACGGGAGGCCGCAGAGCCGTGAGGGTAGCTATTGTAACTCTTTTTCCTTTTTTTTTTTTTCGTTTTTCTCTCGTGTACTTGTTGGCGGCCAAATAAAGTGACTTGGCACTTGACTCCGTTTTGAGTCTTAATTCTGTTGCCGAGAATGCAACCAACCTGGTCACGATAACACGTCCAATTGAACATCGCTCAGAAGTGAAGCCCAGCCGCCCCAAGCCACCCAGGATTACCTGAGGTTGGTTAGAAAGCAAGGGGGCGCAACTTCTGCCAGATTGTGCAGCCCAACAGTGGATCGTGACAGGTTGAGGTAAGAACAGTTTAATAATTAAAATAGTAATGATAATAACAATGATAATGATGATAACAATTATGATAATACCATAAAAAGGGAAAAAACCCTAGAAACAAGCGATACAGCCGCTCCCCACCCGCCGACCGACGCTGCCCGTCCCCGAGCCGCGATCGCTGCCTCGCCCCCGGCCAACCCCTCCCAGTAACACACTGGGCATGGCGTTACATGGTATGGAATGTCCCGGTGGCCCGTTTGAATGTGCTCTCTTGGCTGTGCCCCCTCCCCTCCCGGCTGCTTGTGCCCCCGGCAGAGCCTGGGAACTATGAGTCCTTGACTAGCACAAGCACTGCCCAGCAACAACCCAAACATCGGTGTGTTACCAACGTTATTTTCCTACTAAGTCCAAAGCACAGCACTCTGCCAGCTGCAGTGAAGAAAATTAACTCTTTCCCAACTAAAACCATGACAGGTGGTCAGTTAAGTTTTCTCCCACTTTGATTCTTATTTTTCTGTGATTTCATGGTCATTTTAATATGATTTTATATTAATTCTCAGGACCTGTGGTGAGAAAATGAGAAAATGTTTGCCTACAGGGAAAACTGGCACATACAGAGATTAAGTGATTCAAAGGTTAAGCTGCTATGGAATCTGAGATGGAACTCAAGGAAATGAGTTTTGTGCACAGCCTACTAGACAACAGTTCACATCAGAAATCCCAAATAAAGAATGCAACAGATTTTTATGCCATTTTGATTCTTCAGCCACTGCAGCATTGTACAGAGATATGAAAACATCACTTTGATTAGGTTTAGACACATCCCGCAGGGATCCATTTGATCTGCAGTCTTTTTTCTACATTTTCCACATATATTTATTGATTCCATTGATTAAGGCATCTGTTTTATGTGAGGCCATCATTTGCTTTTGTGGAACACTGTTTAGCAGCTGTCATAGTTCAGACAAGGTGTGGCAGGATAAGAATTAAACTAATAGAGAGTAATGTTTTAACATCTGGCCTGACAACAGCCAATAATTGAATCTCACTTTTAGAAAATTAGTTATTTTTGAGTATTTTGACTCCAATGACGGTGTGGATTGTTCTGAATTTTGAAAAAACATCTTGAAACTGTAAAAGAATTTGTACATAGAGTTCTTTATACAGATTTTTTCTTCCATCTTGAGTTTTTCAGTGAAAAAAAGCTGTTTCTTATCAGAATTATGGCTCAATTTTCCAGAAAAATTATATTAGATCGCAGAAAATCAATACATTTCTTCATTAAAGTGTTAATGCATCCACGAATTTTGGAATTTTGTTTGCATGTTACTATAAATTCCACTTCATGAGTAAAGGCAGGATACAAATTTTTATTGAGATGAGAAAGTTTTGAGGCAAACAATTCCAGGACATTTACAGAACAACTGAAAAAACCACCTGTTAAATTTACGGAGTGGTCAAGATCAGATTCTCCAGCTTGCATACAAAAATGTCTTTGCAAGTATATGCTTGAATGTACTTCAGAAATTTTGTGCACGAAACCAGGTTACTTAAAATACGTGCAGCAGCAAGTAAAACGTCTGCTAAAATGTTTTGATTATGCTGTGCTGCAGCAACTCAGTGCTCTGCTCAGAAGCTTTTCTATCAATGTGCTGGCTGAAAGAACAGACTTGTTTTTGTCTGTGGTCATTTAGGACTGTTAGAAATTGCTGCTGTACCAAAGAATTAAATTGTTTAAGATAGAGAAGATCACCAAGTGCTGCATACCATTCCGGTCTTTGCAATGGGAAAGTACTGCAGTAAAATTGGACTAAAAGTACTGCAACCTCCTTTGTGCTACTTCACTGAAGAGATTACAAAGCTTCAGTTTCTTCAGTGATGTGTGTAATCTAAACCTCTCAGTTTTCATATCATCAGGAAAGATAGACAGGGAAATAAAGCAGTTGGGACAATTTCCACTAGCTCCAAGCAGGTGCAGATTTGCTATACCTGCCAGCTGACCCTCATTTTGGATGTCAAACATTGTATTGAATTTGAGACAGAAGAACTGGCAGCAATCTGAATTTCATTTAGTTTAGCTGCTTCTGGTTATCCTCTTACTTTCCACTGCTTTGTGGTCTTTACTGCTGTTGAGGATGGCAAGAGGGTGTAGAAAAAGAAGGGTCAGTTTTCAAATATTAATGACCATTTCAAACAGATGGAAGATTCACATGTGACTGGAAGAAAAGTGCTTAGAACTTTTTTCTTGCTTAAGGGGCAGGAATGAAATCTTTAGGCAGAATTTCATGTTTCTAGGAAAGCTGTTAAAGGACCAAGTTCTACCAGTTTTATGTTTGTGCAGTAATGTTTGCTTCATGTAGCTGTGCAGGCTTACAGTACCAGGAAATAAACAGTAATTTGTGTGAGAATAAAAGGTATATATACCTCCCACAGCCATAGAAAGGCATTTCAGCGTGTCACAAGTTAACTTTGGGTTGCCTTGCTTCCTGCAGCAGCTGTCCCTTGTAGTGGCGATATGGGTAAGAGACAAAGTTTCTCAGCTTCCACTCAGCATTGAACTCCTAAAGAATTATAAACCAGAAGTCACTGTCTCTCATATTTGATGCCACTCAGCGCTGTACTCCATCTCCTTCCCTGCTTTCCCACTCTTCGTTACGATCCTATTATCTCTTTTATAACCTTCAGGTGTTAAGCAAATAATGTGTGTATTGTAGACTGAAACCTATGCAATTAGATTCCCCAGAAAACTCAGTAAATGCCAGATTGTAAACTTGGGATAAATACATATGTGACTGCATTTGCAAGGTTTTAGGCATCAGGTAAATATATCTATTTTGCTTCTACTATCAAGCTATGGAAGTTCCATGAAAAGAACAGATGTTATTTTTAAACAGAAAACTGCTACTTCCAGCTCAGGAAGACCCAAGGCCACAGACTCTTGAAGTCATAGAGGCAGTACTAAAAGAATATAATTGTATGCTGGCCACATACAGTCTTCCCCAGCTAAACACCACTGATCATTAGGACTCACATACTGGGGCATGCAGATGAGTACAGTCTGTTAACAAACTGTGATAGGAGAAAACACACACAGGTTAGAGAATTTGAAATTACAGTTATTTATAGTTAGTATTATAGATATCTTCACACATCTACAAGAAGAGCTAAAGTACACAGTAGTTCTCCAAAGCTGGAAGAGGTCAGCCATAATATTAATTACTGGGAAAAGTGTAGCTCATTCACCTCCTACTGCTACCTGCAGAGAGTGTTTGCTTGATCTGCATGAATTGTCCAAAGATTTTTCTTATTCTGTTAGTATGTCTTACCTTCTGTTACTCTGGAGGCCTTAGAAGTGCAGTAGGGACAGTAGGAAAAAAAAAAAAAAGTGTATTTTAAACTTACATTGCAAAAGAGGAAGGTGGAGAAAAAGATGTTATCCCAGCTGACCAGCCAGGGAAGGTAATTATGTACTGATAAGGTCTTTTGGGCAGAGGAGAAAAAGAATGGTTTTCACATATTTGTCTTCCTTTTGAGTTGTCAGTTTGGGAACGCTGAAAGATATTTCGAGAATTTGGGTATGGATTAGTGTCCAGTCCATACCTGCTTCCTAACACCTGTTACTTCCCAAAAAGCCCCAGTGGCCACATATTTGTCTTGATCCCTTATTTGGTGACTGGACATTTATGGACATTTACAAGTTGTTTGCTGATTGACCAGAGACAATGTTTCAGAAACTGTGTGTGGCTAGTGCCCCAAGATAAGAATTTTATGGAGTAAATATAAAATTGTCCCTACTTAAGTAAAACCTCAGCGGAATAGCAGAAATGGAAATACTACATACCTGCCTGCTGAGGGCCCAGACAGATATATTTTATACTTCACTGGACTACCTGTGAACAGATAAATTTTCAGAATTTTCTTCTACTACCTTTTTGTATCCCATGATAATTTTTGCAATAGCTCTAGTAAGCTATTAATCCCTTCCAAAAGAATTAAAATTTAAAAAAGGGCTAATTGAAAACTACTTCGATAAGGTGAAGGGGACAAATCCATGACTGGGCACATCCTGGCCATACTGTGCCAGAGGCCCCATGTCTAAACACAAAAGATATCCTAAGGACTCTCAGACCATTTAATTAACAGCAGGTAGCCACTCAGTGAAGTCCTTATACCTCAACTGGATATGAAAATTCAATAAATAATATAGCGGATGAAGGCAGAAGGAGACAGAGGTACCTATGAATGGCCCTGACAAAAATTACACAAAAACTCACTGAGCAAAACCTGCTTAAGTTAGTCAGTAGGTACACAGGATAAGAGGTGCCTCAAGCGGTATTCTTCCATGAAGCCATAGTCTGCCTTCAGGAAGGGGCCTGCCCCCAGCTAGGGTTAATGGCACCGAAATGTCTGTAGAAATTAGTCTGATATTCTAGTTCTTTCCCAAAGAAGGCTTGGGTTGTCTTTTACACAACTCTTACAAAAGATAAGTATACACAGTGCAACAGCAGGATCCTTGGAGTAAAAAGAGATAACCTTGAAGACAGGTCTCAGAGTGCTTTGACTACAAACAAGAATAAAATCTCCTACTGCCATTATCACTTCTGCATGTTCATGCAGGAAGAATGGCTATTGTTCCTCTGATTCTGCAGCCTTTGAATTAGACAGATATTATGTGAAAGTCCTCAATTGTTCAGCAATATTTTCTTTGATAACCAACTTGAAAGAGATAAATTACGTTTTTTCCTCTTTATGTGTTTTAATTCCAGTATAATGACAGGTTTTGTTTATTCAGTAGCTTCTTGTGAAGATACATAATTTGAATTACACAATAAAGTTCAGTATTATCTCCAAAGGAGGCACAACGCATTCCTATGCAATATACTTCTGCAATGTAACTATTTTTTATTTCCCTGACCACTAGTCTGAAACTTAGTGGTGTGCAATTTCTGATGGAGAACACTGACTACAAACAAGGTGGCGCGTTCCTATGTGTGTGTGCGTGTGCACAGGTAAAGTGAACGTATCTGCCACTATTGCAAGTCTCTACCGTTAGCTTTAAAACATTATAAGCTGTAAGACTACTTACACTAATGAATCTGTAACAATAAGGACATAATGATTTTATATTTTTCATACGGTTGATGATTTACTTGTGATATAAAATTGCCTTCTTTCCCTTCCTTCCTTTCTTTTTTAAATATCTTTTTCACTATTTATTAATCCTGAGAGTTGTTCATGCACTTTTTTTTTTTAATAATACAGTCAAGGAGAACAACATGGTTGATTTCCAATCCCTACTACTCCTGTTATCTCAGAGCTCATTCACACTATTCAATTCAGACAGCAGTGAGCTCTGAGATATATTGCAGCTTGCTGGAAATAGGTGTTCATTTGCTCACCTGGAACTCCCAAAATACTGAGAATTGCAAACTCTCAGCTGGTAGTTCTCATCCAGCAAGTGAGTTCTGAGTAAGGGGAGCCTGAGGATTTGGGACTAGTGAATAGTGACAGATAAGCGCCTTGGGGAGGCTCTCTTTGATGAAACAGCAGCAACCTGCAATGGGAGCTCTGGTAATTGTGTATTAGCGTGAACGTCAGTTATTATAACTTAATAAAAGGTAAGTAAAGTAAGACACTGTGCACATTACAATACCTGGATGAAGATATCTTCAGCAGAATCTGAACTTTCTGCTGTGCTGTGGTCCATCTTCCCTAGACCAGGAATTAAAAGATTGTCTTTTAAATATTAAAAAACGTGAAAAGGGCCAGAATATTCCATGTGTTATTTAATAAATCTGCACTTTCTCTCTCTTGGAATGCATAAATGGGTTGTGAAAGTTTGCAGTGATAAAATTGAACAGCTATGCAGCTATGAAAAATATATGGCAAGATTTGATCCACAGAGAAAATAGGAGTGCTTTATCAAATCTGTTATGCTATGAGAAACCATAGTTTAATTTTCATATATGTTTATCATCTGGACAATCAACCTGGGTTGCTAACAATGGGGTTCTAAAGGCATGGCCACTCCCTCAGTCTTAAGTAATGCTGGATAAGACAAGTAATATAACTTGAGATGAACATAACCAAAGGAAGTTCTAAGTTTATCAATAAGATATAATAAAAAAGTTTGGTAGAATAGAAATGTGCTGCATAGAATGATCTGTTTAAAGTCTTGACTATTTGCTTGAAAAATGTCATCTTTTGCAAAAAATCTTTCAGCTTTATAAAAAAAATTAAAGTCTTTTGTAAAAAAGAGGTAATACCATGCAAAATGATTGTATATCCTTATACACAAATACTAAGCAAGGGAATGAATATATGTATATATGTGCCTGGGTGGTCAGGTGGGTGTGCTTGTAAGTTTTGTACCATTGAAAACCTTTTTCTTTGGTTACATAACAAAAGGCAGAAATTGCCAGTTTTCAGGGCATTAGTTTTTGTAACGGGTGTAAAAGATTTCTAATTTAATATTCTCATGTAAAAATGAAATCAATTTTAAACAGCTTTAGTAAAATAGTTCATCATAAATAAATATAATAGTCAAAATTAAGGGGATAATATTCCTAGTACAACAACTTCATGCAGTCAAACATTAGTTTTTCACATTTTGATCTCTGTTGTAATAAGGTTAAGATTTTATGTGTTCTTACTTTCACAAAACACTGCATAAACTTATTTTACAGTGGACAAATCAGTGTCCATTAGTTGTTTATATTAGAGGTTAAGGTTTTTTGGGTAAGATGGGATTTTTTTTTGCCTCTGAATTCAGATCATATAGGAACATCTTAGTCAAAAGCATAGAGTGGAATTTGAAAATGTACCTGGTTTGTAGCTGCCACTCATTTCCATGACCACTAATCTTGGCAGCAAAAGACAAGGGAGAAAGAACAATCTAAAATGTTTCTTTGTCTTGAAGCCAATCTCCTGTATATTTTACTTTGTTCTGTGATGTAAAATGCACCAAGAAAGTAGAAGCACAGGAAAGCCTGGAAAAGAATAGCATGCTTTATGAGTATTTCCCTTTGTGTTCTTCTTTGTGCTGTATGAGATGATATGTTTTCAGCAGCTGTCAGCACTGTGTAAACACAACGGTCACTAATTTGGAAGGTTTTAAGCCAAAGGAAAGCACATGAAAACAAATATGATGGTAAAGAAGGAACCCGCTTTTCTTTATCAATTTTGCCTTGACAAACAAGCAGCAAGAGTTGCCAGAGGAAAGGCTAGGAGTGTCATATGCATGTCTATAAAAAGACTTTTTTGCCTTTTATTGAAAAATGGAAAAACAGCCTCTCTCTTCCTCCTAATTTCTTTCTTGCTCACCTACATTTCACTAATGCAGGCACTTAGAAAGACCAATCCACAAATTTATAATGCAACAACAGACTTGGTTATCTGTGCCACAGTGTTGAAAGTGTTGGTAGGCATTGATCACTGTGTTGAACTTTGTCAGTCACTTGTGTACTTGGACTACCCTGGAATGGCTTCTGCAAAAAGATTTTAAAGCACCTTTTTCAGTCTCAGTCTGGCTCCCTTGTTATATATAGCAGGCTCTAGTTCTTCTTTAACTAATGTAAACAATAAAAATATTTCATACCTCTGAGGAATTGTTTTAAAGGTGGGTTTTTTTTTCCAGAGTTTAACTTCCTGAATCTGTTCTTAATCCCTTACTAAATGTTGTTGGCAAGTATCAGCCAGTAAGATTAACTGTAATGTGTAGGCTTTTTTTAGTATCTGCAAATAGCTGTGAGTAATCCTCATTTAGGCATGGATCTTATTCACATGTACTTTCGGAATTGAAGAATAGCATTAGAATGAAAATGAGAATATTTCAGAATTTATTTAAACAAAAATTAATTGAAATTTAATATAATTATGTAACCTTATTTTTATGGATATTTTAAATTTCACTCAATTTTCAGTCAATAATACTTCATAGAAGTAACTAAACTAAGGTAGTCAGAAAATATATCTGACCCTATGCATTTAAGCTTGTATCATTTATACATATATATATTATACACATGTGGGAGGAAGCTGTTTCTTTTTTTTTTTTAGCTTAAGTAATAACCATAGACAATTTTTATCTCAGTGATACGAAAGTTCAACTTTTCAAATTACCTTAGTGTTATCAGCAATAATTATTATTATTTTTGCATTCTCTGCTAACTGGAATAAACTAAGTGTTTAATCATGAATAACAATACACAGTAAAACAGGTAATTAACACCATAAAACTTACAGTTTATAGTCAAGTTGTCCTGTTCCTCCTTTAGGAGTTTGATAATCTGGACTCATTTCACCACAACTATTTATTACCTGTTCATACTGTATTAATTATTGATAGCCTGTGGATCTGAAACATACTGGAGTCATAAAAAAAAATAATCTATAATGATCTATTAACTGTTTATTTCTCCACTGTGTTTGGTTATGGCCCAAGGGAAGCCAAAAATGAGTACATTTTCGATGTTTCCATTATTTGGATCTAAATTTTTCAAGCATAAATTGAAAGTATTTTTAAGTACCTGGGCTAATGATCCCTACCTTGCTCTCGAATTTAAATGAGACTTACATCTAATCAAGATTCAAAATCTTGATTCTTTCTGTTACAGAAAGAATTTGTGATGACATGGTCATTCAATTTCTTTTCCCGAGGATATCAGTTAAGCACCTTTTACCAGATTCAGAACTCATGTAATACTGTATGGGAATCTGAAACTGTGAAATTAATGCCAGACAGCAGAGCAGCATGACTGTCTGAGGCATGATCTTTGCCGGCTTACACTTTGTGGAGTCATTTACTATTGTGCAAAGTGGATACACGTTGCTACCAAACCGGATTTTTCCACCAGTGTTTCTGTGAACTAAGTACACAGGGTAAAAGCGACTACATCAGGCAATAGGGAATGTTGCTAAGTGACCAGCTGGAACGTTTGCTTAAGCGTTGTACAGAGATAGGGAAGTCGAACTGTGCATGCAGTTCTGTTGTTCAGGCTTTCCTGTGCACAGTTTGTTATTTTACTTTATAGTGAAGCATTCAAGCCAAACCTTGAAATTGCTCCGAGACATATTGATTCAGCAAGATTCAGCCCACCACATAGACCAAATCTGTGCACGAGTTAACTAGTAGTAAGGGTTTAAAAAGGGATCACTTCCAGATTGTTTTATGCTGTATAAGCTAGATGGTGTGCATATATACTTTGAAATCACTCTAGTTAATTGAATTATGTAACAATGTTAGAATAGATTAGGAAATATATATGAATATGTTTTTATTTAGAAATTAACATTTTGAGACAGGACATATTTAGTAAGCATTTAATAAAAAAGGTTCCCGCACTCTTTTTTTTTTCTTTTTTCATTGAATGAGAAGAAGTCCTAAGCTTTTAGGCAAAAAATTAAGAAAGGAAAATGTTCTATCAGCTCCATGTTCTAACATAACTAACTGCTACACAGAAGAATCAAATCCATTGGATGCTTTTGAAAATTCAGTATTCTCTCTTTCATATAAATCTGAACTATGAAAATGAAACTGAGTACTGTTAGTAGATACCGATTTGTATTAATAAAAGATGTGATCAAACATTTAAATAACTGCAGTGTAGAAGAAAAGCAGCAAATTCTCTGTTTCTGAATGACTGTTCACAGCAGTTGTTGATCCAACTTAGATTTATATCACATCTTTGTGCAGTGCAGTATATGAAACCATTTTCAAAGCACTGATAGAAATCCAGATCAAGATACTAATCAAAGGAAAATATAATCTATATGGATGGGATGTTCACAAGTATTAAAAAATACCTTTAGTAAAAATCCCTGAATATTTAAAATATTGAGTAGAATAGCTTTTTGTACAGTTTAGCAATGCTAGTAGCACTATTTTTGCTACTATAGGAACACTTAGCAGAAACCTATTTCACTTTTATCCACTAGGTGGTCATTTTATGTCCATGTAGTGAGTAGATGTAACACATCCAACATATTTCTCAACCAAATCTATTTTTTTTCGAGTCACATTATATTAACCACATATTTTTGTCAGGAAAAACCTAAGATTAATATAATTTTAAAAAATATTGAAACACATGTTAATAAAACTGAAAAATAATCAGATTCAAATTACAGAGTTCAATTTCCAGTCTTAGAAATTCAACTGTTCCCATGGTATTTTTGATAATTCTAATATCAAGCAGAAATCACAGTTTAAATTATAATTAGTAGTTTAAATTACAGTTACTGCATGCCTATATGTTAATGCCATCTCCTTGTACCTGAGCTTCTTTGTATACAGAAACAAACATTTTCATCTAATATTAGTCATTTCTATTCCACTACTGCCAGTTTTTGAAGAGATAGACAAGAAAACGGGTTATATTTTTAAATAAATAAATGATTTTAAGATCTAGTCACCTTCAAGCGTGTTGTTAATTTGGTGGGATATTTTTCTTGCCATGTGCCAGAACAGGACTGCTAACTTGAGCGTGACTCCTAGAAACAGTAAATACTGATGATATTCTGATATGTCAAAAAAGCTGGGTATGGCCATTAGAAGTTACAGCTGAAGCTTTGGAATGATAACTCTGGAGTTCCAGCCCCACACCTCTTAGTCACTTGTTTTACAGTCAGAGTATGGCTCCGGCCAAGTCTCTAATAGACCTGAAAATTCCCGTAATATAACAGATCCTTATACATGAGACTGGGATGATGTAAGTTTCCTTAGGAGAAGGGCATAGCCAGAGTCACTCTGGAATGAACATTCATTGATGCCTTTGTCCCTAATGGATTTTAACACATGCCACATTTAAGGTTTCCTCCTCTGTAGTACACTCTTCCTTATTACACTGAGGCCTTGCTGCATGAGAATTAGCTTTTTATAAAGGTGTTTTACACAGAAATATTGTCGCCATCCTCTGATTAGTTGTGATAATAACCGAAGAGTAGATGTCAGCAATCTGGCCTAATCAAAATATAAACTTGTCTGTCAAGAGTGCCATAAGGCTTTGTGGACATTTAAAAAGTGCTTGTAACATTTGTGCAAAAGGTAAAGCTAAAATACTGATCACAATCTCCATCACTAATAACCAGCGATGTAGTATCTGTCACTAGATGTCATGTACCATGACCATTTAAAAACAATAGTTTGATTCTTAAAAAATAATGGAGTACCTTTTAGTGACAGAAAGTGTGGTAAATCAGCAAAGCCATTTTAGGCAATTTTGCCATTGGTTTGACTTCACTGATGTAGAGAGTAAGGAGGAGGAGTGGAAAGCAGTGCCATTGGTGGCCGGGAAACAAAGAGGCACCCACAGACCACCCACAGGACTCACAGGTCCCAGGCGCAGGATGTAGCAGTAACAGCAGTAACAGGGATCCATGTAATATTTTACATGACTTAATGGCACCAAGCATTCCTACAGTTATTACTAAATCCAAATCTATAATCTAATTAAATTCCATTAAATTATTCCAGTAAGCAATGAGCAACTCCTGTTTCTTAAGCTTGTCTTCCTTGTGTTCTGTTATTTACATGCCTCTGCTAGCAAGTCAGTTCCTAGACATCAATCCTAACACTTCCCAGGTCAGTCCTGACTCACAGAAGAATACATACAGCAGCTCAAATTCTGCAGTTTATAACCCATCAGTTCCTCTTTCTTATTTCCATAAAGACTTCAGTCTGGACCATACTGTGAATTTCTCTGCTCTCCGGGCCAAAATAAACACCTTATTTCCACCTTCTTTTTCTTTGAATATACGTTACTCTTTTAAAAA
The DNA here is from genome assembly GCF_963921805.1 of Phalacrocorax carbo. Classification (NCBI taxonomy): domain Eukaryota; kingdom Metazoa; phylum Chordata; class Aves; order Suliformes; family Phalacrocoracidae; genus Phalacrocorax; species Phalacrocorax carbo. The sequence continues at coordinate 6,644,961 of NC_087521.1, read as the reverse complement.
GAATTACTCTTGCCTAGCTAGAAAGGATAACATTTCAGTACTTAAAAGCAAAATTTTCTGTCATATCACACCTCAGAAAACCTCTATGATCTGAAAAAATATTTAATGATTTTGAGGGTCTGACCAAAAAGAGTCAGCAATGTTCACTGTATATTCTCTCTTCTTTGTGAAGTAATTTCCCTAAAATCATTGGTTGCATTTTAAAACTTTGCCTTAGATTCCTGCCATTAAAAATGGTGCCTACCTAAGACATGAGCACCTAGAAGTTCATGTAGTCTCATATATATATATATATTTGATGTGTCTGTACACTTGAATTAAATAATGCTCTGCACATCAAGACTAATTTAAAGTATGTCCTTCATTATAAAAGAGTGGCTGACCACAGTTAACGCATTTTCTTAAACATTTTGGTGGCATTTCTTCCTCCTAGCCCCTTTTTGCTTTGATTATAAAGTTTGTTCCCACTGCTGCACCTTAGTCAAAAAGTATTTGCATACATCTCCCGAAGGGATGTGTCCTTATGACTGACAGCTGGGTAGCTGAGAGCTGGAGAATGAACACTTCGGTCACGGGGGCTAGGTTACAGATGTTGCAGTTAACCAGTATCATCTTTTGCAACTTCGTATTCAATGTGCTTATATAACAACATGTATTCATCTGAAAGCTCTTCAGTTCTCTCACTTTTTATTTATGCATCTTTATATAACTGCAGATGAATAGCAGCTAATCAGAAATGTCTGTCTGGTCATGTTTACATCTTATACCATGTTCTTCACCACTTGTTAAGAAAGGATGAAACTTGTTGCAACCAATAGCTCCATTTTATTAAAAAATTAGAAAAATTTATGGGAAGAGCTTCCATCATCTGATCTAACAAGAGATATATTTTAAGAAATTTAAGGTATTATAAATGGATGAATTGAAGCATATGTGTTCAAAGACGAAATCTAGAAACTTGTCATCCACATCTGCATGCTCCTGTCATTCTTTCTGGGCGAATATTGAGCATTATGGGATGGTTTATAAATCCCCTCTCTGGGCAGCCTGTGCTCCTTCTCTGGCACCCTCACAGGAAAGATTTTTCTCATACTTAAGTGGAACTTCCTGTGTTCCAACTTGTGCCCGTTGCCCCTTGTCCTGTCGTTGGGCACTATTGAAGAGAGCCTAGTCCCATCGTCCTGACACCCACCCTTCAGATATTTATAGGTATTGATGAGAGGACAAGGGGGATGGACACAAGTTGCCCTTGGGGAGATTCCGATTGGACACCAGAGGGAAATTTTTCACAGTGAGGACAGTCACCATTGGAATAATCTCCTCAGGGAAGGGGTTGACTCGGCCACGTTGGACACCTTCAAGAGCCGTCTGGACAGGGTGCTGGGCCATCTTGTCTAGGCTGGGCTCTTCCTAGAGAGGTGGGACTAGATGATCCCTGAGGTCCCTTCCAACCTGGGATTCTGTGATTCTGTGAATTAAAAAACATCATTTGACAGTATCACCTTGTTTATTCTATTTTTAGGGCATCCTAAAAATGGTGACAAAACTTAAAGCACATAAATAATTTCATTTTATGTGGACTGCAGTATTTATATACTGTAAAACACAGAGGTTTTACAGCATTTTTTTTCAAACTATCCCTTAACCAAAAAATCAGATCACTGTAATAAAGTCAAACAACCTGTTCAGGCCAAATTTTTGTCTTCCGCTTCAGTCTCCTCATGAAATGAGATTTCAGGTGAATATAAAGAATTAAACAATTACCAGAGTTTATTTTGACAGTTGAGAAAGGCTCTAGTATAATTTCATAAATATAGCCCAATCAGAGCTTTGAAATTACCACTTTTAAGACTGAATCCTGCCTCAAAAAAAGACTGTATATATGGAGACATTGCAGAAGAATATCTATGGGTCTTTGTATACTTGATATATCAAATATTTAGATACTTGGATGACTTCATTCTCAAATTTGAATTTATAATTTTATTATTTTTAAAATGTATGCTTATTAAAAAAAAGGCACTATGCAGCAATGTAGTATATGTCACTAACAAGATCAAACAGCATAAAAGAAGAAATATAAGGAAATGATTTAGTGTGGATCATATTTGAGGTACAGCAGCCTTCCTTAGATAAAAAGCCTGTATAGTTATCTGAGCTCTAAAGATTGACAGTACTATTTCAGTAAAGTTTATTGTTCGTACTAGACCATTACAAAATGTAGTAAGAGATAGAACAAATTTGATTTTGAAGTTGACTTTTTGTGCTTAGAGCATGTGATGAGGGACAATGTTCTGACAGCTCAAGCTTACTCAAGCTTAATGACTGATCTAAATTGGAGCTTGGAGATAAAAGAAATTCTTTAGTGATGCCTCAGTTGTCATTGATTGCTATGAGCAATTTTAAAGCTATTCAAGATGAGAATTGCCAGCTTGGTTCTGAAGGAGGAGAAAGTGGTACATAAGATTGGAAGCTGGTGCAAATGCCACTGCATTAAAAAAGAAAAAAAAAGAAAAGGTTTATATTACTTGTATATGTAGGTGATAATCCCAACTACATATAATGTTATACATCATCAGGGAAAGACATAGTCAACCTACAGGGTACAATGTAAGCAGTAGCCGTGACAGGAAAGACAAATATGAAAGGCTGGGCACATTATAAATATCATCAGCAGCAAGATGACTGAAAACAAAATGTTCTATGCTAAAGACAATAAGGAAGTTAAGTGCAGAGCAGGAGTTCCTCTTCTGAGTGTTGATCTCAGAAAGTGTTTCTCTCTGATTAAATTATCCCTATCCTTGCACATAACAATATGTTTTCCATCTAAACTACTATGATTAAAACAGCAAGTATTTAAGCCATAATAGTGATAGGACAAGATAAAATCATACACAGGTATGGCTGCCCAGGTGTGGAGAGGAGCTTTTCTACCATCGGTTTGCCTGGTGAAGTGTCAGATCATAATAAGGACAGAGGCTTGTGTTTAGGTGAAAAAGGGCTATGACTGCTCTGTTCTTTCAGAAATTTTGGGAGCAGCCACATATCTTCAGCATTGCTGTGCCTTCTGAAAAGCTGACTTTTTATCAATCAGATCCAAAAAGCTGTCTCCTGAGCAGTGTATTCAGAGCCAATAGGCATACTTAAGCGCATGGGTTCATGCAGTGCAGAACATCCTCCAGCAATGTGTAGGTCTCACTGGGGTTTACTGTCTTGTTCAGAGAGCAAATTTGGTCTTCACGGTGCCTTCAGAACAGCTTTCAAGAGACAATGTAAGTTGTCTTTTGTGCTGATGTAAATGGGCTGCCTACTTATGGTGACATGGACAGTGACTGTGAGCAAAATTTCATTGCAGACAAATGGTTTGCTGCTTAGGAGTCCTGTCTCGTAACCAAGAAAAGGACTGGGCAGCGCGGGCTTTTTTCTGATAATTTTATTAGGTGTGAGATCAAATGTGGTAACGTAGGCTTTGTTAATATTTTCAGGCTTGAAAGATACCACATCACAATCTTAAGGAACCTTATTGGTGCAGGTTTTTTTAATGTTTATATTTATTCTGTTTTATATTCTTTTGATTAATTCAGATAAATAATATTACATGTAAGGTATAACAGTCTACAACTGAAAACACCACTGCCGTATGTTTTATCTTTGTTGCAAATAAATTGACATACTTCTATTATAAGGAGATTTCTGAAGGAAGTTTTTTTTTTGTGTTTCTTGAACATTTTCTGAGCAACCATCACATTAGTTTTCTGTACCTATCCTTTTTCTGGCTGTAAAGATCAGTGCAGCTGTGCTTTATCTCAGAGATAAATATAATGCAACAGAAAGAGAATAGTTTCCAAAATGGCCCCAAATGTCACAAAAATTCTATTTAAAATATTCAGAAGGTATTGAAATTTATTGTGCTAATTTCTTTAGAAAATCAGTATTGCCAAAATAAAAGCCCATGAACTCTGTTTATTCAGCGTTTTCCTGAAATTTTAACGACAAAACTTCAAGATGCTGTATTTTCTAGCTGTGCACAGTTTGATCACTCTCCTGATCATTAAAGGATCAGCTGCACTGGGGAGATTTTGTTCCCTAATTTATTTTCTTTAAAAAAAAAAGAGAAAATGTCGATACTGTTGTTTAGAAATTCCTGTGACTTATCAGATATCAAAAATAGTGTGACCTAATGAATATGTAGCTTGTCTGCAAATTCTGTGGAGTCCTATGGACTCCCCCTTATCTCTTGCTTCACTTACTGTGTGAACTTGGACAATTCCAACTTGAAGTCTTTGTTTTCCTGTTTTGTCTGTTCTTTACATAATTGTGAGAAATGAAATCTTTAAGGAGGATGATCATAAATCTTCTGTCAGCCAGAGCAGCAGTGATTATCTCCTTAATTGACCATCTTTGCTATCCATTTAGACTTTGGCAACTTGGAAATGAAACAAAAAAAAAAAATGCTCAGAAGACTTTAATACAGCAATTCAACAAATATGTGGATTCCACAGATGAGAAATTATTCACATAACTGAACCCTTTCACAAAAGATCCAGAGGGGTATAACATCAATATTTATAATCATTCTTAAAAACAAAGGAAACATTTGAAACATTGATTTCTGAACTCTTGGATATTTATTAGCAAACAAATTACCATTTTATATAGGTTTTTTTAAGAGGTATTTAGATGTTTAAAGGCATTGTATTTTTGAGACAAAGGTATTCACCTTGTCTTACAGTACTTGTGTTTAAAACCCTCCCATTATCTTTCTAAATACCCAGAAAAAAACCTAATAGCTCACCTCTCTCCTCCCTGTTGCTTGTTGACACCCACTTTTTTCCTTCTAATTATAGTTCAAAACTGTAGTAGCAATTTTGTAAGTGTAGAGACATAGCTATTCTTTTTATTATTAACTCACTTTGCTACTATGTCCCTCTCTGGTTCTCCATTAGGCATAGTTTAGTGCGTTAAGCTTGAAGAGACCTGGTTTTGCCATGTTGTCACTTGCTAGAGGAACGGCAGGCGTGCACAGGTATCGTGCAATAGGTTGTTTCCCAGGAGCTTTTAACTAAGGATGTGCAACTTTTACAGATGTTTTCAGGATTCAAGGAAAGCAGCTGCTCTGGGCTTCCAGAGTCACCAAAACGTTTTTGCCTAATTCACCTCATCTGGCACAGTACAGGCAACCCTTACCTGATAGTTCTACGGTGTCAAAGATGGTTTTTTTTCTTTTTAAAAATCAGGCTGCTACTGATCCCTTATTAGGGGTCATTCTATCTTACTCAGGCTCCTAACACTTGCCTAAATTTCAGGCAGAAGCTGAATTAGCTCTTCTGGAATAAACATCTACATTCTCTGCGTAACCAGTGGGGAAATAAAGGTATTTTTGAAGCCTCCATAGAGAGTCCTCCTAACTTAGCATCCTAGCCAGTGAAAGCACCCACCCCTGTTGTGCTGTCCAGAAATCTGATGCTACTTGAAGACATTAAGACATATATTATAACTCGTGAATGCAAATCAACTTGTACAATATCTAATATAATATTTTGCAATACATTTATTGGTTTTAGGCATGGTTTTGCATACCATATAATTCACATTGCCCTAAAAAGTAAAATTTAAATCTAGAACAGATATTTTTCTGTCACTCATTATCAGGTAATAACTCTTTTCTCTTTTAAAAAGTCTGATGGATTTTCAGCAATTTTTTTTCTCTGTCCAATTGACTTTTCTCAGATAGAGAAGTTAAAATACATCTTTCTATTGCTTCTTTTTTCCTCCTAAGCTAGTGTATTCATTTTTCTTACAGCAAATTTCAATAAAATATGTTAAAAAGGGAAATAATTTATCTTTATTTTATATATAATTAATTTATTAAAAATAAATAGGAAATAACTGATTCAGGATACCGGAGTTGAAAAACAAGTAATCTCTATTGAGGTTACCTTAAATTCTGTATCTGATGAGTTTTTTGGTTTTTTTTTTTAAGTAGGTGCGTTCTACTATCGTAAGTATACTAGAAATTTTGATATTCATGTACTGGGACCACAAAAAAGTGTAAGAAAAAAACCTGTGCAGGTATGAGAATAGTTTATAATTATTTTGCAAAAGTATGTCCTCCATTTATGGAAAAAATCTGATTTGTATTGCAGATAAATTACTCCTGTAATAACCAGTGGATGTTTTTCTTCCTTTATTCATATGATGGATATAGATCACACTTCCCCAGAATCAGAAGATATACCCATATTTTAATTGTGACCAGTCAAAATATGCAAAACCTCTCCAAAGATATAAATCTTACAATCCTTGCATGTATGCACTTCACAAAGCACAGCATAGCAAAATATGGTTATAGAGACAGTATAATGTAATATGTTTATCCAAATGTTCTCTTTTATCTGTGAAGGATTTAAATAGCAGTAAGATATGTTCCTTTCCTAATATGAAGAACAAGACTAATGTTCACAAAATAGAAAAAATCCAGTGGAAAAAGTGTTGGAAATAGTAATATATGTTCTTATCATATCACAAGGCTAATATAATTTGTTATGCTAAATTTAACTTGAGTGTTTCTCATTTATTTTAATTAAAAAACACTTGAAAAAGTGTATGCCAAACAACAAGTAATTTATGTAGTTTGAAGGGAAAAAGATGTTTCCTGTATAATTGCCTACCACTCTCTTAATCTCATCCTTGCTTTCTCTCGCTTTCTCTCTTTTTTTTAATGTTTCTGAGAAATAAACTGAGGTTTACAGTTTTGGAGCATTGTAATGGAGTCTTAGGACAAATCCAAACTTCAGATTTGATCCCGGGTCTTGTGAAAGCTTTTTGGAATCTCCCATTGACTTCAGGAGTATTTGCCATTGATATATTGTTTCTTAAAACAATGATTTTTAGAAACATTTCCAAAGTATTATTCAAGCTGTGTGATTTTCTATGAGTTTGTTATTTATCAAAGAGCACAGTATGATAGGACTGTTCTATTTTACACAGGTATTTGCACGTTAAAGTAATCACTGTGAGCTTCTTTTGGTAGCATAGTAAGAAAGAGGACCAGCCACATTTCCTGTTTGTTTTCTGATTCTCTTGTCTATGGGAAGAGTGCCTTGTTTCTTATTTTATTTTCTTTATGTAAGCTACTTTAACTTAGTTGGAAAATACTGACTGCGGTGCACCTTGCAGTTGACCTGGACAATGTTGGTAGTCCTTAACTCTCTGAGGAAATAATGCCTTAATCCAGACCTGTCCCACAAAGATATGCTTTATCCTTACCACAGAGTAAGTATGTCACAGGGTAATGTAGATGCTGAAAACTCCAAGCACTCTTTTTTAAAATATATTGGTCCTTGATTTTGAAATCTGTGTAAAATCAGTGCTGGGAAAGATGGTAGGTTCTGTATTGCCTTTGTGGATCACCCCCAGGAAAAAAAAATGTGGCTCCCTGCAACGATGTAAGGGTTGTTTGTGTTCACCCTGCTTTTGTCACTGTAGCCACAGTACTTGGCAGTTGGTTTTGATCTCCTCTGCATCTCATGTAGTGCCTTGTGATCTAAATATTTTTGTATGAAGATGGAAGGAGACCCAGAAATAAACTAACGTGTATAGTATGGAAATTCGGGGTGGTCAGGCTCTGAAATAAAGCAGGAAATAAAATAGAGGGTATGGAGAATTATATCACTTGGGGCACTCACTGAAGTTAAAAATTCTCCAAATACACTGTATCTCTCCAGGCCAGCCAAGAGGTGGTGCAGACACCAATGAAAAAGGCCAGCCTGTTCATCTTCCAGAATGAAGCACTGTGTATTTGTGGATGCTATTGTAGAAGAGCTCAGCATCAACAAGGAAGTCCACCTACAATACTCCTAAACTACTAAAAGTCTCTGGGGTACCTTATCATCATTCCTTCTCTATCACTGGTACCCACGCCAGGGCTGGTTAATTTAAGTAGCCCTGATCATGGTGGCAGACCCAGAAGAAATACGTGGTAGGCCCCAGATACAGATTTATACATTTTTTGTCTCTCTGAAAGCAAACACAAATAGCCAAATGAGCCTACAAGCCTATGTTTCAGAACACAAATTTACATATCTGATGTCATTAAAATCTATAAATTGTTAGGAGATTGTAAAATCCTCCTTCAAAGTGTTCAGTTCCTTGTAAGACAAGGGTTATTTCTGAGGGTTACTGTAACCATGAAATAATGTAGATGGATGCAAATTTCAGGCAAGAGCTAATACAAATGTCCAGGACTGTACAGGCTTAGAAAAGGTTGTATAAAAGCAGGAAAATATTTTTTTGGCATTTCCAAGTGTTCTAACAGTTGTTAATTTGTTTTTAAGATGAAAATTTCTTATATAGAAAACATAATATTTTTATGGGTGGATTTCATTTAAATGCCATTTCACCCTTAGCTCTTTTTAAGTATACATACTATTTAAGAACATTTTACAGTACCGAATGTCAAGTTATTCATTAAATTAAAAATAAGAATCTGCTGACCCTTGCATTTCTAAAATGAGTTAAGCTCTTAGTGTGGTACAATAGATACATAAAACACAGAATAATCTCAGTACCAGCAATGTAAAAGGGTACTAATTTTTTCCATTCATTTTCAATCACATTCTAAAAGAAAAGAAGATTCAAACATAGAGAAAATTATTTAATATGTCAACAACAATGCTGGCAAAATTCTAAAGGAAATAAAACTAAAAAGCACTAGTTTTATAATACTTCTGCTTCCATTATGTAGTCTGCATTATATCTGTCCCCTTGCACCAGCTGTTGTTACACAAGTTTTAGTAAGAGAAGGAAAAGTAGATCCCGCAGATCTGTTATATTTCCCCTGCAAACTTGGTTAAGGAAGCGGACTGGCAATAACTGGACTCTATCCTTTGAATATGCTAGTCTGTATAACCTTACTGACTCATCGAGAAACACTTGCTGTGCCATGAAAAATAAGGGTGTATCACACTGCCTCCCTGCTGCACTGAAGGAAGAAAGAGAAGAACCGAACCTCTGAGGGGGAAGTGAGGTTCAGGGTCTGCAAAAAAGATGTAACTTATTTTTCCCCTTTCCATACTTTTTCTTAAAAGTTAAAGCATGTCTCCCTGGACTCCTTATGTAGTCAATGGAGGAATATATGGTCCTTCAGAGGGCTATTCAGAGCATCTAAGTCGGAACTAGAGTATCTCACTAAGCCAGATGCTGTGAGCATCCTGCTGAGCAACAATCTTACTGCCAGCAATAATATATTGTGTTGATCTTTGTCCAGACTAGATTGTGTGCTCATAACTGAGTGCCCCTCCCCCCCCGATATTTTTTTCCCCAAGAAAAGTATTACAAGTCATTGCTTAAGTTAAGAAAGTATGAGTGAAGCCGTATGTCAAAGCCTCATCAACTGGCTGATCCGGTAGCCTGTTCTTCCTCTTCCACGTTGTGCCTACTTGCTTATTCTGCCTCCTGTCTCCTACATCTCTTAGCTGTCCTTTTCTAGTAGTATTTTGTTCCCAAAACACTCTACCAGGCAGTTACATTAGTTGACCAGTGCACCCCATTTTGTCTTATAGGAGAAAAAAGAATCAGAATCATAGAATCACAGAATCGTTAAGGTTGGATATCTGCCTTGTTGGCCTTCCCCCTCATCCTTACCCATAAGCACTCAACCTTATAATCACCGTCATTGAGTGTACAAACGAAACACTCCTAACCTACAAAGCCACCCCCCACCACTCCTTCCTTGCCCAGCCCTTCTGAACAGCTTATAGCCATCCATTGCAGCACTCCAGGGAAGACGGGGCTTCAAACACGATTTCTTTCCTTTTCTATACTTTTTTTAAAAGCAATACGAAAAAAAATCATGGGTCTTCTAGTTTAACTTACTCTAGGCCTTTTCAAGGAAATCATAGCAATGCCCATAAGAATTTGTTCTGTGGTATGACTTATGGTACACAGTTGTTTTATTTGTTTTTGAGTGACAAATACTGGGTCAGCCATTCTGCAAGGCATACAGTTAACCCTCATATTCTGTAGTATAAATAATGGTGCACATCAGGCCTTGTCCTGCAATTTTCACAGCTGCACATTTTGGATGTGTGAGAAGTGAAGGATTTCATTTCTCAGGTAAATGGAATAAGCACCACTTTTTCTGCTATTTCATGAGGCTTTCAAGGTTATAGGAACACTCCCATTTGAGGTTTCCATTGAGGCAAAACAGATGACTGGTAATCTGCAGTTTTCAAAATGGAAAGGGGTTTTCTAAATACCATTTTATAAAGCGCTGTGATTGGACTGAACGTTATTCTTACATTGGTTCTTAATTTAATAGACAGCTCCTAAGGGAGGGTTTAAAGGAAGTAAAAGATCAATTATTAGCTGAAAAACAATATAGAAAAAGAAAGAGGAACTGAATAAGCACCTAAGGATGTGAACTTATGATTGTGCTATATGTGAACTTTCTCATTTCTAGTTTTGATTTAAAGCTATAAAGATAATTGTTTGGGGTTTTTTTAGGTATAGCTAAAGAAAAGGAATAGAATTGGGAGAGGTGATAATAGACTCAGAAGTGTTTTAGTGCAAACAAAACTACAACTGCGAAAACAATCTAGTCCTGGATATACAGTGATTCAGGAATTAACATATATAATAAATTCAAAGAAACCATTAGTTCAACAAAGCACAATATGTAGGGTACAAAAGAAATTTTATAAGCCCCATAACAAAAATTGGTTTGGAAAAACTAAAAGAACAGATAAGGCAAATTATAAGAGAAAGAAGGATTCAGTTAAGTAGATAAGCAGGAATTATAAGAGAAACTATTAGTCTTTCTTCTTAATTATAACCTATTGCAAACATCTGCAATTTTGGGCTATAAGTCCGAAATATAATGTGAAGCCAAATAGAATAAAGTTACTGGAATAAATTCTGAATAATTATGCCGGTGGTAGAAATAAAATCTCCTGCACTCAGTAAAGTACAAATGTGAAATAACTGATGCTCAGAAAACCTTCTCTTTTTGTAAAGAAAAGTGGTATATAGGACACATTTACAACAACAGAAATAAGTCCGTGTGCAATAGATTTCAAGCTAGCTCGAACTTTATTTAGTCCCATACTTCATCCCTGCTCCAGTGAAGTCAGTTGAAGCTTTGCCCTTGAGTTTGACAGAGGCAAGCTAAGACTTCAAGTTTATAACTTTATACTGTAGACAGCATTATAGCTTGTTTACTCGCTGTCTACCGGCAAAATCAACAATGACGCCTGTAAACATTTTTAAATTAAATAATTGCTTTCCATGGGGGAAATTTTGTGTTGTTTCCTTAAATCTGACAAGCACTTGGATATTTTGCCACTTTGTCTTTATTTATCTGCTCCTAAGATGCCCTGAATAAAATTGAACAGCTTGGCAAACCAGAGTAGTTCAGAATATCTATTTTACTTTTTCCTCTCAAAAAATATCTACCAACACGCTTTTCTGGGAATTAAGTACAAAAACCTTGCTGGAATTTCACCTGATGTTCTAGACACTCAAAAAATGCAAAACTAATGTTTGTACAGCAACATATCTCTTTTGTATGTGTGTGTTTGTGTGTGTGTGCATCCCTAAAAATATATATGCTGCCTGCAAATATGTATATATTTTTGCTGTACGAAATGTTGAATTTTTAAAACACACATAAAATGTGTTGCACAGCAGTGTTTCTCCACCTTTTTCTATCACATCTTGCTGTCACTAGTTTCTGCTCCAGCCCCAGGGTTCATTACTGCCTCCTTACTTTATCCCTTTATTTCTTTGCCTCACACTGTTGCCAGCAGCTCCAGCAATGTTGGCTAAATGCCCAAAACCATAATCTAAGTTGAACTCTGCTGTCTTAATCTAAAGCTATAGGGATGTCTCAGCACCATGCTCCTTCGGGCTCATGGTTCCCTATAAACATAGTCCAGAGTGAGTCACGATGGCCTATCACAGAGCCAGGAATGACTGAGAAGAGATTATTACCTGGGCTCCAAACCATGCTGTGCCTTGTCTGGAACAAAATTATACTTCAGTACTGACACAGATCGCACTGTTTTAAGACTGGTAAAAAGATGCAGTAAAAAACCAAACCTTTTCTTGTATTCTTGAATCACTCAGCTACAGTAATGTTACCATAAATTTTAACTATATACCAAGATGTTGCAAGCACCTTATTTTTTATGTTAAATATAAAACATTTAAATAAATAAACTGTACATTCATTTTAGTGTCAGGCTTTTTCATAATTTCTTTAGTACTGTTATGTACTGGAAATCTTGAGGAATGGAACACATTTAAAGAATGTAAAGGTGATGTTCAGTGCAGCGTCATTTCGATTATTCAATAGATCCAGATGTACGGCTATTCTGATAAAAGCCTTTGACTTCTGAAATCTGAATTTGCTTCTGTCTCAGTAAGCATGAAGCATTATTTTTGCTTAGTTTTTGTTACATTCCTCAGAAGTACCTAAAAAGGAATGCTTACCCTGAAAATACTATATGCACTGCTTTCCTTCACTTCCAAGAACTTCTGTTATAAATCCTACAAGCGCTGTCTCAGTGCTCCAAGGGGGAACACTCTAAAAGATCTAGAATACAAAACATGAACAGCACCTCAAACAATGTGTATTGTATCAAGGCCTTGCACTCCGAAATTTTTCTATCGTAACTGACTACTGTGTAACTGATCCTCTCTGCTCCTTCAGACAAGGTATTGCAGAACTACGCAGTAAGGCAGAGCCACTGATATGCAGGTTCTTGCATTTTGTTTAGTAAATCAAATCTATCTGTATATGAAAGCTAACTTAAAAATTATAAAAATAATATTCTAAATTTCAAATAATGTAAGATCAAAATAAATCATGAAGATTCTTGTGTTGATTCTTTATTACCAGTTACAGTAAAGAAGAGGGAGGAAGTTACAGTGGAATTGAAGAGTTGGAGCAGAAAAGCCCTTGATACTGCTGCACAAATATTTTACTAGAGGGTAAGAGATTTTAATTCTCCCCTGGTGGAACTACGTCAGGCTACTAAAGGTGCACGAATTTCCTCTCCTCACTAAAGGACCAAAAGGGATGTGTGATGTCTGCAGGGCTGACACTGGCAGAGTTCCTTCTGAGGAGCCAGTCTTCCATTGTGTTTTGGATCTGCTGGTGATGGTGGCAGTGGATGCTGAGGAAATGCATCCCCACATGTGTTGGTAGGTGGAAGGAGCCTCACCTTGTCCACTTTCAGACATCCACCAGCATTTGGCTGGTCTCCAGAACCATGATCGGTGAGAACAGCTCTTCCCCTTCTTAAAGGCAGATACAGTCCCAAGCTTCATGTGTGTACATATAATCCAAAAGAGTTCATTGCCGAGGAATCACCTTCCAGTAATGCAGTAGGGCAGCAATTGCACTGAGCAACAGCAAGCTGTAATCAAAGGACAGCTGTTCATATCAGTCCGTGAAATAGACTGACGTTCCTGGAACGTTCTTCCTCTCCCCCCACCCCTCTCCTCAATCCTTTCAGTACATATCCTTGCTGCTCTAGAACAATCAACTATTACGAAATTTAAGGGCTATATTAATGATTTAGGGGTTTTAGTGACCTCACTTTTTTATGCTGAACTCTGTCAAGCACTAAAAGCAGGTGTCTTTCAACACTGGGACTCAAATGATGAAAGGTTTGTGAAAAGTAATTTCATATTTCTCACTCACATGCAACACTGTAGAAGACAGCTGGGCCTCAGCCTCAGACTGCTATTTCTTGTGGTCTCTCCTCAGTGACCATATTGCTTTCTGGATCTCCAGGTGTATGGTAGGGTCAGAAGTTGCAGAACAGCTATATCCGAGGCCCAGCTGCAGCAGGGGACTGTGACAGGGACAAAGAATGAGTGAACCATTGCACAAGAACAGAGAAAAAGCAGAGTGAGAGTGGTAGTGGGCATAAAAGGATACTAGCTTAGAAGGGAGATACATCGTCAAACAAAAGGGCTTAGTGGTCTGAAGTGCTGCCTTCTGAGTATAAGCGTGCTAATTGTGTGGCCACCTGACAACAGGACCACAATGTGGGGGGGGCATATGGAACTGGGGAGGATCGGAACACATCTAAATACATTTTTCTTTAGTAAATAAGAGGAAAATAACTTAGAGCATTACACTGATAACAGTAAATTGATTGAGTAGTAAATAAATTATTTTCCATAATTACTTTAGGTTAAAGTACTTACAATTAAGGGACAGAAGAATTCATATTATCTAATAAATATTCAGAACATAAAACGTGCGTTGGATGCGTTCTCCACCATTATGGCATCCCCGCTCCATTTTCAGTTGCTGTATACCAGTGTAAGCCCGTTGACGTTTGAGGCACACAGTAGTATTCCAGGTAAGGAGCTTCCCCTATAGTTTTAACACTTAAATGCAGTTTCATTCTGTCAAATATAATTACTTAGATTCCAGGAAGAAATAGAACATAGGTCAAATAATGAATTGATATTTTGACATAAAAATTCTCATATAAACTTTATTATACCTTCCCTATAAGGAATTTCTAGGAACAGTTTAAACTAATAACGGAGCTTTGACAACTCAGGTCACTTTAACTGCAGCGGGTGCAGGAGCGGCCACATGAAGAGCCCAGGTGACAGTCCCGAGCGGGCGGTTATTCTCAGAAGGGTGATGCTGACTAACGCATGTGAGAGAGAAACTGCTGAAGCAAATATAGGTGAAAAAGATATGTGTATATCCCCATACTGGTAGCCTGAGTTTAGGCTAATTGAAACCCCACTAAGATGATTTAAACTAACCTGTCTGGCTTCATCCTAGAATGGATTAGGAGTATTCACATACTCTGCTAATGACGTCCAGCTATTAATCCACTTGAGCTGACAGGGTAGTATCAACCAATTTTGAACTTCATTGTATTAGTGGAGAACTCCAAATCCTTGTGCTTATTGACTTAATTGGATAAAAACACCATATCACATGTTCTGGGAGCAATTTCTTAAACTTCAATGAATCACAAGGCAGAGGCAACATGGGCGAAAGCAGCTATCAAATTGAAGAACTCTATGTACCTATTAAAAATAATTTGTTTACTCTGCACAGACAAATCCTATTGCCAAAGATACCCTTTTGTGTGCCTGTTACTTGAAATATAGGTTATATTTTGATCTTTTAGTGATCAGGCCTAGAGATTATTTATTGCAAGGGATTCCTTTAGTAAATAATTAAGGATAAAAAAACATGTACGTAACAAATTAGTTCTTGACTAATAAATCATCTGAAGTGAGTAAAATCATATGAAGAGATCTATCTACATAAGGACTCCGTAAGATTTGCAGTGCATCTACGGACCAAAAAAGGGAACAGGCTTTTGTCTTGTCATCTGTAACACAAAATTTGTTAACTCGTTAATTCAAAGTTAATCATGAGCACACACATACGCACGCACACAAAAAATTAAACAACCTGTAGCATTTGTTTTCAATTGTCCTAAAATATTTGCAGAGATAATGTCTTATTTTTAAATATGAACCCACAATAGCAGCAATGAATATGTGTACTAATTCATACACTGTATATAAATTCATTTATTCATCTGCAGTATCATGGACAGACTTAGATGAGTTTTTCAATTCAGAGTATTTATGCAATTACTGTAGATGCCATTTTACTTGAAGAAACAAAAACAGAATAAGAAGCAGAGTACTCCCACTGTCATGGTCCCCAGGGCACTCACAGCCCTGCATGTCCACATGTCCCTGACCAAGCCCCAGGACCCATGGGGGCAACCGAGGTGTGACTCCCCCCGCCCTGCCAATAGCTCAGGACCCCACGTCAGCCCCCTGGGGCCATCAGCCCCTCATCCAGCAATGCCAAAGCAGGGCTGGTCTCCAGCTCCCCACAGCCCTGCCCTGCCTGGCCACAGACCCTACCAAGCCAGGCCCCCGCATGGGCCCATGTCCCAGCCCGCCCTTGGCCAGTCCCCATCCCAAGGGGTGTGAGAGATGCCCAGGGCTGGGGCTGCCCTGGTGCCCTCGGGGTGCCCTGCTTCTGCCTGGGGTGGGACAGGCACTGGCGTGGAGACCCCCAGATGCTACCAGCACCCAGGGAGCAGCTGGCCTCCACAGCACCCGACACCTACACCAAAATCTCTTTACTAATTTATTGCTACCAATTAAAATCTATCTTTAAGGGGAAAAAATGGGGTTGTCTGGATTGTTAATTTGCTTAAAAGTTGGAAAAAAATATGTATTAATTGGCAGTGTAATTATTCTCTGGATGTGAGTTAGTTTGCTATTATTTTGCATCTACATCAATTCACAGAAGATACTTACTGAGCAACAGGGGTAGAAAGCAGACCTCATAAGGCACTGTAAGGTTTTAAAGCATAATGTATGCAGGCTTTACACTCCTACGTCCAATACCAGAGTAACAGGCACACTGGACAATTTGTGGGTATCACTGAATGAAAGCAGACTAAAAAGAGCAGATGCTTCTTCTAGCGCTTCCCAATGATAATGTGGATCTTACGAACGTTTTCAGTATGTTGAACTCTAAACTAATACAGTTAAAAACCTATTATAATTCTCTTTCAGAGTTCATTTTATCAAAAGTATTTTACTTTGTTGGCAAAACTGACCTTCAGATAGTTTTACAAAACTAATGCTGTATCCTACTGACGGCCAAAGAAATTTGAAAACCATTAAGAAGCCAGATAGCTTTAATGGCTTAGGTGGTAAAGAAAAATCTTGGGAGACAAAAAGATATTAGACCGTATTAACTGTGTGAAAGAATGAAATCAATAGCTTTAGCTTGGACAAGCAGTATTTCTATCATGTATTTTTATGCTAGGATATTGCATGCATTGCTGGAATGGCAGAACACTGGCAGGACTCTACCTTTCATGAAATATAAAAAAAAAAGGAAAAAAACCAGCAAGAAAGACTGGGTAGAAATATGAAATGAATGTTTATTAGCTTAAGCCTATGATGCAGGTAAGCTATGTTAACAAAAAACAACTGCAATCAAAAAGTAGGTCCTTTGTTCCTACAGCCGCTTTGCAGCTCTCTGCACTTAGTGATTTGCAAATTATGATGCAGACTGGGAAAAAGAGTTTAAATACTGCAGTGCTACATTGGCATGGATGAAGTCTCAAATGCAAGTGGTGATTTTATTGGTGAGATTTACACTTGATTTAGTTTCTTAAAGTAACTGAAAAGGAATCAGGTTTTCCATTATTTGAAAAGCTGTCATGTAAAAAAGAAAGATTAATATTATTTGCTCAAAAAATGTAACGGTCTTGTTCAACTTGTTATGGCCAGTAAATGCAATTTTGCTAGGCTCACAGTCAGTAATTTTTAAAAAAATTCTCTATAAGAGTTTTCTAGTTCTGCACTTCCAATGACCTTGCATAATTCATGTGCCCCTGTTACCTTTTGTTTGGTTCATAACTAGATAGCCCTAAGACCCCCTTGCCACCGACTCCTTTTCAAACCTTTCAAACTTATATATGTTAGAAGAAAAATATCCTAAAAGGAGATTATTCGAAAGTTTCTCCACGATACAGAAGCTTTAAAGCCTAATGCTAGACATCAAGTATCCAAAAAAGGATCCAATAATGTCTTCCTCCAATTTAGAGAGACAACAGGCCATGATTATAAACTCAGAAAAAAGTTTTGCAAAATACTGTAAAAGCTTATCGAACTGTTTCACAGGGAGATAAAAATTCTATAAATGACTATCATCAAGATGCTTGTCTTACACATTATTTCAGCTCCTATCTGTATTTTTCAGCTAGAGGAAAACTGCATTTACAAGAGTCAGCCAATCTTTACAGTACCTGAGCTCTCTCTTTGAGCTGCGGAGAGGATCACTCTCTAGTACAGATTGCAAAGACTATCAAAGCTATCTGACACGGTTGCAAACTGTTTCAGGTTCTTGATGATCTGTTCACCTCCTAGGATCTTAGCTATATCCTAGGGGGACAGTTTTATTATTTTTAATAGGTGCCGCAGAGAGCCAGCTTTTAAGAAGTCTTTTAGGAAGGCAAACACAACCCATCTAAAAGTAGTAGGGTGTCCTTATGATAAAGTAAATTTCCATTAAAAGTTATCAAAATAGATGAGTAAAATCATGCACTGCTGTAGAGAAAAATCAAAGTAAAAAAGTTGGCTGAAAGGAGATTAAGAAATAGAAGTGAAAATTACTGTGTCATCAAAAAGATAATGAAGTTTAAAAGAAATGATAAAAAAGTCATTTTGTAGAACACTTTATAAAAAATGGAGTGTAACTCAAGCCAATAAAAATAAAGATTTTGAATAGGAACTGTTACTAATTAGATATTGTTGAAGGCGAAATTAACATTTCAGTTTTACGGTCTGACAAATAAAAACAAAAAAACCAGCTCTCTCAGCTGTTAGCCTGGTTTTATCAGCAATAAGCATGCAATAGTATAGCAATATTACATGCTGTTTTTCAGTCAACAGTCCAGAAGCAGTCCAGCAGCGAACCAGGCATGGACATCCATATAAAAAGGAATTTAGAAACCCTGATGCATATACCATATATGTGTTTTTACACATTTGGGAGATAATGGGCTTGCTGGTAACAGCCCTCGTGTCCTGGAACCCATGTAGCATGATCTGAACTTGACACACACAAGGGCAGCCACATCTCCAGCAGTTTCTCCTCCTGTGGCTCAAGAACTCTCAGCTCAGTCATTGCCAGATTAAGTTCTTGAGTCCACAACTCTTGCTCACACCAGTAACTTTCTTAATGCCAGTGAAGGTATTTGTTGGATTAAGCAATGGGAATGACAGACTTCCTTGTTCCCTTCCAGCAATTGTTATTAAATGTCTAGAACAGAATGGAAAGCCATAACACATGCCTTCCAGTTATCTTTTCATGAGTCACAAGTTCTCACTTAGCTGCTAGCATCATCTTTACAATACAAATTTCAAATAAAAGCATTTAAAAATTAGAGTATATGATCATAAACCCCTTTACCATTATCAAGTGCTATCAATGCTCTCAATACTATGTATATATTGTTTTTACCTCAAGGAGTTTGCACTCCTCATCACAGATGACAGATAATGGTTTGGAAGACATTCTGATGGACCCATTGATACCGATCGGGAGAATGCCATTTGAAATCTGTAACATAAGGTTTCCAGACCAGATGTTGTCTCAAGTAGTTTGTTTTGTTTTCTTTTTATTTTTTTTTTGTAAATTATTAAAAAGGCTTTGCAAGTAAATTCCATATTGTTAGGAGGATGTGAATTAAAAATTATATATTTTTGAATAATTTTCCTTCTCTTGCATTTCGTCATTGGGTTTGGCTCACTCACACAACTGGGACATATTCAAAGAACATACATACCATATGATATGCATATCCAACGGGAGAAATAGTTATAAGAAAGCAGACAATGAATTAAGCACCCTTTATTCAGAAAATCCATATTAAAATACCTGATATTAAACATTAGGACAAATACACAGTGAAAAATTATGAATGGGGAAGACAATAACAAGGATGGTGACAACATTTAGGGTCTTACAGGCCATGGAAGATGCAAAGGCAACACCTTTGTTTGCTGTTCCTCACTCTAAGCACAGCCTTCAGCACTCTTGAGTAGCAGGAGAACAACTATTAAGCTGATAAAACCTGCCAAAGAAACTTCCCAAAAGAAGAACAAACAACTACCGTTAGGAATTTTATTGTCAATCTGAAACAGCTGACTGCCGGAAAATGTAGCCATAAAAAATAAAATATAGCTTAGATCCCTCATTTGCCTAAGCTTGCAGGAAATGAGAAACTTTCACAACTGAAATGTCAGCTAGTGATGACATTTCTATAGCCTGTTTGTGACTGAGCGCAGAGGGTCTCCATGTTGTTTCCTTATTTCATAGTTTACTAATCTGTGCTGATAACAATACTACAGCTCACAATAAAAATGTAATTTATTTGCAGAATTATTTTTTGCTGTTCGAATGATCCACTGAAATTCTGAGTTCTAACTTCACAGTAAAATAGAATATTATTCCTGTTTTTCTCCATAAAATTGCAAAACACACTTTGGGGTGATATTTCCCATTCATAATTCCCTCTGCGGAA
The DNA here is from genome assembly GCF_963921805.1 of Phalacrocorax carbo. Taxonomy (NCBI): domain Eukaryota; kingdom Metazoa; phylum Chordata; class Aves; order Suliformes; family Phalacrocoracidae; genus Phalacrocorax; species Phalacrocorax carbo. The sequence continues at coordinate 6,624,844 of NC_087521.1, read as the reverse complement.
GAGTGTTTAAGAAACGATTTAAACATAACTAGGTGAACTCTCCCTGGGTTTTATGGCAGTTATACACGTCAAGGCTTTTTGTCTGATGCGGGCCAAAACTGCTCGTCTTCTTAATGCAAGATCTTTCACGTACCTAAGGTGCGTGCTGTGATGTGAGAGAGCATGTGCATCCTGCCCGTGCAGGATGAAAGCCGGGCAGTCGTGCTACGCTGCTCTGGGAATTTCATGCAGCAGAGTGGAACCGTGCATAATGGAGGTGAAAGGATGTGGTTCATATGGAGGGTATGCGTGAGGTCACTCTCAGAGCCTGGCACTTTCGGGGAATCCTCTTGTGAGCTCAGACGTGGTGTTTTAAGGGCACCCAGAGGGGACCACTGAGCTCTGTGTAGCCTGAGTGGTCAGGTGATGTTGTCCTGAGGGAACTTCTGAGAATGCTGTAATTGGGCAGAGGAGAGGCAGCCATTAGATCTCTGCATAATAACCAGCAGCATTACATCATGCTGACTTGCTATTCACAGCCTGATTAAAAGGCCTAGTGACAGATGAGAGGACAAGCCTGTGACCACCTTCCCTCATGTTATTTTATATACCAGCTTGCTATTTTGGTCTGCTGTTGTGACGAGACGGCACTCATCACTTCATTCTTTTACACGCTCTCCGACCAGGAAATAACCAACGTGATGTACCTAGGAAAAAAAAAACAAAACAAGGATTGTATTCTTGAAGATTACATACTGCCTCGCTGAAATACTTTCCTAGGGAAAGGTGTCTTACACTGAAATTTTCAATTATTTAATTTTGTTTGTCTAACAGTCTCAGCCACTTCCTGCCATGAATCTGTACACAGAACTGTGTGCAACAGTTATTTTTATGTCCATATGTAGACTTGTGAAGAAAGCACTGCCATTAATAATTTCTATTTGTCTAGAGAAGCTAATCTTTAAATCCCTTTTTGAGGGCTGGTCTATAAGCTGCTGCATTAAGGAAACCTTTAGTGCTTCCACTTTATTCTGGCTGTTTCTTTGGTGCTATTCAAAGTCTCAATGAAAAGCCCCTCTTGCAGTTCTGCAGTTAAAACAACAAAGCACTGCCTATGTTTCTTCTTTAACACAGCTCTAAGGATTTATTCTTTGCTCCTTTATTCTTCCTTTTTCTGAAGTTTGCTTGTCCTTCTCCCCTTTAAAATCTCTTTATCTAAAGCTGAATTAGTTTTCGCAGCTGGTTGGCAAACTGCCATCGTTTTCTGCTCTGACACTTATTTGTCAATTTCCAGTTGCCTTCAAACTTTTTACTTTTCTTAACTTATATTTCTTTTTCCTCTTTCACAGTTTCACTGATTCAAGTTTTAGTTGTTTTAATAGAAAGGAAGAGAAAAATCCCTCCTGGGAGGGAGAAAAGGAGCCATTCTCTACACTGACAAAGAGAAAGCAAAAATACTCTGAGACTTACCCACTGAAAACTTTGAAATAACAAACTTTGTGCTCTCTACAGATACCTATAATCTGATCCTACTTTCAGGAAGGTAGCAGGTAAATCTGCTACAGTGTTTATGTTTTCCCCTAAGAGATAAGAAATTTGTAGATCCATTTTTGTATAACTTTTAGACTTTTCAGAGGCTACTGTTTTGCTTTATTCCATCTGAAGAGCGTTCACTCCAGTTTTAAACAACTAGGGATTAAGGAGTTAGTTATTTATTTCTAACACTCCTGCAGGTTAATTTCTCAACTCAGGGTGCATATAAAAATTGCTAACCTCCATCTTAGGTTTCTTCTCATAAACCTACTAAAACAATTTGTCAACCTTTGTTTAATATATACTTTAGGTTAATACATTTTAATGAAAACTAGAAAACAAGACACTTCTGATTTGTTTTATTCTTTGAAACCTAACAGAACTACTTCTCTTACGTATAGTTTACTTCAGATGTTGCACTTCAGGCGTCTCATAGGCTGTTGTACCAGCAGAGATAGAGGGTGATAGAAAGAGATCCTATGCCCAATATTGCCTTCTAGACTTTGAATGCCAGTATAGTGACTTATGTAGGCACCATGCAGCCATTACTCTGCCCACTCAAATAACAAGAATAGAATATTTAGCAAAACTGTCAAGGAACAAGTGCCCAAATATCACGTCTTTATTTTCTATTCTTTAGTGTTCAGTTTTTAATCTCCTGAGCACAAGGAAAAGGCAGCGCAAAGCTTCCCCATCAGACTGAGCCCTTTCTTTCTGCTGTGACTACTATAGAATTATTATTACAATTACTGTTACTAATAATTACTATACTAATTACAAATTTGTATTATGTGAGCACTGCACCTTCACTTTCTTTGGAACTGGAATAGAGTATTTCTCATGTTGCCAGAATGCAAATACTAGGTATTTTTACCATCCCTATAGCGACAGCTTAGTGGCATGGGTTAGAGAGCTGCATACATTGTCATGTCTTGGCAGTTTGAATAGAGTTAAAGCAGAAGAAAAGAAAGGCCATAACTGAAGAAGAGGAAAACAGGGTTACAGCTTTCAGTAGCCTTTCTTATACGTGAGGTCCTAGAAATTGGCTGGACTTACTGTGAAGTGGTGAATACTGGCAGCAGCTGTCCAGTAAGTGGAAACGTAAGTAACGATCACCCTTGTGGTCTGAGTTACTGCAGGGCAGTTCCCAGCTGACTTCAATTGTTAAAAGTTACAGCCTAATTAAACCTCAGTTCTTCATCAAGTATTTCTTTGTACGTATCTGAGACAATGTCTCATGTGTCTACCCTTATTATTTGTTCGCTGCTGTTCCACTTCTGCACATACAGTATCATGCCTTTTTCCCTTTTAATTCCTTCTAGCTTTGTGCATACACCAATCTTCCCAAAGCCACAGAATGAAAGTATTTTACATATGAACAAAATCATTTTTAAAGCCAGACCTTTAATGCTGAATTAGGTGAAGAACCCGGGCCAGTAGCTTACCTACATAAATCTAAAATCAGACCCTTTAGCTATTTTTAAAAATAGGCTAACTTAAAATTGACCTTTCTGGAAAAGAACTGAGTCATAAAAATGAATATTAAAATTACACTTAGTGCATCGTATGTATCTGTTGTGTTATTAGACATTCAAAATACTAGCCTCAGGACAGTGATGCATTATCTCATTCCATTGCACCGTTGTGAAGCAATTGTTTCAACTAGTTTAATTTTTTAAAAAATCATATTTAGATATTTTGAACTAGCTTTCACTGGTGTCAATTTTTTAAAGTTTTATCATTATAAAGTTGATTAAATGTATTTAATGCATCAGCAACAATCAATAAATCAGTATGAAATTAGTATAAAGATCTTTAAAACACTCATACGCTTTGAAATAATTTTAAAAGTTCTTACATAAAATAACTATTCAGATTAGAAAGTTTTCTTAAATAAGAGGTTTGAAAAAATTTAGTAGAAATTACTGTCATTTTGTCTCATTTGGAGTCTTCAGGAGTCTAAGTGAAATTTACAGTTCACTGATACATTCATTTTACTTTATTTCAACTTAATGTTTTAATTTAGGTGTAAATAATTAGGAAAAAAACATTTAGATTTGTGAATGTAGAAGCACTAAGTATATTACTTCATATTTCATGTCATTTTTTGTAGGCCTGGGGGAACTATATTTTCATGTGGTAAGTTGTTTTATATATTTTAAGGTATAATTTAATCTGTGCATACAATACTCTGATCAGCTGGCTGAGCTGTTTTCCGTGGGAAAAACCAAAACAGCCCCATCTTGTCAAAGACATTACCACACTATTTTGGTTTGGGTGAGCGTCAATGGAAACTCAAGATAAGTTTGATAGGTAACAGCCATAATATAGGCTGGATGCTTGAGCTCGCAGCCCTAATATCCTTCTAATGTAATTATTTTAAAAGTAATTTTATATACATTTCCCTGAGCTTGAAACTAGAAAGAAAGAAGATTCAAAGAGAACCACATTTTGTGATTTTAAACAACAATGTAACCATAAGTATTAGGTTGGTAATATCTGTGTTGACTTAATTCCGCATCCAAACTCAGTTTCTTTTGTCCTTGCTTTGGTCTTCATGCTCCTCTCTCTTCAAGTGTTTCTTTATCAAGCCTCCCGAAGTTTCCTGATCCCAGTTGGTCTTATATTGCCACTCTTTCCTCTGTATAATCTTTGCTGCTCCACCTTCTTGTTCAGCGCATTCAGCGTCTGCTGATTTCAGAATTTTGCAGGTCAGCTGACATCAGCCTTTCGGCTACCACGTTCCGCCTCCTCCTCTTTCGCTTTCCAAACACACAGCACTCTTACCTTGTTACTCTTTTTTCTTGTTATTCAATCTCACGCTCCTTACCCCACATGTTCCCATTTCTCCTCCAAATTCCCAGCCTTAGTCATCAGAATTCTTAGCTTTTATTTGCAAATTCCTGTTCTAGTTGGTTAATTCTTGGAGAATTATTGATTACAGCCAGTGGAGTAACTTGATTCAAATTCAAATCTGCAGCATATTTCTGGAAGAGTAACAAGAAATATTTGTAAAGATTATAGAAGACTTGTTATGAAACTGGGCACTTTCTGGAAAAATCAGTCAGTTTGTTTGGCTGAAAGTGGTCTGCTGTTTTTGTATCTATTTTAGGGGAAAAAAAAAGCAGCCTTAAGGCATTACTATTGCGATTCTGCTGTTGACAGCAGAAATAATTCTGGAATTCACAGATGCCAACAAAACCATCCAACCACATATAAAAGTATCAACAAAACTCTGTCAACACAGGGAGTCTCTAAAATATGTAATATCACTGAGAAATGTTTTCCAGATTTTGAAATATCACATACTAAAAATGTCTTCCTGCGAAAGTACTGCTCTAAAATATTAGATTTTACTTCCAGTTTTAACTCCCTGGACAACACTTCCAATGAATAAAGTAGCTTCTCTGAGTCCTTTTTTCCCCCCTGCCATTCTGAAATAGCCTATCCTGAACATATAAACAAAGTCTTTTGTTTGTCTAATCAAATCATAGCCTATAAGAAGTCTCCAGCATTGCAAAGGAGAATATAGAATATAGAATATAGAATTTTCAATGCATATTTCTGCATTATCTAGGACAAAACTAGAGAAACAATAAATATGGTGGCTCTTTCTTTTAGAAGAGGGATTCTGACTGCTTATCACACTCAAGCGGGAAGGTAATCCTGTAGAAGACAGAGCAGAGAAAGGGAGAAGGACTCCTATAGAAAGCTATGTTTAAGAAAGAAAGCATGTACACAACTTGCTGGATGCTTTTATTTCATCTGAGCTATAATGTTTGCAGAATTATCTACTAGGAAAAAAAAAAGGGGGTGTTGTACACTGTGGTGTGTCTTTCTCAGAAAGGTTACAAGTTCATTCAGAGTAAGAGAAGCTGAGATAATGGCTGGTTTAGGGCCAAACCATTCAAACGTTGATGGAAACACAACATTTTCTATCTGAAATAAAGCACTGATAAGGCAACATTTGTTCCCATTAGAGAATGTTTCAAATGAACTAGCTAAGTAATTTATGCTCAGAAGTCTCAAAGGAACTAGTGAATCATTGCCAATTTTTAACTTATCTTGGAAAACTGGGAAACAGTGAGATTTGCAAATGTTGTCCCATTACCCAGAAAAGGATATAACACAGAATAACAAATTAGCTGGCCTGACCTTCACTGGAGGTACAAGAATGGATTTGTTACCTTGGAACTTTGCTGGTAACGAACTAGAGACTACAATTATAATTACAACTAGTCAGATAGCTGCTTTTTTTTTTGCGTGAGGTCTCTTTCTGTTTGGTTTTGGTTTTGACCGGAGTAATGGATCATAAACAAAGTAGGCATGTGCACTTCGTCTTAATTCACTTACTACGTACAATGAAGTGGTTTTTGATTCAAACGCATGCATTCTATAAAATTCACAGGAATGGGCTAGAGGGATTAGAAACTGCTCTTTTGATGTTGATATTCAAGATCTTCTGGCTATTTTTACTTGTTCCAGTTCTAACCTCTTGCTACATATATTTTATGGCCTTCAGAGTATGGCTTCTGGATCCTTGAAGGGGATGGATACAGAAAAGGTTATGCATAAATTTTGTGCAAAAGTAACTAAAAAAACCAAAAGTTGTTTTAACTTGTTTAGATTTGTTATATGTTCATTCTTATTTCCACCAGGAAACTGGGAACGGGAAAAAGTTGAAAGTTGCTAAGAAGTCCCTAAGAAGTATCAGTGAATATTGTTAACGGTTTGAGAATTATCCAAAGATTGGTAGGCTATTAAAAAATAAGGATGGATTACTATTAGGGTAATTTAAATCAAGTGATTTAAATGGTTAGTATCCACAAAAAAATTATTTAATCAGCCAAAGTAAGAGGAATATGTTTTTATTTCAAGAAAATTTGTATCTACAGAATGGCAGAATCTGTCTTAAAAACCAATAGCTTAAACTAGGTTTTAGAGTATTATCATAGATTACATCCTCAACCTGAGCTTTCTGTGCTTCTGTGAAAAGAAGGCTAACGAAATCTTTGAATGGATAATAAAGGGGAATGGAGATGGGAAATGCTGGAGAGGTTACAGAAGAAAACTCCCCAAAACCCCAACCCCCCCAAAACCAAGATCGCGTAGCTGAGAACCTTGCATTATGGTGTGGGGTGTAAGTAATTAAATTTATCTGGTATATTGAAAGGAAGTTTAAGAGATGGGTTGATAAATAAGTATTTAAACATGGGAATTACATCTGACAGCACAGAGCTTTTTGATCTTGCTGTCAGAAATGCAACACAAGCTAATTACTGAGAATCGAAATTAAGGTAATTCTTCTAGAAATAATACATTAAATTTTTGGGTGACCTGAAAGGGACATGGTTCCCTTAAAACAAAATCGGAGGCCCTTTCACCTAATCTGTGGAAGACATCCTACTAGTGGGGAGCACAGATGGCCACACTGAATAATTACGGTGTCCTTTCTGGGTTTTGAGGATAAGACACAGTCCCCTCACAGGTTTGGGCTTGGGAGGAAAAGCTGAGAAATTTAAAGTCACAGAAGACCTGATTGCTCTCCACAGTCTCATCTTTGCGCCTTGGAGCAGGGCAGTATGTATAATAATATCTCATAGTTCAGGCCTTAAAATAACTGCCTGTAAATTCAAGATGTTCTTGTTGCTCTTGATATATATCTGCGTAAACATGTTGTGGTTATGGACTTTTGATTTTTCTTCTCCTCTAGGGCACAGAATAGATTAGAGAAAGGACCACATATACTATACTGTGAGAAAAAACCTGAAACTTATCGTTTTGTTGATTGCAGGTTGCAAAACTTCCTTCCCAGCTTGCTTTGCAGAGCACTGTGAGGTTTCACTTTCCTTCTAATCATGGACACATTTCACCTAGTCATATCTAGTATAATTTATTATTTTTCCTTCAGGAAGCTGGTTGCTTTTGAAGTTTTTACTCAGGATAAATCTATGAGGGCTTTCGTCTTAGTCTGACAAAATATCTGGCAATGGTATAGAGCGCAAAATTTGGTGAGTCGTGATGACAGGCTAGATGATCTAGTTATCTTTTTTGTATCTATAAATCATATTAAAACATGTAAAGCAAATGGATAAGCAATCTGCGTAACTAGGAATAAGTACGTACATACGGACTATTTTAATAAGAAGGTATGCAGAAATATTTTAAGATTGTATTACACAAGATGTTTTTCACTGTTTTTTTTTAGTGATAAGATTTTAAAGCATCTTTTTATAAGGTTTCCCTCTGCTGTGACAGGATTACTTCAGCACGTCTATAAGTAAACTACAAACAGGTTTCTTAAAAACATGTCTGTGAACTCAGTTCTTGAATGTCAAAGAAAGAAACCTGTAGATGTGGCACCGGAATTCAGTGGCAATGCAGAAGCACCTTTTCAGCCGGGAACCTTTTCCTCTCCTTCTTTCTGACCCTTACATGGTCTCTCCTGGCCCTTAGTGACATACGCAGAAATTGAAACAGCAGAACTGAACAGCAGTCCATCAAAACTATCGTCCAGCTGCTGGTAATGAAGAACCAGTGCCTTCAGGAAAGTGCAGCTGGCTTATTATAAGGCAATGTCCGCAAAGGAATCCTCTCCTAATCTTAGACAGTGATTGTTTTGGATCATGAAGTGAGATGTTTTATATTACTTGTGATTCTTCATACCTCCATATAAGTTCCTATAAAAGCATATTGGCAATCTCTCTGAAATGCATTCAGTTCAAGTCCTTATTCAGACCAGATCTTGACCCTGTTTAATAGTAGAGGCTGTAGAAGCTCTATGAAACTTACGTCTTACCTCATAAAAACTGATGTTTCCTTGCGGGCCCTATTGGACAAGCGTGATGACATTGGACAGCAGAGACAGTCTATTGCTTAGCTGCATTCTGGCCTCTGTATTTGTTTCCAGATAAAGGGAGGAGAGGGGGGATATTGTTGAAGCACCTGTTAGCTAAGTCATAGGGCCACGGGAAGTCTAACAGACTGCCCTTCCTCAGCCTTATTATTCAACCTTGTGTGAAAAGCTTTGTTTAGCTGTTGCCCTGAATATGCCTTTTAAATATCTGACTGAAACTTTATAAGGTATGTGGTACATATTAAAGGCTGGAGATAAAAACCTGTATTTTTGTAAGTCTTTATCTGTTTTTTCTAATGTACACTGTCTATACTCTCAACCGTAGTTATTTAGGGGCATTTTTTTCAGCTAGCTATTTAAGATGTTAAAACTATATTATTTTGGGTGGCCCATGAACTGTGATTATTCATCCAGGGACATTCTTCTCCCCTGTGACACACCAATGGATGATATCTTGGTCTATTGTAGTCCCGATGCAAGACTTGGAAGACGCAGGAAGGACAATAGTGACGTCAGCTGCAAAAAAGCAGTCTGGACGTACAACTTGATGACTTCACACTAGCAGTCTTTAAATTTAATTTCCTCTTTCACCAGGCTGCCATTCAATAATCTTTCTGAACTAAGAACTCCTGATAGTTTAAGCACCCCATAAAACCTCCTCACTAATATATTCTGGCCATGCTAAAGCAATCGCTATGCCTTCTTGGAGGAACTTAAGATTATTTTGTCTACAAACACTTTTATCCAGACATCATATGCTCCTGTTATAAACATTTAATAACTAAGCACTAACACTTGATTTTGTGAGGTATGAAGTTACGATTAAGTGTTTATCCCAAGCATAGCACTGATAAAATAATCTAGTTTTCTATTTTATTTCTACTAGAAAATGATTTCTAAACGAGAAAAATGCAGTGCCTTAACGTAACATTTATTTTTTCCTTAACATTCCAAGTCACATAGTACTGTTCGGTGTTAGTCTCCAAAGGAATTCTTTTCACTGTTATGAAGTCACCAGTGTTTTCTTCTACAAGTTACAACCCTACTCCAGGTTTTGTGATAATCATACTCTTGCACACTGGAACTAGCTTCCAACCTTTTGCCTCACTACTGCCGAGGTTGACTGTTACTGCACACAAAACTTATGTTCCCTCTTGCACGTTTTACCCAGATGATAACCTTGTAAAAAAAATTCAACCTGTGCAAATGTTACATGCATCTAACAAAAATATTCCTTTTAGGAGTTAATTTCAGTATCATGCGTGTATGGAATTTTGTTAGATAGTAAAAATAAACAGTCTTTTGAATAACAATTTATTTAAATTGCTCTAATACACTGGAAGCAAATTTGGTGCTCTATTATTAAAAATGAGAATGAATTGCTTATGACTTACATAATTTTCCTGTCCTAAGCTCTTGGCACATAACCAATTACATTCATAAATTACTTTACTATTTTTTAAATGAAATAATTCCAGAAACACTGATATTCATCCCTATTAAAAACCCTGGCCAATTAAACTGTTTCTATTCTTGAGAGTCAACATGTTCCATGATTATAGGACTGTGGACAGAGGGAATGAAAACCATAGTTAAGGTCTTCCCCGTGAGATTGCCCTGTAAAAGGAGCTTGGAAATCTTTCCGCTCTGGATAGTTGTGCTCCCTTGTTCCTGCAAGGACAAGGTTCTGACTGAAGTGTTAATCTTTGAAGAAACGGGACATCCACAGGATTCATACGGTCTCAGGCATGGGTGGTCATCCAGACCAAATGTTTAAACTGAGTCCAGGAGGAAAATTAAAGCAAGGGTGATCTCTGGAGCCCGTCAAATCCATCCTGCACGAGACAAAACACTTCTGAATGTTATTCTGGGTTTTCCCCCCAAATAGTAGTAATCATGCAGAATGGTTTCCCAATGCAGTAAATTAACCTGAGATTTATGTTCTTTGTTTATTAATGTGTTGTTATAATATTAATATGCATTATTATTATATTATGTTGCTATCTTCTAATATGTATTATATGTTATAAATATTGTTATAAAGAATAGTATTTATTATAATGTTATTTAATCTTATTCAAACTGAGGTTATTTATATAATTTTAATATAAATATATACTTATATAAATGTTATATATTTATATTATATAAAATTTATAATGATATACTTTTTTTCAGCCTTCTAAAAGGAAAATATTGATTCTAAGTTAGTTAGCCAGGTCTCCCTGAGAAATGGAGAAAATTGCATCCATAAAGATTTCTCCTGTCTTACAGCTCCCTTCCAGGTACCTTTAGAAGGCAATTCATTCAGTCCTATTTACCTCCAGTGACATTAGGGTCAGTGCAAACAACCAGCTTGGTCTAGAAACCCAGCTTTTAGACGGCTGAAGTTATACGTGATGAATCCTTTCCCAATCTGAAATGCAGATTTTCCTTCTCCTCCATCTGTAGTACTTACTTGTGGAAGTATATAATGTGAAGTTGAGCATAAGGATGCTGTGTCTGAAAACATTCCATTTTTATTTGACAGCATTCATGGCAGGGGTTTGTTGTTTTTTAAGGAAATATCACAAATTATCATCATTGTGTCAAAAAGATACAAAGGAGCCATATTTTCAAAAGAGAAAAGGTGGAAAAGTTACCATGCCAGAGACAATACATTAATTTGCAGATCTGTGTCGTTATTAACACTTGTATCTACAGACTCACAGCCACTGTAGGGAGCCACCTTGAACCTATACGAAAGCATAATAGTGTTGTAGAGTTTAGACACCTGTCTTTTAAATGGATATACTTCTGATAAGTTGGATGGTTTCTTAACTAAGAAGTTTCTTACCACTAGAGGGCTCAAAATTGCTGTGTGATTTTATGGATGAATGCATGTACAAACATATATACATATATACATACACACCATGTATGAGATGTGTACATCATTCATATGCATGCGTTTTACTTCTGCATACACATGTATAGACACACATATATGCACATACATATATACACACTTGTATTTTAATAGATTATATATATATTTTTTAAAGTCTTTGAACAATTAAATGTAATTAAAATCTGTAAAGATTTTTTAATATAACTTTGCAACTCATGATAAAAAAGTGAAATGTTCCTTTAATTTCATAAAATAATTACAGTTTTAAGCTTTGTTCTCGGGTGGCCAGATTTATACAGAATGTTCATTTCATCAAATTGAAAAGTGCAAACGATCACGACAAAATACAGTTCAAACTTCCATGACCAATGCGTGCTTTCACCTTATGTTTTATTAAGATATCTAGATGACACTGAATAGCATGGGCATACTTCGTTTTTTCATAAATGACTTTCCACAGAAGGTAATGCAGTGTAGCAGGATCTATCACGCCAAGCATTTTCATTTGATTATATGACATATTCTCCTGGGAGATCTTAGAGGCTCTAAATAAATAAAGTATTCCTGGAAAGCTGACTGTTTTCTTTCACTAAGGTGACCAACTGTAATGAAGAGAGAAATGGCTTTCAACCATTTGTAAGTAAGTAATGCATAATATTTGGAGATAGTGCAACCCAGTTCCTCCACAGTATGACGATGTAATAATGAATAATTTACCCAAGCAGTCCAAAAGACAATTAACATAATACTTTCAGTCAGACTTGACATATACAAAAGTTTGAGGTATCAATATTTTCTAAATGTCAGCAAAGTTATATTCATCTAAGTATAAGAAACCTACTCAAGAAACCAATATTTCAGGAACAATGATGTTTCAGATTATCATGATTAACAATATATGTTTTTGTAGAAATAGGAACAGAGACACCAAAATGTTTTGCAGACATTTATTGCTGTACATAACACTCAATTTTGAATTCTTCAGAATTCTTTCCTGTATAGAAAATTGTGGAAAAGCACAAGAAAACAGAAGATTTTCTGTTTGCAGCACTTCAGTGTTTTGATTGTTTGTGAAAAATTGTGTTGAACGCCATCATGTATATGAATAAAGACTACTCAGGTGAATAAGCATTTGCATAAGGGAACCAAACCTTTCAGACTTTGAAACCGAACAGTATTTTTGAATTTGGCTGGACTGCATGTGATTACTGCCCACATTGTCACTTGTAGAGTTAGATCCTAACAATTGAATAAAGCCTTAAAAATATTCATTTTCTAGCATCATCATCTTTTGTGTGTTTTCTTAAGTTGTTAAAAGTCCTACCAGGTGTTTCACCTTCATAAAATGGTAAATTATTCAAAAAGCACAATAAAATAATCGGGGAGCGTGGGGTGTGGGGTGGAGTTTAGACTCCATAGTAAAGTAGGCTGGAAATACAATTCTATTGCCATGTACACCTAGCTAAACTTTAAAAGTACAGCTTATTATAGTCCCATTTTTGTTAACACATTTACTTTAAAATGAAAAATGCATCTAAGCCAAGATATTTTTGCTTTACGAATTTTAACTCTTGCATGTTTTCCTTTAAAAATCTAGCTTTACCGGTTGTGCATTTTGGATTAGAACTATAATGTTCTAATAAGAAATTCTCATCTTTTTGTGTACTTTTTTCGTAGCTGTAATGCACTCTTAATATACCAGTCTGTTATCTGAACTTGGAAAACAACCTGCCACATTGGGTGACAGATACTAATAGTGGTTTTGTTACTGATATTCATCACATCACCTTTGGTTCCAGGAGTAAATCAACAAAGTAGATTGGAATGTATTGAAATGTATTGAATGTATTGAAACTACTTTTATTAGACTAAAATTACAAGTTTTATAAATTTAAAACACATTTCCATAATGGGAAGATCTATTTCCTTAACCACAGCCTAGTGATGTCGATGAAATTATGCCAGGAGAAAGGTTCTATCCAGATGGAGTTAGCCGTTCCATTAGGATACGAAGAAAAAACATCGTATGACACCGCTGTACAAATTGGCTCGAGTGATTTCACATTTATATTATTATCCTCAGTATAAGAAAGACATCAAGCTATTAGAGTATGTCCAGAGGAGGGCGACCAAGACGGTGAAAGGTCTACGGGCAACACGTACGAGGAGCGGCTGAGGTCACCCGGTTGTTCAGCCTGGAGCTGAGGGGTGCCCTCATCGCAGCCTACAGCTCCCTCGGGGAAGCAGTGGAGGGGGAGGTGCTGATCTCCCCTCTCTGGTGACCAGAGGTAGAACACGAGGAAACGGAAAGAAGCTGCATCGGCAAGATCAGACTAGGCATTGGGAAGGTTCTTCACCAGAACAAGCTCCTCAGGGAAGTGGTCACAGCACGAACTCTGTCAGCATTCAAGGAGAGCCTGGACGACACTCTCAGTCATCTGGTTTAGGTTTAGGTAGTCCTCTGAGGAGCGGGGAGTTGGACTCGATGCTCTTTATGGGCCCCTTCCGACTCAAGATACTCTATGATTCTATTTCTGTAAATCCTGCCATGAGAGTTTGTCACTCATGAAAGAAATAAGGCTTAACTGACCTCATTAGCTACCTCTGCCGTTTTCTTGAGAGTTGGTATATCATCACTACCGTGTGCCTCAGCATCCTTTTTAGAGGAAAAGCCAATCTGAGTTAATGTTGTATAAGTATGTATTAATAACTATCATAACATGAAAATAGCAGTGATTTTCACAAAGATGCTACATGCCACAAGATGTGTACTGGGTACAAATCTGCAAATACGAAATTTCTTAGAAGAGTGAAGTTTAGAACTCTTAACTACATAGGTGATATTTTTACCACCTTCAAACGAGGGAAGGAAAAATTTTATATTGCCAGTGTTTTACACTGCTTTTTGCAGTAGTTACACTAATTCAGCATATTTTACAATTAACTCTTGCCACTTTTCAGCTCTGGGGATTACAGCTGAATAGCCTGTTTGTAATTAGCTTTATCTACAGGACTATATACGTGTATAGAGAAATCTCTAGAAATAGATTTTAGAGTAATACATATATTTCAATGGATAGAATGGAAAAAATTAAGTGATATTACACTGCCTTGATAAGTTTCAAAGTCTATTTGAGTATTTATTGTTCTTTCAATACATATGTATATGTTAAGGCTTTTCTCTTCTTTATAATCACGAAATCAAAAAAATAATGCTGTGCTATATCCTTTTATTTGCTTTACCCGATTTATGGGAACTTTTTTTCTATGGCTATTGAATTTCAACAGAACTGAATACGTCTCATTATTTGGAGAAAATAAATGCTGTCCAACTCATTAAATCTAGATGAGGTGAATATATTCTAATTTGTATTATCCAGGAAGCATTTCGTCCATCAGGCTTTAGGTGTTTTATTAGCTAAAATAGTCAGTCTCCATATGCTTTCTCCTTCAGCAGGGGAGAAAGTTCTTATTGTTGTTCCTTTGCTTAGGTAGAGCTCCTTAATGTGGGTTATTTCTGATATAATTTGATATAAACAAATGTGGTTTTGCCCCAGTCAGCAACTAAGCACCGGGCAGCCGCTCGCTCACTCCTCCCACCCCAGTGGGATGGGGGAGAGAATCGGAAGGGAGAAGTAAGAAAACTCGTGGGTTGAAATAAGAAGAGTTTAATAATTAAAACAGTAGTAGTAGTAATAATAATAATAATTAAAAATAAAAATTAAAAGGGAAATAACGAGAGAGAGAGGTGAAACCTTGGGAGGAGTTAAAGAACCCAAACAATAAATGATGCAACCGCTCCCCACCCGCCGACCGACGCTGCCAGTCCCCGAGCCACGATTGCTCCCTCCCTCCCCCAGCCAGCTCCCCCCGGATAACACACTGGGCATGGCGTCATATGGTATGGGATATCCCTTTGGTCAGTTTGGATCAGCTGTCCTGGCTGTGCCCCCTCCCCTCCCAGCTTTTTGTGCACCCGGCAGAGCCTGGGAAGCTAGAAATGTCCTTGACTAGTATAAACACTACTGCGCAGCAACTAAAACATCAGTGTGTTATCAACATTATTCTCATACTAAGAAGTCCAAAACACAGCACTACACCAGCTACAGTGACGAAAATTAACTCTATCCCAGCTAAAACCACGACAGCAAAAATGGAATACATGCAATTTTAGCTTCAGTACATTGTTTTTAATCTGTTGGCAAAAATGAGCTTTCAGGTGGGATGGGATATGATAGTTTTAATGAACTATTTCTTAACTGGACAGTATTTGTCTTGTAATCTCTACGTAATTTCTGCATAACAACATAACCTCACAAGTGAATGGCAGTCATATATTATTTCTCTGTCACATCAGTCTTCTAAAATACGAGATTTTCTTCTATTTTCTATATCACAAGTGCATTACAGATATCAAAGTTGCCAAGACTTTCTACTATAAACATGTCATTTTTAGCCCGGTGGCTGTTGTTACTCTGTGCTCCTCCTCATCCATGAATGTGTTCCATAATATCACTGCCATAACACCCTACTGAGGTAAGAAATGCCAGGCATTAACCAAACATAACTGGCTAAACTGGAAAATATAAGCTATCAGACTGAATGCAGCTTCTTATAAACTGTATTTAAAAATACATGTTAAATATGGGGTTTAAAGGACTAAAACTCTTTGCTATAAACACCTACAAAGATCAGAGTTCATTTCCACTTTAAGTACTTACTAACAGGCATACCAAGTGGGGTAAACATGTAGGACAAGATCCCGGGGCTCAGGATTACAGGGATCTAACAGCAGTCAATCCAAAGCTATGACAGCATGCGACAGAGGCAGGAGGCCCACTTATAAATACCTTTGTTGTGAGCCTCGATGAATCTGTAAGCGTTGTTGCTAATACGCACGATGATCCCGTTTCTGGATTTTGTGATTTGTACTTTTTTATGGGCATTCATCTCACTTGCAGTGACTCAGTTCTGCAGTAATTTTATTTTTACTGTTTCAATATATGACTTCTGTTCTAGAGCAAACAGCTTAAACCTCTAAATGAAAATAAGAACAACAAGAACACAAATATTTAGAAGTTTTGAGACAGGAGTCTTCCTACTTGGCTAAAATATTACAAACAAAATACTACACAGAAAAATTACAGGAAACAGGCTTTTTATATATATACACACACACACATATATACGTGTAAAACGTAACTTTCTATAACATTGTATTTATATCTGCTTATTATCAACATGAAAAATCTCTATGTAAAGATTTTCACCTTAATTTGTGATTCTTAATTATTGGAAAGTGTGTCTTTAGTTTTCACTTTTGTAACTGCCAAATTTTAAATTATATACCAGCTGTTATTTTGCTGATGTATAATTTAAAAAGGATAAATTATGTATTTCTAAATACTTTTTTTATATATTTCTATTTCATATCCCTAAATATTTTTGTGCAAAATTAATTCAAATTGCCCATCACTAGAATATGAAGAGAATCTCCCTCATTGCATGAATGCTTTGCATTTTATGTTAATATTTCTTACAGTTTCCTTCCTCTCTCCACTATTTTTTCCCCTTTAGTATTTTGTATTGAATGACTTAAAACCCCTTGAAGTCAATGGAACTGTTTTCATCGAGTAGGTCCATGGAACTCTATCTTTTATCTGAAGGGTTTAAAAAACCAAAGGTTTTACACATAATATATGTATGTGGAACATTTAAAGCAAATCATAACTTCTTTGAAGAAAATGTTTAAAAGTCACATATTCAGAAAGGTGATCAGGGCTGCAGCAGAAAGATTCCCATTGAGTTACTGCATACTTGGGTGAGATTTGGTGGCCTAAATCTGCAGTATTGAAGCAACGCGGCTCTCTCCCATTGAACTGAAAACAAACGAAACATTAATTCAGTAAGGTAGGCAAACGTATGCTTTACTTCGAGCATATGAGTTGTTCCATTCACTTTGATTGAATTTAAAGTCATGCAGCCACTTACAAACATTCGTAGCAACTTCATGATAAGTCTTACTGAAATGTAAATCAAATCAGTTGTATTTTGCAACTATTAAAATAAGAAAACGATACCATATCTTATAAGTGATTAAAGTCAAAGTGGTCTCATATTTTGGTTCCTTTTCATGTTTCCAGTGCTGCTTTCACTGAAACAAAATAACAAGATGAATAAACCCCAAAAGTAATTAATAATCTGCCACCCTTCCTTCTGGCTCAAAACAGTAACTGAATAATTTAGATAGACTTGTACTACTGATGAGCTGTCTGTTTTAACCTCACTGCACTAAGGAATACCCTTTGTCTCAGAGAGGCAGCATTACGTCTAATCCCCATGCTTCTGGGGCCAGATCGCCTTTGTGTGCAGCTGACACGTGGATACATGTTTTCATGGCAAACTCTGAGGATATGTGCCAAATCATTCTGGCCAATTTATCCTGACAATAAGTTTTATATGTTTACCTTCCCCCACCAGGAGACTTTCCAATTCAGGGGTATTTTGTAGTAATTGATTTCAAGCGGGTAGAAATACAAAGCACTGGAATCGTTAATTTTTGTTGGTGAAGTAAAATTATTTCATCAAGAAAAAACTCCAAGGCATTTGCCAAACTCTAGGGAAGAATCAGTTGGAGGTTCCCAGTGTAACTTCTTATTCTTAAAAGCAGTAACAATTACCTACAATCTTGGAAATTAATTTGTAATCTACTAGCACATGCATTTTTCTATGGTAAACCTTTAGAAAGTATTTTTAAAGATCTCTGGATCTCTACTAGGAACTATTACTACTGCAATAATATTAGAGCTATGACTTTTATTACCTTTCCGTTGGCAAAAAGCCTACTGTTATAATAGTATTATACTTGTAAAAATTACTTTTTCTGTAATAGCTTATTATTTGAAAGATTGATTACAAATTATACTGGAAAAAAGTGGGCTTTGGTGGTGGTTAGCAGTAGGAAAGTCTACTAGTAAAATTTTACTAGGATATATTTGTCTTTCATGATCTCAAGCAGTACACATTTTGGCAGTGAGCAAAATGAGCAGAGCAACTCAAATTTTGCTACATAATTTAATATAAAACATAGCACAGAAAAGACAGTTCCTTTGACTTCATTGTCTCATTCTTGTTTTTCCTTTGTCCCCTCTGCAACATGTTTACTTGCCCCCCTTTCCATTCCTTTTCCGGCAGTATTTCTGATCTTCTCCACTAAAATAACTCTCATTTGTCAGCAGAACTTTAGCAAACTTCCAGGCTTCAAGAATCCTGAATAAGGTCCTATATTGTAAGACTACATTTAAAAGTACAACCTGTTTTCACTAGTTTTAATTTATGAGGACAATCAAGATGGTGTTAGTCTCTTTGGGAGCATGGCTGAGCCCTAGCAGAGGTGTCCTTATGACCGCTTAGGGGGTGCTGCATTGTTCTAGGTCTTTCGGTTCTCAGGAAGGGGACCAGGCTCGACAAGACAAAGAAAGAAACTAATTTTGCTGTTAACACCTCTCTTTTTCATATTTCATTTATCCTGAAGTGCCAATATTTCAAAGAAGTAAAACGGTTGGTGGTGGGTGGGCAAAATGAGACATAAAATAGTGATAGTGCTAGAGCAATTATAATAAGAGATTGGAAATGGGTATGTTGATTCCTTGAAAAATGCCCTCTTCACCATCCTGTTAGAGGAATACATCCTGAAGCATCTGGAGTGATAGCTGGCTGCATTCAGTTGGAAGAGGTGCTTCACCAATGTTATTTTGTAAGACAGTGCTAAGAGGTACAGAATCAGTAACACCGTAGACTGACATAAGCTACACAAGGTGATCCTGCTATTTCTCACATACTGTGTTACATCATTGTATCATTACAATTAATTACTCCCAGTTTGTACCAGTTTTAATCCCTGAATTATCTATTTTCCTATTAAAACAAACAAACAAACAAAAGAACCAACACAAAAAGCCAAAACTGAAAATACTACTATTATTGGAAGGCAAATGAAATAGTGTCTTCAATTTCTTTCATTCTGAGAAATAAAAGGTCTTTAAATTACTGTACAGAAAGATCACCATGGAGATGCCTTTTTGGGGTAAGTGTCTAGCCACTGGAGTTTCATGGATCATGCCCTGATCCATGTATTCAATTTCTTGGGAGGGATGAAAAATGATCTTGTCCTGAGGCTACCTTGTTTTTTCACACTGAGCTCTGGAAAGGTCCTCAGGTAACCCCAAGTATAAAAAAAACGAGGAACAGCTTATAAATCTGATCTACAGATTCAGTAATGTGGAACTGAGAAAAAATCAGTTCTGTATTCCTGAAGAAAAGTCTAACAAAGCCTTTGCAAATTTTGATGAATATTGTGGGAATAGGAGGCGGCAGGTGATCTCTTTGCCGAGACAGCAGAAATGGACATTGATTTCCGAGACACGCTCTCTCCTTCTACCAGTAGAAAGGGAGTTTTGGCCAATATAGTTATGTTATGATAAACAGTGTGGTCAAATTATTACTGATTTTAAGTTACCATCCTCAGTTTACTGGAAAAAGAAAGCTACTACACAGAAATGGTCTAGAATATGAATGGGTTTAGCAGTTGTCTGTGCTCTTTTCTGTGAAAAGTGCGACTATAAACATATAATGTAATGCATATAATAGAGGTGCAGATAAAAGGAATAGAAGCATGGGAAAATAGATAATCAGGTCACTTTCTGTCTAATACATATTTGGCTTTTGTTTTTCCAAACCCTGAGTTTGATTTTCATTAAGATTAATATTGCTGCGATCTTGGAGAAGTTCCACTGAAACTCAAAGGTTTTTACTGGTGAACAACTTCTGCAGTATTTTAAAAAGCAACAATTGGATAATTTAATCAATAATAATAGTTAAACTAATAGATTATTGGAGAAAAAAAAAAGTTTGACAAAAAGAAGGCAGAAGTTAAAGACTTGAAAGAGACTTCTGAGTTCATCACTAACCGCAATTTTAGTGGAGCCAAAGTTTACCAGGAATCCCAGCAATCATTCAGTAACGAAAAACTGCCAATAGTAGCGGCATCATTTTGGACAAAGACTGTATCTGTTTTCTTTTACCAAGCCGGGATGTTTAAGAGGTATCGTTTTTCATCTAATGATTATTGGGCTCTGTTGTATTTCCCATAAGGGGAAAAACAAACTTTTCATTCTGTTAGTCAGCGGAGAAATAACCATCACCTCTACAAGAAACAGGAGGCTGAGTCTTGTTCGACAAAGTGAACTTGATCAGATTAGGTGATGCTTACTAGAACTTCACCTCAGTTATTCTGCAGATTTCTATTTGTTAAAATACATGCTTAATTGCTTTGGTTTATGCCTCTCCCTAATCCCTTTCATTTCTAAGCACAGCTCTCATGTCTGTGGGAGAGATTAGTTTGAACGCTACCATCCACACCTCCACCAGCCAAGAGCGTTTTTAGAAATAAAGCTGGCAAATTGAATTTGTATTTTACGCTATCACTGAACTCACTCATACTGAAGTTATAGAATACATTGGCTGGTAGGACATGGCTGAAAGAAGCAGAAAAGGAATCGAGATCCTACGACAGCTTCAACCATCTCTGGTTAGATATGCCAGTCTAGAGCTGGCTGAAAAGGAAAAGCGGAGCAACAGATTACAGATTTGGAAAAAAGAGGAAAACTCTGATGATAGAGACTTTTTTTTACTTTTCCATCGGTCCTTTCTCCATAGAAATCACGATGGAGTGGGAGCAAGGCTGTACTACAGGCCTCCACAACTACTTTTGCTTGCGCTTTGGACCATGACCAAAGCCGGAGGCTGATATAGCGCAGGGCGGTGTCCTAGGTTGCTTGTATTTCATTGCTCCCCACCCATGACAGAAAACACAGCTTGCTTTAAACTCCCTGTGACCTCTACCACTAGAGGGCTGCACTTTATGCAATATGCCCCCCTAGACCTCAATCATCACCGCTCCAAGCAGTGAAATAAGGAGAAATAAGCATATTCTGAAGCATACCTGTAATAATTAGTACTGGTTTTAATATTAAATCAATATTTGTTGAAATGTTTATTATATTCATCTATTTGCTTAGTTAAGTAGAACTGCTACTATTTTAGCTTTAGCTAAATTCTTCAAAGACAAACGTGTCTATTAAACTATAAAAAACCCTACTTGTATGTACCAGAAAAGTTGAAAAAGCTTGTCTTAGTGGGACTAGGAGATAAGGTATCAGGAAATTGTTAAACAAAAGGCATTCTGTAGAGACAAGGGGAGGCACTTGTGAAACAGCTGTTAGTAAAGAAACAGACTAACGCAGGACAGACATCTGCTGAGTCTGAGGAAATTAGGTTTCAGGATTACCACTTTTTCCTCTAAGCTTATGGAAGACAGATACACAAACAACATACACACTGCTTATCACGTTAAAACCCTTTTTTATTCTACACTTCAGTATTCCTGTTGTTAGGATGAAACAATACTTTTGTTTAAAGAACGCAATCAAGTAAATGTTTTATAAGCTAATTGGAGCTCCCAAAGGGAAGACTTGCAGGTGCTGAATCCAATCAGATCTGCCACATAATTAAAATTGGTGTGGGGTGCACAGTAAAACAGATGTGGTCTTAAAACAAGAGAATTGTTTGATTCAACGTTACTACAGATGAATGGGACATATTCAGCGAGATAAAGGGAGCAGTGTTATAATTTATCCAGTTCCACTGCGGAAATTGACTCAAGATGGCTTCATTCAAGCATTGTGGGGTTTTTATTTTTGTCTTCAACATTTTCTATAAGTCTTTTGCTTAGTTTACAAATCAAAAGAGGCCTCTTAGGACTGATGACCCTACAAACTGGACCTGAAATTTTCAAGTCGTGCTGTGCTCTTTCTGGCTCAAATACTAATTAAAATTCTTCAACTGGAACTTAGTAAAGAAAATGTAAGAGCTAGAACCAGTCCCCAGCTTGCTGTGCCATAATTGTGTCAGCAACTGCCAAGGTAACAGAAGCCTAAAATTTTATTTCAGTCAGTAAACTAAGCAATTATGAGTCAGAGTATCTTAGATACAAAGGCTATATGATGAGTAAGAAAGTTCCATTTTTATACAATCATTTTTCTGACCATATATGCTATCAAATTGTTACTGAATCTGCCGCATCTATTTCATCTGCCTGCGAGGAGCCTAGATATCGCATTCCTGGGACACAATTCCCAAAGAAGTCATTGAAAGTTTCCTATGCACTGTGCTGGATCAAGTTCTTAATTTGTGAACACTTTTGGGCAGAGCCTGTTTAGATGTTAAAGTGCCCACCTTTTAATATCCTCTAATGCATTATGTATCTGGCTTATAATTCGTAAGTGGAGGTGATGTGCTATATTATGTATTGTACAAGAAATTTCTATTTTAAGTACTAAAAATGGTTTGGGGCAGTATTAATGGTAAGTGATTACTAAAACTAAGGCTGAGCCTCCCAGGGAGCTTTGAATGGAAATTGGATTTCATCCACAAACAGCCAGGTTTTGAGCTTGCCTAGTAAGAGGAATCAAGTCAGCAGCCATTCCACACACATACATATTAATACCAATTTAGCACAGAGCATGATCTAATGCAACAAACACACATTTCTACATTCTGTAGAGAATTGATGCTCCAGTACTGACCGCTACCGTTACATTTATATCAGCTTGAGAGAATTTTTCAGAGGCAACGAATAGCGAAGAGTGGAGTAAAAACGGTTTTACAGCACGCAGACAACCCCCCCACACACACACCTTACAATGTCTTAAGCTTCAACCCGAACAATCTGAGATTTGCACGCAGAAATAGCCTCCGTCGCAGTGAACCATCTTTGAATTTTCTACGAAATATTTACGTAAGAAGTGCCGCTCAGCGCCACACCGCTCCAGCCAGCCCGGCTGTCACAGGACAGGAATACTATCTTTATTATTTTTCCTACAAGCCTGCGCGATGCAGCCCGGCGCGTCCGAGGCTCCCGGCGCGGAGCGGCGGCGCTGCCCCCCCCCACCGCCCCCCCCCGGTCGGAAGGGCCCCCTCCGCACCGCGACACGCCGCGGCCGGCCCCGGCGAGGACGCGTCCCCGCTATCCCACGGCCGCCTCGGGCGATCTCGCCATCCTCCCACGCAGCCGCGGGGCGCACTGCGTAACCCAGGTGACGCCGCATCACGGCGGGGACCCTCCCGGGTGGGCAGCCGGCCCCCGCACACGCCCCGCCATGCCCTGCCCTGCCCTCCCCGCCGCCGCCGCCCCCCGCCGCAGAGGTTAAGCCGCCCCCGCCTCCCCCCCCCCCAACGGCTCCTCTACTCGAGCCCGTGATTGGCTACACGTTTCAATCCCAACCTCGCTCTCCTTTGTTCCGATTGGCCAGATGACCCGCCTGTCTTCGCAGGAAGCCCCGCCCTTTTTTAATCCTCGCCTCCCCCCCCCCCCCAATCTCTCCCTCCTGGCCCCCCCCTCCGCCCCCCGCACTGGCACCCCCTCCCACGGCTCTAACCTCTCCTGCCTCTCGGGTGCCGGCGGTGCGGCCGGGGGTGGCGGCCGCGGCCGGTCGGTCGGTCGGCCGGCCAGCCGCCCGTGCGCCCGGCGGCGGCGGGGGGGCGGGAGCGGGGCCGCGCAGGCAGAGACCCCCCCTCGCTCCCCGCCCGCGCTGCCGAGCCCGTCAGTGGGGCAGGGCGGCGGGGGCCCGGGCGCGGCGGGCAGCCGGGGCGAGGCGCAGCGCCAGGGCAGGCAGGGACGGAAAGGGGGGTCGGAGGCAGCGTGAATCATCTCCCACTCGCTCCCTCGCCCACCATTTACACCGCTCGCTCGCTCCCTCCTTCTCCCCCTCCCTTCCTCCCTCCCTCCCCGCCGCCTCAGTCTCACTCGTTCTCTCTCCCCTCCTCTCCTCTCCCACTCACTCTCTCCCCTCCTCTCCTCTCCCACTCACTCTGTCCTCTCCTCCTCCTGTCTCACTCTTTTCACTCTTTCCCCTCCTCCTCCTCCCCTCTCCCCCTTTCTCTTCCCTCTCTCGCCCCCCTCGTTCCCCTGTCTCCCTTCTCCTCATCTCCTCCTGACACTGCACTGCAGCTGCTCCTCCAGCCCAGTCCTGCCCGCTTCCCTCCCTCCTTTCCCTTCCCTCCCCCCGGGTGCCAGATAAACAAGGCGCGCAGCATCCTCGACAATCCCGAGCTTAGCTCTACATTTTCGAAAAGGACAAGAGAACGGGACGAGCCCCCTCCCCTCCTCCTCCCCCTTCCTCCTCCTTCTCCTCCTCCTCCTCCTCCTCCCCCCTTCCCTCCCTGCCCCCCCACCACAGAAGGGAAGAGACAATTCTCCTCCGAGCAGCAGCAAACATGATGGCGGCAGCTCCCATCCAGCAGAACGGGACCCACACCGGGGTTCCCATAGACCTGGACCCGCCGGACTCCCGGAAAAGACCGCTTGAAGCCCCCCCCGAAGCCGGCAGCACCAAGAGGACCAACACGGGCGGTGGGTATATCCTCTGTCACCTCCCCCCCCCCCCCCCGCCCAACCCACCCACCTCTCCGCTTCCCTACCTGCCTCCCCCCTTCCCCCCCAAACATTCCCATTTCTCTAATGTTATCATTCATCAAAATGGCGTCGGTTTTCAGCATCTACCAGTCTTTTTATTTAATATCCACGCCGGGGCTGCACAGCCGTGACCCTACGGAGACTAGGAGGGAGCACAAGGGGCTTCTGCAGCCCAGCTATCTCCCTCGCCCCTTTAGCGATGGGCGAAAATAAATGGCAGCTGGAAGGAGACGGCAAACGCGCCTTCCTCCTTCCACATCCTCTGGGTCGCAAGTTGAATTTCAGCCTTGCCGTGCGTTTTCCTCCTCCTTGGCCTCACTCCTATTGTCAGCGCGCCCGCTCGCCGCGCCGGGGGCGAGGGCTGCCTGGTGGCGGGGGGGAGCCGCCTCGGCTGCGGGGGCTCGCTGGGTAACGTCCCGCTCGTCCGGGAGGAGATGAGTTGTAGCGGGACCGGCATCTCCTCCCGGCCGTTCGCACCGGAGCCGTCACGACAATGCACCGAGGCGGGGGGGGGGATTTATTTGCCCGGTGCGAAGCGCAGCGCTCCGGCTGCGCGTCGTGCGTGGCTCAGCCGGCCGTGGGAACGCGGGTGGGCACGACTCTCACACGCAGGCACTTCTTGAGAGGCTGGTAGTCTCCGATAGGAGAAGTCAGGTGAACTGGGATCGTTCCTTCCGCCTTAGGGGGCAAGAAAAGAACAACTTTGTGAAACAGGTTTTGTGATAGAAATCTTGATGTCCGTGCCGATGGGACGTTGGGGAGAGCCCGGGTCTGGGGACCCAGCGGACCCGTATTGTCTTGCACTTTTTTGGAGCCGGTGACGGAAGGTCCTTAGACTTCGGTGTCGCGGATTTAGCCGTGGAGAGCAGAGGCAATTGTGCAGGTGCCGAACCAGCCTGGGAGTTCTTTTTTCTTTTTCCCCCTCCATTCATTATACATGTCTCTTTTTTTTTTTTTTTTTTTTTTTTTTCCGGTTCGATTGTGTGCTTTAACGCTAGTGGTGGGTAGAAGACTGGCATTGTCTATCTCGTCACCTTTTAAGTGTATTTAAAATAAGTGACTTAGGCTTTTGATCAATTGGGAAAAATTCTTCTTAATGTCCTTTAATTAATGAGCTTAAAAGAGATCATTGTCGCTTAAGAAGTGCTAAAGGAATACATCAGGATTACTTAGGCAAGTGATTCCATCCGTACCGTGTAGAGTTGTTTTCTTGGCAGTGGCTGAAATGCTTGGAATAAAACCCTACATTTTGGGTGGGTTATTTGGTAGCAGAGTAGTCGTTTTGCTCACTTAAGAAGAATGCAGGCAATAGCTAATTGCTATTCTCATGTGTTTGCTAATGACAAACAAATAGCCCGTCAGAATTTACAGTTCATTCCTTCTTAGTTTTGGCATTTCTTTTGCAGTATTTTCAAGCAAGGTTGTAGTTGTCACTGGGCATGTTTTCGTGCAAGGCTTTATTTTTTTTAAAGGTGGCCAATCATTTCTGCACGCTGTGGTTACCACTGGGGGGAGGGGGGGGAAATCCACACTTGAAATATAATTGGGATTTTATTCTTACTCTTTTACAGAATTAAGGAATCTATGTGGATTCTTTATGTACGTTTCTTCTGAGCAAGTTATTTTAAAATGTACGTCTTGTACATGCATGTCTTGTAGAATGACGCAACTGGTTAGATGTAAAGGCATGAGTTAGCGGATGAGTTTAAAGATGTAACATTTTGTTTGTGGGTCTGGGGAGGGAAAAAAAAAATCGACGTTTGTAAGCCATATTAACCATGCATATCTCAATTTTTCAGAGGATGGCCAGTATTTTCTAAAGGTCCTCATACCTAGTTATGCTGCTGGATCTATAATTGGGAAGGGAGGACAGACAATTGTTCAGTTGCAGAAAGAGACTGGGGCCACCATCAAGCTGTCTAAATCCAAAGATTTTTACCCAGGTAGGTGCAAAAATTAGCCAATTCTTTATTTTTATATGCCAAGGGATGTGTGTACGTATCAGTGTGTTTCATGTATTGACGACTAAGCTTCCAGTGCAGCTGGAAGCATTATTTCTCAGAAAAGTATGTTACAAAGTGCAACAGTGAATATAAATGTTGTCTGTCTTGGTGTATGGAATGGGCTGGGCACCAACTGCTTGAAATATGCTTAAAGATGTTTACAATGTTTCTGCAAAAGAATATTTCCGTTAACATTTTGATTGCTTTGTTTTTTAGTTAGAAAAAAAAAAAATTGAAATCTAGCTTTAAGGAGCCAACTTGACAGCTGGCATAAAAATAATTGTTCGTTTGAAGTTTCCAGACATTGTAATGACAATTAAGTTAGAATGAGTAAAAATGAGAGGCCTCCTCTTAAAGAATGGGCCATTTACTTTAAATGCATTATGTACCTTCTTTCTGCTTCACTGCTTTGTTCACTGGCTCTGGAGTGAAGTAAAGGGGGACAAGTGCTGCTCTTCAGATATTCTTTATGTTATGTTTATCATGATGGTGGAAGAAAACTCTATTATAAAAGTGAAATGCTTCAGATGAATAAAGAAACGAGCATTTTATCGACTGTATTAATGCACAAGAAATAAGTCTTTAATGTTTGCGAATAACAGTAATAAATACCTGATGTAGCATTTCTCCCTTATAAGATTTCTGAAGAGGGAGTCTTACATAATGATAGACAAGACTTTAGCTTCTGCAATTGAATAATAATTTTTTTCCTTACAGATGGACAAATTAGCGTTCTGTAATTGAACTTTGTTCTAGAGGACTTCTTAAAAACTGATGCGAAAGAATAACATAGCTAACACTTTTTTGGTGTTTTTAATTTTGAAGAATAACTGGTGATTTAAAATTGAGTTGACGAGGTGTTACTGACTCTCTTCTGTTGGAAAAATAAGATCTGCTTTGCATTTGATTTAGTTTAACAGGATGACTGAATTCTACAAAATAGTGAAGGCAGTTGGTATGGATGTGAACAGAACACTAGCATTGTAGCATTTAGCTTTCCCATCCTCTAATTTAGTGTCAGACAGAAGTAGGCAATTTTTTTTTAATAATGGAGAGATTGTGGTATATTTACAATGATGATTTTTTATGTGGAAACTTCAATGCACCTGTTGTACATCTCTTTAATGAATGTAGTTTATAATAGTTAAATGTCAGAGGTTAAAGTGATGCATGTATATTTTTTCCTCTTGAAAGATACAGCTTATGAATTGATGCTTGTTTTCTCTGAGGTGGTTTTTTTTTTAGTTTTCTTTAGTAAGTTAGAAAAAAATGTCCTTTTATTTTGAAAGGTATGTTAGGGTGGAAAAAAAATCAATGTAGAATCGTGAAAATTCTTGGAAGAAATAAAAACGCTCAAAAGAGCCTGATTGCAGAATTAATAACGTAATCTGGGTAAAGAGCAGCAATAGTAAATTAAATTCACTGTCAATAGCTGAAAATGAAATAGATTTTCTGCATTATACATGAGGTGGTATCAGATATGCAAGGATGTTACAGAAAATTGGTGTTTATGAAGAATATTCCAAATACCAAATTACAAGCCTTTTCATTTTACTACAGTTTATTTACACTCACTTGGAAAGGACCCTCCAAAGATTAGATCTTTTGTTCAGTGCTCTAGCTAAGTTCTTCTGTTTTCTGATTAAATTAGAATTACATATTTTTTTTGTGTAGCAAATCGTGACGATACAGCAGTAGTAGCAGAAGAACCTTTGAAAAATAAAAATTAGCAAGCTAGAATGACATGAGTGAAAACGTTTGTGACATAAACACATTCCCTCTTAAAATCAGTAGTAATAATATAAATAACTAGGGCAGCGAGGCTCAAGCAGTTTCACTGTAACAGGTGCAGATGAAGTTCCAGTTTGACTTCATACAGCCCGCTTTGAATTTGCAGCCACGTTGTGCCATACAGAAAATGAGTGTTTTAAGGAAGTTGGCAACTGGTGCGTGCTGAAGGATGGAGCAGGGATGAAAAACGGGTTCCAGCGTGGCTAGCTCTCGTTAGTCTTTCTGTTTGCATTTGTCCACCAGCCCATGGAATTTTCGGAGGTGCTGGCATTCCCTGAGCTGATGGCTTTTGGGTTTCTTCCAGACTCTCGTGTTCATATAGCATTAGGGAATACAAACCTTGTGAAATAGCCAATATAAAGATAACGGTTTATTTTTCTTACTAAGTTTCTTACACAGTTATTCTGTTTTCCTAATAGAAGTTACTTAGTCTGTTCGTCTGATGTTTGTCACTATAAATGTCTTTAATGTACATTTCGCTATGGAGTGTTCTCTCACCGAAGCTGCTGTGAAACTTCTCTGTATTGCTGAAGTTTTAGCCCAGCCTGAGTAAGCTGCTGTTTGGAAAGGAGGAAGTTGGTTGTAATACAGAAGTCATGAGTAGTTCCTATGATCTAATAGTGTTCTTTTTTTTTTTTTTTTCCTCTGTGATATAGGACTTCAGTATGCAGACTGATTTCTGTTGGAATTATTTTTGTGCGTCAAAAGGTGACTTAATTACTGAAGAATTATATGGCAGCTCTAATTACAAGAAATTGAAGGAAAAAACAGCTTTTCACTGAACATTTTAGTTTACAAAATAGGAAGCAGTATACAAAAACATTACCGTCCACTGCAGTCTTATTTTCTGAGTACACAATTTATTGTTCTTTTTTCAGGTTACCAGCTGAATTTTTCTAATTGTCTGGACTTCTGCAATTTGACTTGGGTTATTGTGCTTAGATTATCCCTGATTCTTTTCAGTTCAGGCTTGTCCCCCTAGATTAGCGGAAATGAAATTAAAATGGCAAAATATGCCCTACTTTTAAACGAAATGGTGCCGATCCTTTCTGCAGAGAAGTACAGAGTGTATACTGACTAGTAGGTTCTGGTCCAAAATTTAAATACAGATGTAGCCGTGCTACTGATCAATATTAATGAAGCGAACTTCATAAAGTGGCTGTTCTGTGAAGCTATTTTAATATATGGTTTTATTTTGAATAATTTAAAAAGAGTCACTATTTCTGTTGTATTAAGCTCTCATTGTCTTATCTGTTTCTCCATTCCGAATTTAGTGAGCACTGGACTGCAACCTACTCTGGACATATGCGTTTTTTCCATTGTAAATGCTGGCGTGCACTCTCGCTTGTTCTCTCTCATCTACTCTTGCTCGCTCCCCTCTGCGCGCTCCTGCCCCGGTCATACACGCACATGCACGCGCACACAAAATTATGTTACGTGGCATGACGTTGTTTATCCTGCAACAGGATCTTGCCCGGTCTGAACTTCGTGCTTGAGTGAATTTGAGCTCGGTCAGTGTTTTTCAATTTATTGGAATATGAAGTCATATGTGTAGTGAAATTAGATCATATTAAGAGCAGAGATTAATAAAAGCATAATTAAACGGGGATAAGGTTTTGCTGCTTTTAACAATAGATTAGCTGTGGTGTGTTTGTAGCAGATTTCTAGTCAGTAGTGATCTAAATGTTTGGAGAACACAAAAGGTGGGAGTTTCCTCCCCTGCCTCGTGTAGAGGGTGCATTGTGTTGTGTGGCCAAGTTATGTTTTTACAAAGTGACTTGTATTTGAGATGTTTTGTGTTTGAATATCAGATTTTTTTGAAACATTCATGTATTATGGGAGACTGTCTAGCTAATCTTTGTGCAACTGCCCTTTTGAAAAGTCTCGAATTCTGACTCTTAAAAACCTTTCAAACACATTGGATGTGTAAGTAACACAACTTTACTAGAATTTATAATTAATAAGTTCACTTTTTAGCTTCATTACTCCTATTAAACTGTTAGGAAGGGGGAAGGTATCAAATATCAGGCTTGGTTCACCATTATTATTTCCTTTATATAATAAAGGATTTGTCATGTTAATTTATAACTCTTAAGAATAACTTAAAGTCTGGTATGGAAAGGAATATGTTTTAATAATCAACACTTGAAATAATATTGAAGTGAAATACTTTTTCAGTTATGAAGAGAAAAGAGTGATGGAGTTAGAAGTAGGAATGACGTTAGTTATTAGCTGTCTGTTGTCATAGTTCCTTGAAGGTGGCTTGTCATACATCAATAAATGCATCTCGCTTTTACTCTTGATACTTCTGATATTTTCTAAAGTGTTGACATTTGTAATTAGGGACGTCAAAAGTATATATCCAAGATCTTCAGGTTCTGTTGTAAACATTTACTTACATGAGTAACTTTAGAGATAATGGGACTGAGGAAATGACTAAATAGTGCATAGAGATTTCAGAAGTGGAATCTAGAGCCGTGTAGGTTTGTAAAGCAATCACCAGAATAACTGATCTTTCTACTAGTTTAAAAAAAAATAGACCAACCACCAAAAACCCCCAAGTGTTGATTGCCAGCTGTTCAGAGAGATAATTCTCAGTTAGACAGTTGTCTGTTGCCTGGTTACTGGAACAGAATAAAAAAAAAAAAAGTTAGCTTGTTACCCAGCAGATCTTTAGTATTTTACATTTAAAAGGAAGCTGAAATTGAATATGTAACTTGGTATGATCTTGAGAGTGTTACATATTTAACTCACCCAGTGTACTGTCACTTAGAAGCTTCTCATTTGGTAGGCTTAGACAAATTTTGAGTGGAAGCCTAAGTAGAAATTTTGCACTGATTTCTTTTACATGTAGGGACTTATTAATCTTACTGAGTGAATGAATTTTGACATAGTAAATGGCTTTGGTTTGCAAGAATGTGCTATGTCTTTGTCTTGTGTAAGAAAGGTTTAAAACAACTTCTGATAGGTTTGGAATGGTTAGCCTAACTTTAATAAATGATACAGACTAATTATATGCGCACTTAGTTGGCAAAATAAAGAACAAAGTGCGGATGGCTGTTACTACAGGAAAATGCCATATTTAATAATTTTCAACCTTTTTCTTGTGATTGCTTTTGACTAGTTTTCAATATAATTGGAAATCAAATGATTCTAAGTAGATTAGAAAGCTTATGTAGGCGAAGGTGCTTCTAGTAATAGTATTGTTTTTTGATGAAGTTGAGATTTCTGTAAAGCAATTATTGATTACAAATATCTATTTTCTGGGCTCATGCGTTCTGGGGGGGGGAGGGGGGGAACCCAAACCAAAACCGAAGAAAGATAGCCAAAGTTGGTGTGCACTAAAAATTTTAAATTTCCCTCTTTCATAACGTTTTAAATTTCTGTACGATACTTTGATGGAAATTTGCAGATAGATCAAAGTTCTAATGGATGTCAGAACATAGGTCTTGGAGCTAATATTTTTAAAAATATAAACAGGGAATGTCTGAATCCCTTAATTGTTTTCCTCTTCTTCATGCAGTAAAAGAAACATGTACTTCCTTTTCTTAATGGGTGAAACATACAACAAGCAATCCCTTTTTCAAAAACTCTTTGATCTAGTTTGTTCTGTAATTAGTTGCATTAATTTAGATATTGTCCTCAGTAGCTGACCACAGAGTTCATTTTGTAAATGATCAGTAGCTTTTTGGTCAGGGGAGAAAACCATGGATTTGGTGAGTTTGTCAGACGGACTTTTAGAAATGGAGCACAGAGGGACTGGGGAGGAGGGACTGGGGAGGAGGGCTTGCACCTTGTTGCTGTCTCATTTTCATCTTTGGACACAGCTCTAGCATAAAGTTAAGGCAAACATCTCCCTGAGGCTCGTCGTTGCATCCTGCAGGAGATGCAGTTAGCTTTGCAGTCCGTCTTAAAAAGAGGTTAGTTTGTTTTTCAGCGTTTATCAGGAGGCCAGTGGGGGTTAATGACTTGGTGAGGGGTAGGGGAGTTGTCAGTTGTCCGGTGCTGGAATGCTGCAGGTAATTGGGCTGGACTGGTGAGAGCTGTGGCAGTGTGCTTCTCACGTTGCACTGCAGCTGCTGTTGATCTTAATTAATCTGACCCTCGGAGGCTGCAGTGTCATGGTATAAAACGCAATACATACTAGAAACGGAAAGGCTGCTTTTTTGACTCTTGTTGACGGTCATGTTTCTAGGTAGGCCTTTTGGTTTTCTAATTGGATTTGCTTGACACTAGCATAAAATTCTTAATGTACTTTAAAACTGTAATACATTTTTCCTGTTTATCGAATACATTTGTGGAGTAATGAAGCTGATAAATAAGTTTTTGAAATGTCACTGTTGTAATGGACTTAGCAAAAATACTCGTGTTTATTCTGACAACAGATACAGTCGTCTGTAAATGAAGAGTTATATTGTTTGTCTGGTATGAATTTCTGGAGTACTGTATTATGCTCTGTAGTGGGGTAGTCTTGGTGCTAGTGCTGGCTACCTCAGTCCCGTGATTCTTTCGGAAAGACGTAAAATTGGAACTTGGTATTTGGCAGTTGGAATAAATGAGTATGCTCTGCATGTGCGAGACTATTAATTTACTGTGGATATACTACTATCTTCTTCCTGGCTGCATGACACGGCTTTAAGGAACTATCAGGTTCCTTACATTCACGGTGGTATTCAAGGCCATTCTGTCTTTCCATCCCCCGAAATATCAAACGGAGTTTAGCCTAGAGATCTTTTAAATGTTACTTTGCAGGCTTGTAAGGCTGTATTCCATCCTATTTTTGCTTTGACTTCAGGGGTACCTGCATCCCATTTTGTGATTATTCATAGTGTTATAAGGTTTAACTACATTGCTTGTATTTTAATTTGAAAACAGAGGAATGACTGTTAGGATACTCTGTTTTAAATTTCCCCTATATTTAGTAGACATTAAATATCTTAATACATAATAAAATGACAACTACCTAAATTCCCATCCCCCCATATTAACTTGTTTTCACTTTAACATATTTGATAATTAATTATGGTTGAATCTGATTGGGGTTTAGTTAATATTAAACGAGCTGATCTTGATTATAGCCAAGCATTAAAATTCATTTGCAAGTACTTAACTGGTCTGATTGAAATGTCAGTTTAAGGCAGTATTTGGAAACACATCCATGGAAGTCAGCTCCCAGCTGCACAATGCTAACATGCCTTTGAAACTTCAGAATATTAATTTATCACTGTTTACTTAAGCTAGTTATGAGCACTATTATTACGCATTGCTCTTCTCGACTTCTGAATTGCAATATATTTTGTGTAAGATTTAAGTGTTCTGCATAATTGATGGAGAAAATTCAGGCTCCTTCATGAAAGGCCAGAGAACATAGGCTGATGTATGAAGTAGCTGTTGTAAATAACTAGCTGTGTGACCAGATAGCACTTGAAATAATAGTATGCTAGGGACCAGGTTTAAAGTTATACATTGGTGAGATGAATGACCTGTGATCAGATCCCTTGTCAACTGATGTATATGACAATGATTATGTAACATTAGCATGTGCTGGCTATAAAGAAGCATGAATCTCAGACAAAATTTCGTATTTGCCTGGTCTTGTAGGTTTTGATTGTGAAAAGACTAAACATCTGTTTTTCATCATTGATCTCTCACTGCATCCTGCAGGGCCTGTCATCTCAGCATTGACAGGATCAGATGAAAAATACAATCGATGTGTTGACATTTTTTTGAGAATCACTCAGGTAAGATTACTTGTTATACAGAACTACAGTGAAATTCATGGCTGCTGCTAATGTTTCACCAGTTGGAGCCTTTGCATTCTCAATCATTAATTAAATTAGATACTGAGGTTCTCTGCATGTTCCCTTGTTTCTATTTTAAAAGCACTTTTTGTGCCTTGCTGAGTGCCATTTAACTCTCTTGTAATTTCCCACATAAAGAGCTTCACACATTTGTACTATTTTCCCCCACTTCATAGAGTGACACCTGTTTGCTTGAATCGAG
Source organism: Phalacrocorax carbo (assembly GCF_963921805.1). Classification (NCBI taxonomy): domain Eukaryota; kingdom Metazoa; phylum Chordata; class Aves; order Suliformes; family Phalacrocoracidae; genus Phalacrocorax; species Phalacrocorax carbo. Next base: position 6,590,255 of record NC_087521.1, on the reverse strand, counting down.
AACCATAGTGCACACCTCCAAAGCTCTTGGAAGATTTGTATGTACGTGTATTTTCTTTTATTTTAAAGTAATTGCTTTAGTTCTTTTTAGATTCTTCATTGGCAATATGGGGAAGAAAATTCTCTGTAGAGAATGAGATAATCAGAGGCACCAGCAATTTATCATCTTCCTAGTGCGTTCTAAACTCTGATTTTCAAACGGTACATGAAAAATTACAAATATTTAACTGAATAGACAACCGTGGAGTCTTTATAACAAATTATTGAAAACATTTATATGAAGTCATGCACTGGAAAAGCAGGAAACGGCATGTGTCCATTCAGTTGGCTTCGTTGAACATCCAGGGTGCTTATGGAATTAAAGCTATATCAGAGTGTATTCCCAAAGAGTTGGCAGTGAAATATCACGGCTATGAAGGAAGGGGGAGGAAAGACCTATTGGGCCATATGCTGAGTTGGAGCTCGATGTAGCTGAGGTTTATATTTTTCCCCATCTGTAATCCGGTGTTAGGAGATGCCAGAGTGTAGGTAGGATAGCGTATAGTAGCAGCAGCAGCAGCAGCAATTCAGGTGCTGCAGCAGATACCATTTTGGCAGTAGTATTGAACTGGACTTAAAGAATATTTATGTTTTATTGTAATCTGGCAGCCTACCAACAGTTTTCCTGAGGAACAGACAAAAAAGGGAAATAGGTGGCTTTTTAGCAGCTTATTGACCTGGATTTGAAGAAAACTTCTGTGGAACAAGAGAGGATCTTCTGGTGTTCTGTCTGTGGGGATTTTGAAAGGTCTGCGATGAAACGCTACTGGATGCCTTAAAGCTTTATAAAAATGAATCGTTGCAATGAGAAGTGTTAGACGTAGAACATGTATGGGGTTTGTTTTCTGTCTTGCATGTGTGTGCACACTCCATTCTTTGTATGTCTTCTATTTACTGTATTAGATGAACACTTGGCAACTCTGTCAATCTAAAGTAAAATTGGATTCCCCGGGAACTCCTTATAATTATATCACATTCTACACTTCTGAGTCTTTTCCTGTGCAGTGCAGCACACTGAAGTGTGCCAGTTTTTGTTAAGATTACTCTTCCTCAAGCGACATGTAATTTCTAGCACTGTGAAATGCTATAAGAAAAAAAAAAATAACTTTACAAAGATTTTTTTTTTCCAGGGATATAAACTTCTGGTTTTTTGTTTATGTTGGTAATGCCAAGTGGTCATCTAGTATTTGCACTGCTTTTAATAATAATGAAATACATACTTCATAATTTTACAATTTGTTTAGTTCTGTATGGATCTACATCTATGACTAGCTGTTCTAGTAAGTGCTAACGTGATATATTAAATGAATAAATAATTTTTTCTGTTAAATTGATACCAAATAACCAGAACAAAGATGGGAAAATTTTGTGCGATGAACAGGTGAACTCTTAGGCTGGGACAGGAAAGAGCCCCTATAAAAAGGAAGTTACTTTGTGTAGCCAGTAGCTCTTCATTTTACTTGTGTTCTTCATGAGTTCCTTCCCTGAATAACTAGTATTTAGAAGAAGGAAACAAATGGTTTCTCAGGTAGCCAGATTTTAAATCAGTTAGGTTGTTGAAAACAGTGTTTTTCAGTGTATGTAGAAATCCACATGTAATTGCTAGCCTCAGAGCTTTAGTCTTGCATGTTCTTGATGAGAAAAATCAATGAAGAGGGAAGCTATATTTGTCCTCCTTTAGGTTTCCTGTTCCTTTTAAAAACAAAGCCCCCTCAGTTTATGCAATTATTGTAGAACTTTCTAGTCTTGGAGATACAGAGTGGATAGTGGTAGCAAGGTCAGTGTTTGAATTAAATATTATATGTATACCTAGTTAATTTTTATTTCAGTTTTTAAATGGTACTTTGATTAGTAACTAATCATTTTCTTGCTTCTGTATTATCTTTTCCAACGGTTCATGGTTTTGATGGTACTTACTATTTGAAAGAATGTGGGGTTTAATGATCAGAATTAGTTCCAATTCTGTCCTTCACACTTTGTTAGCTTAGTGCTTCCTGATTTGGAGGGTGCAGACCTGAGAAAAGCATAAAATTTAGTCATCCGTAATTGTAGAATAAGTACCTTGATTTTTTTTCCCTTCTCCAACATACATGCATATACTCAGAATGAGGAAAAGTAAACTCATTGTGTATCCACTTTTTGACCTTTTTTGATGGAGTAAATTACTAATGTGGTGTGTAGATGACTACCACGCTTTCAGTGTTGTCTAGTACAAGAACTTGTTAAGTTTCATCCTGTGCAAAATTCTTGTTGTGTGTTCTTTTGTAGGGAAGTCTCTGCTTGTAAATTTTGGCAGCTTAGTATTGGCTGTCTGAAGATCATTGCTTTTTTTTTCATTATTTATTTATCTTTTAGTGTTTGGCTTTTTACTAGAGTGGCCAGTTCTGATTTGGGTGCCTTGTTTCTCCCAATACAAACTTTCAGAAGTGATGACAACCATTTGCTAAGAGTCCTGCTATTTCAACTGCAATTAAAATTTAATTACCTGTTCCTAACAATATGCATATAGTTAAATGGGGTCCTAAAAAGATAATGCAGGGATTTTTTATTGTGAAATGTTATTGCATAGGATATCAGAACAGGTGATCGTAATGCTCTTGGTTCTTGTAAGCATGAAGGTGTCTTAATTTGGATGGCTTTTCCCTGTCAGAGATTCTGTGAAGACAGAACTAAGAAAGCATGCAAGGATTTTGGTGTAAATTAGTATACATTAGCAGCACTGTTTTTGTGTGATGAGGTTTTAATGCTTACTTAAAGTATGCTTACTTGGGAGGTGCAGTTAAGCTGATGATGGCTATCTGATATTCAAGTCAAGTGTGCTTAAAACTAAAAGTATTTTGGGAACTGATATAAATTTCATATTTGTAGCATGACCTACTTCAGTAGGCCTAGAAAGAGGTGTAATGTTGCAATTGCTAATTTAGAGGAGAAAGTACTGTTAGTAGTTATCTACTGAATTGTAATGTAGTTTATTGGCAGACCAAGGGAGGATGGTGGCATATTTTGTATGAAGTGATCCCAGTCTATAAAGAAACAGATGTGTGAACTCTAGTGCAGATTCAGACCCGTAGATATTCTGGAGTTGTCATATATAAGTGTCTATGTAGAGGGAAAGGCCAACATACTTTAGGACATTTGAGTAGACTTTATCTCTCTGTATTGAATAATTTTTAAAGTTTCACTCTGCTTAAGCAGGGTCCATTGTGTTAATCCCTTTAGAGTGCAGCAGTTTTCACGTAGCATTTAAATGCTGGATTCTAAGGGGATTATCACTTCCCCAGTTTCTTTTTCCCTTGCTCAGAAGCAAAAGGTGGTTTTCATACTGGATTTCTGTACAGAAGTTTCTTCTGGGTAGAAATAACTTCCTGGCGTCATCTGCTTCAAGGTGTGGGATGTCCCCAACGTTTGTACCAATCCATGGGGCAGATTGAGGAATCTTGCTGGACACGCCATCTTACAAATGCTGAAGGTGGTTAGAAAGATATATTTCATCCAAAAACTGCTATGTGTATGCTGCTTATTTGGGATAAAGCCAGTGATTCAGTCTCAACAAGTATTTAATTTCAGTTTTTATTTTCAAGTTATTTTTTAGAGCTCCAAGTTTTCCCTCTGCAAACCTTTAAATTCTGAATGTCAATGTAGTAGTTCGGCAGGTTCTAAGTGCTGGAAAACTTGTGGTTTATTTCATAAGCAGTTTAACATGATCTTCTTTTTTACTTACACGTTAATACCTGATGTCCAGAATGGAAATTCTGCCAGTAAAATATAACCATCACTCTGATTAATTCAGATCTTGTGGTAAGTAAAACTTAGCAATTTTAGATAGGGTGAAGGTTTTTGAAAGTAATAAAAACCTGATTATTTTTTCCCATTCTTTGTGTTGCTTGAGATCAAATATGCCACTGAAGTTGAGCATTTCTTAAAGTTGTCCAAACTCTTTATATACGCTGGTTAGTACAGTGAGGTACAGTTCTTCCATCTTCCCACTGCTGGTGTTCTATTACTTCTAGCAAAAAGGCAAACAAGTTCTTTTTCTTGTCTTTTAAATATAAGTGCTGAAAATGAGAATTTCCTGTTTGCCACTGCCTCCAAGGAAAGTGAGTGGAGACACTCCTATGAAGGCAGCAAAATTACCAGCAGTTTCTGTATACAAACATTAAATTTGGGTAAGACCTGAATTTATGCAAGGTGAAATATGCCTCCAGTGTACATAGTCCCATATTGGTGTGTTTTCACGTAGCGATAGATGATAGTTGTGTGTATTAAAAAAAAAAATCTGTATATGATTCCAATTTATGATTTTGGTAAAAGACTTATTTCTAAGGGTTTTTCTTTTTCTAGCAAAGGAATGTTTTTTTTTTTTTCCTGGTGCTCGTCTATGGTAGTTAACATTTACTGCTGCCTTTTCCTCTGAGGAAGGATGTGTACTCACCATTTTCTAGCCTTGCAAACAATTGTAATTGAACTTTTCTCAGCTGGATAGAGCTGCTTGAATCTGTATTTGGAAATATCTTTCTTCCTACATTCAATTTTAATACAGTCAAGTAAGTGATGAATGCAGTAATACTGAGGGAGGCAGTGGAAAATGCAGTTGACGACTGAGTGGTGCCCCTTTATTTTGTACTCCTGAACATGAACCAAAAGTCTTTGAAATGGCTGCTACATAGTTATTTGGCTACTAAGGTGATAACTGTTGGTATCATGCACATTTTGATTTTATTGTTTAAAAATACATGGTCTGGTTTGAGTTGCAAAAGGAGAGATTAAGATTATGTCATGTTTCATGGTAATTATGTGTAAGGTCTTTGCTTATTTACGCAGAGAAACATTTTAAAAAAAAAAACCCAACCCTCTGAACAGCTGAAGTGACACCAAGCACCAGCTGGGGAATCTGAAATAAAATATTTTAGGGCATGATTTATATTGAACAGCAATTAGCATGTATGATTCTGCAGTAGTGATTGTTTTGGGTGAGGTCAAATTGCACGTGAAGAATGAACACAAGTGAGGTCTGTCTTCACTGCAACTGATGTCTGCACACGTGCTATTTCACAGTATTTTTTAATCACATGCAAAACTGGGAGAATGACTAACTTGATTGTTTTATTTGTTCATTGTCAGTTAAGACTTAGTATGTCAACAGGTGAGTTAAAGACTTGAAAGGAAAAACACAAATTGAAAATACTATCTTTAGGAAACTTACTACAGTTAAAAATAATTTTACATCTTAACATTTTAATAATAAGAAAGCTAAAAGAACCACTAAAACGCTAGAGAAACTTGTTCTAATGTATTTTTCTCCTTTAATTTTTTTAAAACACAATGTACTGCATGTTAAAAATACAGTGTTGACCTACTGGTATTATGAAGGATAGCATTTTCTGTTTTCAGATAAAATGGTGCATTTTGACACATTGTTTAAAAACTAGAACAGCTCTGCATATGAAAACACAAACTGTGATAATTAGATAGATATGCCATATGTGGTAGTTTAAGTTGGCATATATCTCAGATGGCATGTTTAATGTACTGTATTACTGGAATTAGTAATTTTACAGCTGAAAGCTGTTAATTCTGTTGTATTGACTCCCTCTCATGAACCTGTAAGTAATGATGGCAGACCTTTATCTTTGCAAAGCCCTGCTTCCAGTAACTTCAAATGTAGTCATAAGTGGCATGATTGTTTTAGTAGAACCTTTGACTAGTGTGTGTTCCCCGTAATACTTTAGGTGTTCCTGACTACTTCAGGATTCTAAGACTTTTTAATAATGATACAATTAGTACTGAGGGATGGTCAGAATGTTTGCTGTAATAAAATGTCTATAGTGAGGAAAGAAGGAAGGAATGTTTTTTTCATATAGCCTGTTTTTCAGTGCTGAATTTCCTTCACTTTTTAAGTTAAAGCAAAAAATTGTTAACCCTAAGCACTTGAGAATTGTTAGTGGTGGTTAAAATCCTCACACCTGGTGTTTTCCACACTAGGCTTCCGAGTGCAACGGGGTATGGCTGGGATGGAGTTAAATTTTTTTTCATAGCAGCTTTGTACGGTGCCAGATTTTAGATTTGTGACCCAAAAAGCGTTGACAGCACACTCATGTTTTAACTGTTGCTGAACAACGTTTACGCAGTGGCAAGGTCTCCTCTGTTTTTCCACTCTGCGACTAGTTACTACGTTGGGTGTGCGCAAGAAGTTGAGAGGGGGCACAGCCAGGCAGACACCTGACCCGGCTAAAGCTGTCCCACGCCATATGTCATCCCAGTAACAAAATGGAGGGAAGGGGCTTTTAGGTAGTGTTTTGCTCCGAGAGTAGCTGGGCAGCGGTCTGCCTGTGGGAGGTGGTGAGTGATTGCCTCGCATCACTTATTTTCTTTTTTTCTTCTTCTTTTCCTTCACTTATTAAACTCTTTTTATCTTGACCCATGATTTCTCTTCCTCTTTCTCTTCCTATTTTCTTCCCCTACTCTGCTGGGGGAGGGAGGGGAGTGAGTGAGCAGCTTTGTGGGCGTAGCTGCTGGCCAGGGTGAGCCCACCACAGGGATTATTAACATTTTTGTTAATTTTGTAAATAATTTGCCTTTCTGAAAATATAGAGGGGGAAACCCCAAAATGTCACTCAATTTTGTTTTGCTATACTGGCAGATGCTGCTAAGAGTTACAGAAATGAACTGAATTTACAGCTCTGGATGTTGGTTAGGTCCTCATCTGTGTTCCCGCACATAGGTCATTCTTGGGGTGCTTCTAGGTTGAGTGTTCAAAAGGAACACAATATAGAAGGCAACTAATGTCTTTTGGGAAGCTAATTCAAGGGAATTGTTAAAAAGTAGGTGTGGAAAGGACCCAATGGATTAGGGAATCCAATTCCCTGCTGTCCTTCCAGACAGACCCGGCCTTCCACCTGCCTCAAAATTGAGGTAATGGTGCCAGTTCCAAGCTCCTCCACAAGAGAAATGCAAGGGAAAAGCTCTGAAGTGTCTTTGCTCACCAAAGAGATGTTCTAAATATGAAATAGGATGAAGATGACAAAGGAAAATGTGCCCTACAGGCGTGGTGCCTGTTTGTATGAAACTATTCAGACTTTTACAGCAAAGTCCGGGGCCATTTCTTTTTCCTTCATAAGATAAACGTAATTTAGTTAATGAAAAGAACAGCTATCCTTTTTTTTTTTGACAGAACTATTAAGGGGACATTATACAGTCATACTTGGGTCATTAATGTCCAAGTCCATCTTATTGCAGGTAGCTATAATTCATAACCCCAGTCTATGGAAGTACATTTTAGGACAAACAGGAACTTCTGAATTTGTATGATTTCACTAGCTCTGGGATTTGCTGCTCACTCAGTAGCCTTTATTTCTGAAAGTATGCATGATTCCTTTCACAAAAAACTAGTATTAAGCTAACATTTTAGCTTTGACAACTTCTAATTTAAAAGTCAAGTAACTCCAAGCATAGTGTCACATGAATATCCGATCAAGTTCATAAATTAATAATGTGTGAGTTGAAAATTAGTTTGGTTGTTAAGGAAAACTGTGTTGGAATTAAATATGGCATTCTAGAAAGATCACTATTACCTTTAAATCTACCATAGCTTCTGCTAATTTGCATGAGGTTGTGGTTATATTTTCATGTTCCATATACTCCTTAGCCATTTTCAGGCTCAATTCCCTTCTGTGTTTTTTTTTTAATTGTCATAAAACAGTTGCATATGAAGAATGCAACCAATTGTCTCTGCCTTCCCCAAGCCTAAACTGAAAGAATGAAAATTCAGAGTCAAGTAGCTGAAAGCCTTCAGATTTTTGATTTCCTGTTGTTAATTGTATTGCTGTTGTACGCGCAGAGGCTGTGGAAACGCATACATGGTCTTGTAACTAGCTGCTAAGGCAGATCGGTGAGGAGGAGAGGAATGTTCTCTAGGCGGGGTGTTGCCTTGTTCGGCTCTTTTACTGTCATTGATTGTAGCTCCTCTGTAACCTCTCAGCGATTAAGCCATCGCTATGGTACATACTACCCTTGCTGCTTTGGCGAAACAGGTCGGGACGTTCTTAGCTTGGTTGCAGTGTTTTTGCAAAGGCAGGCAAGAAGTCAAAGCAGTGGGGGTTTTTTTTCAACTCTAAAACTTTTGTCCCATTTGAAAATAGTTTCACGGGATGAAATAGCTGCTCCTCCAGCTCACTCGGTGAGTTTTAAAATTGGGCTTCGAGCATTATCAACAGTAGTCCTTACAAAAAGGCACAGAACTTTCTATATTGGGATGAGTGTTGCATGTCAGTGCAAATGTAATAATTAGGTAATTTTGAAGATATATCTGTCCATATATATGCAGTGTGGTGCTACGTTAGATATATCCTACCTTTTTGTTCTAGAGTTCTGGTATGACTTGTAATTTCAGTACCCTTTGCCTTTTCTTTCTTGTTCACAATGGTTATGTTTTTGGTGTGACCCACTCTGAAATTCGCAGAGTTTGCCTGAGTTACAGACTGGCTATGATTTCTAGAAAAAGGACAAGAAAATGGAACTGGAAAGAGAAAGCAGTTTCAAATCATTCAAGCAATGCTCAGCCGTTCGATCGCTAAATTCTGTAGCTAAAGATCTGGGAAGAGTTAGCAACTTCTAAATTGGAGTCTCAAGAAATTCTGTGTAACCTCAGGGATTTTTGTGAAAGGAGAAATGGAATATAGAGAATCTTTTTGATTGCTGTGGGCCTGTGATGAATATTGTTTCATTAAACCTGAGGACCGGGGAAGGTTTTAGTTTTTAGACTGCTTTAGTATGTTATATATGATTTTGGGGTTTTGTTTGTTTGCTTGTTTTAAATAAGACATTTTTGTTTATGAAGTAGCTTTTGGCAACTGCCTTTTTTGTAGACATCAGTAACTCCTTTTTTTATTTTTAAACTTTGATTTGGTTATCTTATTGTTGGGTTGACATTTGGACTAGATCCTAGAAGTCTCTTCCAACCTTAATGATTCTATGATTCAATTTTAGGAGTGACTAGCTGTAGTTTTTAGCAGTCTGTACATTTCTATGGGTAGTTGGATAAGAGAAACAGAATTCACATCTAAATAGTAACAAAAAATGCTGTCTTGGTAATAGAGGAATTTTATAATAAAAGCTTATAAAAAAAATCTGTTTTCAGATTGTGTTGCACAGCTCCACTGTATTTGTAACTTGAGGGGCTGTTAAGTCTAGATACTTCAGTGCATAGCAGCTTGGCAGTTCTAGGTGGTTACAAATTTGTGTAAGATGTGGTGCTAAGACCACTTTTACAGTTGAAAGTATTTTACAGTTCAAGGTTCCCTCACAATATATGTGCAAAGTGAGGTGGAGTATGCTTTAGATGTCTTGCCAGCAACCTGATTGCTGCCCACTTCCTGCAGGAGATTATTGTGTCTTGACTAAGCATGTAGGAGCTCTAAATGACTCCAGTATTCTGTCTCCTCTAGAAATGCAGAACAAAAATCTTTCCTTTACTCCAAGGAATTTACTACCCCAGTAGTGAGGACAGTTTTGGAATTAACTTCATGTAGTAATGGGATGTGTATGCTTTAGGTACACACCAAATATGTGTGTTGGTATGAAACTGGATGAAAATTGATAAATATGAACTAGTATTGTTATAGATATGTTTTTCTAAATTAAACTTCATAGAATTAGTTTGATTAATTTTGTCATGAAAACTTGTGTCTCAGACTGAATCCAAAAAAAGTTAGAGGAGACGCTTTGCCTTTTTTGAAGAAGCTACAAAATGAATGAAACCTTCCCAGTTGCTATGTATATGTGCAGCAGATGCGTTTTTAACACTTTATGTGAATTTAGTCTTTAACCAACAATCAGGATAAGTTATTACTATGGTGATGGAGTTGTTTTGTGACTGACACTTAATCTTGAAGTACTTTTCACCTGTCTTTGAGGAAATTAGATGCAATTGCAAGTAGAGAATGGTTCTGAATTTAAAACTGAAAACCATCTGTTTCAGAAGCGATTTCTTAATTTCAGTGTACATTTTATGTAGTTGGTCATGAAGAACCCTTACTTATGAGCAGATAGAAGGTTATCCAAAAAGAGGAAAAAACTGTATCGCTTAGGGCAAAATGTGAGGAACTACAGTTAACTTAGGCCCTGAATATTCAAGTAAGCAGGGAATTATAGTTTCAGATCTGTCTCCTGGGGGATCTGTAAGGTTATATTTAAAAAAAAAAAATTGCAGATGCAGTGGATTAATTTTATTCTGAAATTATCCTTTACCTTTGTTTATTACTTAATGCTGGCTCAGAAACAAAAGAGGAACAGTGCTACCTTTGTTTTACTGTGTACAAAGGAAAATGGCCGTTGGAAAGTTAAGACAAAACTGATGTACAAAAGAGTATAGCAAATTTGCATGTTGTGAGTGAAAAAATCAGTCATGAAAATATCAAAGGACTTCATTCCTAGCTAGAAGTGGCACGGATAGGTTATCTGCTTCTCCTAAGTATTGCCTTCGTGTTAACATGCTGTTACTAGAAGGAATGGCATTTGTCCATGATATCGAAGTGCTTACGCTGCTGTACCAGCGTTATATTTGGTGTATATTTTTTCCTCTGTTGTTGGTTTATGAGCCAGCTTTGAGCACAGTGGTACCAGTTGCTGTTTTCTTTCATATTTATGTGGTAGATTTGAACAGTTATAAATTAAATTTGGCCATCTATCGTATTCAGGATGTTTGTCAACTCAGCAATCACTTCAAACGTTACTAGCGTAAATTTGATGTGACTAACCTAGGTTATTAACTGTAAGGAATCTTGTGTTGCAGTGCAGAAACATTTATGAATACTTACTACTTATCTACTATTTGTTCAATGTCCCATACTCTAATTTGCATGACTCGATGCAAATGTACACTGTAAGACTAACTACAATAGAAGTTTAAAAAAAATTAGAAAGGACATTTCCTAAAAACTACGTGCACTTTGAATAATACTTAAATGATTTGGCCTGGCCTCTCTCTGCTGTTTGTATCACAGGTTTACCTAATATTATTTTAAAGTAACTGAGAAAAGGAAGAGTGAATGAACATTGCTGATAACCATTTGTGCAACATTCCTGTTTATGCACATTTTTATTCCCAATCTCGTGATACTTAGGGCAAAAATGTCTTATAGTTTACGCTGCTCTAAGTGAAATAGCACCAAATCTTAGAGCGTAATGAGCTAAATTCAGTTTAGAGTTAACGAACTGGAATAATATGAACAAAGAAAATATCAGTATATACCGCTCAATACAATATGTACTGATGTATATTAGCTGTAATGTATTCTTTAAAACAGGATTTCATGTGCCGAAGTGAAACCCAGTGAAAAGAAGGGTATGCTTTAGGAAAATACAGGGTGGAGAAGGAACGTGATCAAAATGGGCAATAAAAGTTTTCATCATAATTATTATTCTAATTTTGATATTATCCATTGATGCTTCTTGTGGTCATTATCCTTGAAGGAATTAGTGGAAATAAGTGGAGTGATCTCTCACTAATAAGTTACATACTTGTAGTTCATTTCAGATATTTTGGTGTCCACTTTGCGATTAAAAAAAGAAAATAAGCATAGGAACATTTCCTCATATGTGTAGATAAATTTAAGTATTTTGGTCTATACTGTCTTTAAACCTTAGCAAAGAAGAAAAATACAATAGGCTTATAGCATTGTTGGAAAGTGAATTTGTCAAAAGTATTATTGCTAGAGATTAATCAAATGTAATGGTTAGCTTGAAAACAGGAGTCATTTTAAAACTAATAAAATTCTTAGGTAGCTGTAGAAAGACATAAGCGAAACCTGATTTTATGAGACTCAAAGGAATTGCTGATATATTCCCCTGTCTTGGCTATGTGTTGTAAAATGCAAAATGCCAGAGGTATGTTGAATTTTCTTTTTGTTTGTGTTCTTTGGGTGTGATTTTAAGTAAGTAGGGATGCTGTATTTGAAAATTTTGCAGCTGATCATTTGTTGTTACAGGTAAAGCATCTGAGTTATCTTTTGATATGTCAAATCATATTGATTGAAGGTATTTCTTTATAAAGGTGTTTTTATAAGGTATAATTCTATATAACATGTTTAGGCTGCTCTAGAAGTCTGATTTTTTTTTTTAATTTTATTTTTTTTTTTAGGGGGATGCTGGTGGTTGTTTTCCCCTGTAAAGGAAATTACTCTAGTACAACAGATCAAAGCAAAAAAATTTCCAAACATTCAGATCTCGGGTCTAAAAAAAATCCAGGCACTTCTAATTTTGTACTTAAAAAATAGATCTCTTGAACAAGCTGTGAACATCTATACAAAAAATTAAATACAATTAAACAACTAATTGGCAAAATCAAATTCAGCTAGATTCCTTGCTGCCAAGATTTCTTGCTTAAATTAGGTAGTAAAAAAATTTTAAAAAGAGCCCGTTGCATGGATGTATTAACAACTGTGTTCTACCATACCGTAGTGTCTGTACCCTATAGCTTCTTCATATAGCTTTGTGTTAATGTAAACTTACCAGAAGTCTGTTATTTCTGTTGATGACTTGAAGGTATTCATAAATTTGTCTTGGTCAAATAACAAAATAGGAAAGGTTAGAGATGCCTTTTCCTGACAATAGTGAATTTACTTGAAGTGTGGGATTAAAAATTATATATTTTTTTTTTTTTTCAACATAAGGCAGGAATGTAGAACCTTTTCCTCCTTGTCAAGTATTTATTGCAGCTTCCAGTGAGTTTATTGCTGTGTGATGTGTTTGAATAGGCAGTAAGTACGTTGAGGGCAGTGGGAGGATTTCTTGGCTTCAGAGAGCCTCTCCTCAGGCTTTCCTTCTTTCCCCGCTTTTTCAGTTTCCATTCGGTAGAAAATTTGGATGTGGATGAGAAGGAACCATGTTCCAAAAAACTTCTCATTGATCTGGTTGTGGAAGATCAGGATGGTAGTAGCTGTATGTAGAGTGTGCCTGCCATGTGCGATAAACATACTGTTGTTGTGTGAACGGGTGAACACTGGGAAGATAAGCTGAGGAAAGATCTTTCTGTAATGACTTTGTTTCTTTTTCTTCATTTCAGAATAGTTTATTTGATCCAGTATGGTGCTTCTTACGTTCTTAATTTCAATACAAACATTTCAATCGAGAGCATTGGAAATCAGAAGAAGTGTCAAGACAGTGGGTGTTCTGCATGAAATCTAATGGTGGTCCAGTTATGGCTGAAGATATAAAATATCTTCTAATAGGTGTATTAAAGAAACAGGTGATTAACTGTACAGGTTCATTTCTTCTGTTTATGAAGTGGGGAAGAAAAACTATTTGCTTCATACCTGTCTTCTTGTTTGAAATCGGTGTTACTAGCAGGCTGAAAGGGGAGAAATTTCAAGCACGTGGATGCAGCATGTTTGGGTTTGAACGCTGACCTTGATTAAATGGGAAAGAGCGGAGTACTTGCTGTTAGTTTTCTGGTAGTCATACGCAAAAAGGTTGCAAATCAACTGATAGAACGGTGCACGTTAGTTGTTTGAAGTTACACAATTTCCGTAGTGTTTGCCTTCCTAGGTTTTACTGCTTGAGACTTGTAGAGTCTAATTCTCAGTTTCATAGTTGTTCTGTTTGAGATTTTATGCTTGGCGTAGAGCTGGGTTCAAAAAGCAGATATCTATCTTTGGTGTTGTAAAGTAGCGAATACCTACTGCGTTTGTGTGAAGTATCAGAGCTGGAATCTTGTTCCTTTGCTTCTAGCTCATGTTGTGGGCTGTGGCTAAACAACTGTTTACAGATGGAATGAAAAGAAAGTCACCTTATAATGAGATTGAAAGACAATACAATATGTTGATAGGCTAAAGGGTGATGTATATATGTGTGTAGCTGTGTATGCGTACATGTATACGTGTACTTACATTTTTAAAAAACCAAAACCATAACACACATTCTAAAATACGTAACAACTTAAAAGACCTCTTTGGCACCAGTAAAACCATCGTCACTCCATTGAACACAAACATAAAGAAATAAAATCCAAATACGAATCAGAGGAGCCCTATTTTCTATAGGTATATATTTTGAAATGCTTAATATATTTTCTCAATTTCAAGAGTTCGTCCAAAATAACCCAATGAGATTGCATGAAATATATTGTTTCATGAAGCACTTCTTTCCCTGCTGATAGTAGAGTATATAAATTATCTGACTAATAAGTTCTGAATTTTTAATTTTTTTTCTTGAAACAGGGAGAGTAAAAAAATACTTGCTTTCCATTATCACTTTTGCTATACAAGACAAAATCAAATCTTTGTTCCAAGCAGAAGAAAGTTGAAATGCATGATACTGTTATTTTTATCACTTCTGGTTTAGGTATCTGTGTCTCAAACTAGATTCAGAGGTTAGCAATAAAAGAAACAAAAGGAAAACTCTACAGTGTTAATGAGGATTATTTTTAATGATGTGTAATCTCACTAATTAAAAATGTTAGTGTCTTGACCAAATTCTCATGATTTAATTTTTGATTTTTTTCAAGGACTTTTTCTGTAATATTGAATGGAGGTAATAGTCTCTTATTTGGTTTTGTGTTGTAGAGTATTTGTTTTCTTGTAATTGTCATTGCCTTTGTCTTACCTTGTAACTGTCTTGTGTTTGTTTTTATTGAAAGAGTCCAGAGGGGAGAGAATGGTGTAGTGAGAGGAAATGAGACATGGTTGCTGTTGTACATGTGTGAGAAGTTGACCTTTGTATTGTCACTTTTTAACTTTTAGTTAAAGTGATTTTTTGATGGTATTGACTTAATGACTTGTAAGTCGTTAATAATTATGCATACTTAACTGAATAGGTTGTTGAGTTAATATCTTGTTTTATTAGCGCCGTGTTGCTCTACATTTTATTTATTTCTAACTTAAGAAAGCATGAGTGGAATAGGGTGTTATTGATTGCTTGTGATGTTCTTCTGATTCTTGTTTTCACGGCAGTTGTTCTTAAATAAAAGTAAATAATTGCTTTAGCATCCTTCAGGTGTAAAGTGTGCTGTCGTCCCTAGTTTTTTGGGGAGGAGGAGGAAGTGACTGGAGAACTATGACTGAATTTATATAAACTTTGTGTGGAAGCTCAAACTGGATATCCAATTATTTCTGTCAGGATATGCAAAATTTTTTTGGTAGTTCCATATATTGTTCATTGTGTTACCATTGTGTTTGCTCGACTTGCTGCTTGCCAGTTAAATTGCTCTTATTTAAAACTGGACATTTATAAATAGGACCCAAAGTAAGTGATAATATGTGAAAAATTAGGTTGAACTGAATCTTAGCAGTGTATCAGAACGTTTTCAGGCATTTACTTTTTCAAAGTTAGCTTTCATTTCTGACTGAGGAAACTCTTCCTTGTTTCCCGTAGCCCACCAAAGTTACCCATGCTTGCTGACTTTCTTGAGTCAGATCACATCGTCTAGTTCTTCCACTTTGACCTTCATTTATGTACAACTTGTGTTATCTCCTGCGTTTTGCAGCTATCACAACAGCAGGTTGCAGTTATCAGGAAAAACAATTGAAAGAGGAGTTATGCAGAACATGTGAAAACATGAACTAAGGCACCCAGTCGTGTTCCAAAAACAGAGAGCCTCAGTCAGGATGGCATGTAGGAGTTGCGTGGGAACAGAGAATACTGGCTTCTTCGTGTAAATTTTCTTTTTGATTACTAAGCTTGACTAATTTCAGTTGTTCGGAGGATTCTGATTTAACTGCATTTGATTTTGAAGGTGGGGGTGGTGGGGGAGGGCTGGTGAAAAGCATACCTCTCACACTTCTGAGATTTTCTAGAGAAGCATTTAGAGCATATTAACATGAGGAAATTAACTCACTTTTCATAGTTCTATTGGAAGTCACTGATTCACTTTTTGAAACTTGGAAAAAGTAGAAAACCAAACAACTGAAGGCAGAGATCCAAAAAAAAAAAATAATCATTTGGATAAGCAGTGCTTTGGCAAACTGAAAACTAAGTGAAGACAGAGGCAGTATTTATAAACCGTATTAAGTGTTAGGCAATCTTAACTATAAAGGAAAAACATCAATATTGTTGTTAATTTTTAGTCAAAAGATCAAGTAATTTGTAGAAAACTTAATGATTGTAGGAATTCTAAGAATAATTGCTTGAGTTTTGTAGCGTGGTTTTTTTTTTTCATAAACCAAAGAACCCTACTGTTTCTAAATTCACTAACTTCTATTCTGACTCTTCAAATTAAATTGAAAACAAATTCATTTTTCATTCCCTGAAAGCAGATTTTCTTTCTTTGTTCTGTTTGATTTGGGTGTTTTTGTGCAAAGAAGTGCCACACCGAGTTTCTTCCACATTGTTTGTTGTGATGTGACAGAACAAAACTGGCTGATGTGTGAAACAACTTTCTTATACTAGGGGGACTATCTTTAATAACAGATGTAAAAGGATTGTGGTAGTTGTGGCTTCCTGAGATTACAGGGATCTAGACTTGCTTGTGTGCATTTGGTTTTCTTTTAAAATTGAAATGTACCACTAAGTATAATGTACAGTTTCCTAGGGAAATTACATTTAATATGTGGCTTAAAATGTGTTTTCTGTAAATACTTGTGGTTTTAAGTTATCTCTATTTTTGGTGAACTGGGTATGTTCATTCATTCAAAAGCAGTCTTTTGGAACCACAAAAATGAAAAGCTTTTACTTTGGGTTTCTTAATTTTTATTCCCCCCCCCCCCCATTTGTATAATGCAATGCTTATTTTACTATGCCCTTTAAGATAGAAGGGGGTCTTTTGAGCAGCATGCTTCAGTCAGGAATTTAAACGTGATTATTTGGAAAAAAAAAATGGACCTTCATTAATATAAAGCCTAATCTTTTAAATAGTGGGGTTTGTCTGTCTAATAGGGTTGGGTTTTTTTATACTAAAAATTCCACATATGGTTCCTGCTATCAGTTGATATTCCATTACCAGAAGTCCTAATGAAGACTAAAAGGTAATAAGGCTAAGGAAGGTAGCTCTGGGAATGCCTTATTTCCACTTTCAGTTTAATGTAACGCAGCAGGATCAACTTTGAACATCTGACAGTATGCAAATAAAATGAGATTGCCAAGTCTGTTATTTACAGGGATATATTGGAGTTATACTTTAATACTGTGAAATCATGTTTTGGGGAAAAAAAGTTGACTGCCTAGTAGGATGAAAGAATTTTCTTATCCTTTTTTCTGCCTTGGTCCCTTTTTTCACTGTCTGTATAACACGTGTGTTGAAGCATCTTTTTCCTGTCTGGACAGCTAGAAGATGGTGCACTACTGTAATTAATGAGTCGAGACACTTTGTTTTCATAGTTGTGTAGTTTACACAATGAAAGACTCAATTTCTCTTAACTTTTTTTAAAAAAAAATGTCTGTAATTGCTAAACCATCAATTGGCACGTGACTGTTTCGTGTATATGAGGAAAGCAGAAGTTACCCCGGGAAAAAATATACCCTCACTAAACATTCCCTTTTGGTATACATGAAAACATTCCTCTTAGCTCGTTGTAGAATTTCAGCAGTAACAATCTGCATTTATTTGTAACTGTAAACGTCCTTTCTAGCTATTTGACCACCATAGATTGCTGTGATGCAACCAAACGGGCAACACAGACCTAGTGTGTTTGATAGGTTGCAACTTTTATTTGGTTTTAACTTACTTTCTGCATATCCATCTGCACAGACATTTGCTTTTTGTTTTGGTAAATAGCTTCTAACCACTTGTACCCATGCAAACATAGCCATCCGGTTAAGATAACACAGTGTAAAGAAAGGGAATCCTGGTATATTGAAATGCAGAGGTCTCTTACTCTGGTCATCAGATCCACCAGTCTGCTCTTTTTAGCACCTTCTGTTGCCTGGCCTTGTGCCGATGCAGTGTCCTTGACCTGCCTTTCAGATCATTTATTTATTTATACGGACAGCTCCTCGCTTATTTAACCACTGAATAAGCCTGGAAAATCCCAAAACATTAAATGTTCCTTTAGGTTCCCTGTCCATCAACTTGTTCCCATTGGGAAAGCAGAATTCTTTTGGTTTCAACCAGTTGTACCTTTCTAGTAACAGCTTCTTAACTTTTTCTTTTCAGATGATTCAGTGCTTTATGTCAAATGCCCTTTATAGATGGCCAGATTGTGGGTGGCTTCTGCCTATTGCCAAATCCGTATGAAAATGGCAAACTCCTAGGTGAGACAAGGCAAATAAAGCCTTTTACTGTCCCATAAGGGCTGGTTATTTGCTACTCCAGAAGAAAAGTTAGTGAAGGACCAGTTCACCCAAACTAAGTCTCCCAGGTCCCTTTATTCATTAAAACCAAATACCATACTTGTCTCGCTGGTGGCATTTTGTCAGTTCCTTATTCAGAAGAGTTTTTAACATCCTAGCAAGCATTTGTTATAAATCTAAATGGATTTGATGCTGAAATATTGACACAGTGTGGATATAGCTGTAGTATATTATGGTCATTGCATTTCATTGTTGATCAATTATACTTGGGAATCTCTATGAAAACAGATGATGTTTTTAGGTTTTAAATGTGTTTTTAATGAAGAAGTACAATTGCAGATACTAAAGATGCTAACACTTAGTCAAATGTTGCTATTTCAGTTCTGAGTTACATCACACTTTTCATGATGGATGACCCAGTTTTATGGCCAGGAAGATAGGAGTAATTTTGTCAGACCATTAGTTTACTACCTGCAGCGTGTATCCTCACTTCAGCTGTTAGCTTCAGATAATTTGTCTAGGATTCTCAGCATTTAAGAAGGAAGTTTTGCTTTGAGAGTGAGCAGAGTGATGTGTTGGGGGGAATGGGGTGTGCCTTTGTATATGGAAGCAGCAGCAGCAACCTTCTCCCTTCTCCCTCCTTACCTCCTGCCCTACTCCCCCAAACCATCCAACATGTTTCTTTTAGTAACTGTATTCTTTTCAAACCTTTACAATGTCAATGTATGGCTTTTTTTCTTTAATGTAAGGTTTCAAAAAGTTCTCAAAGGGAAAAATGTGTTTTGGGTTCTTTAAGTTCTTAAATAAAAGGTGTATTCTGTAACATCTTTTACAAAGAGAACTTTTCCTCCCAGAGGGGTAAGGAGTATTTGAAATGTATTTAGGTTAATTGCAAATTAAAAAAAGAACAAAGTTTTAAATGGTCTAGTGGTCTGAATTAAAAAGAAAAAAATAGTTTTCCATATCAGTTTTTATTTAGTCATTCCTGTCATAATTTTATTAGTGTTGCAGTCCTTCATAGAGTCTTCTGAGAATACTGGGATAGCCAAGACCTGAATTTCTAATTTGGAGAATTGTGTCAGACATTCCCCTTACACTTTTAATGATTTTTTTTTTGTGTGTGTGTTTTATTGTTTTTGTTAAGCCTACTTTCCTTAGGTAAATGAGGTTTACAACACTGTGGCGTGTCCCTTCTGACCTTCTTGCTCATTTAAACTACACAGAAGGAAGGAGGATTGGGGTTTCAAAGATTTGTTTTTAAATAACTCCCACGTTTTGTTAAAATTGGCAACAATTTGCCACTTGAGAGAAAAGGCCCTTAAACAGCAAAGCCCTCAATGTTGACTTTTACCATTACTTTAGTAGTACATAAACATGTCAAATGCAGGAAAGGTTTCTTGAGCCATAGTCAGCTTCAGCATCCAGAGGTATTATCTTTAATCCTGGTTAAAGACCTTAATGTATATTCTTATATTTATTAAAGTGTAGTGGCTATATATATATTTACCTTGCATATCTGATGTGTTTCAGGAATTCTTCGTAAGTAGTTGCTATTGTCTTGTTACTTTTTTTTCACAGGTTAATCTGAAAATCCAAGCAAACTTAAATCAGAGGGAGTAAAATGAAGATATTTCTTTTCAATTATAAATACCTTTTCCTGCAAGATAGAAACAAAAATCCCTTTGAAGTCTACTGCATTTACTATTTTAAAATATCATAACTTTTATAGCCAAATGAGTAGGTTATCACAGTAATATTCAATATTTAAGTTAGGAACCATTATTAGTCACAGCATTATTCATGTTTGTTCTGTACTTGGGTAATCTGTGTCCAGCTAACCCAGAAATGTTAAATATAGTTCTGCCTTTTACAATAGCCTTTCATTGCTGAATCATTAAGGATTGTGATTGAATATAGAAGGTATTTCAGGCACCATCTTGTAAAGAATTTTGCATAGGACTACAGTATTTTTAAGGCAGATGCTATGGGTGGCTGTTTTTAGTCTCTGTGCTTGAAGAATCCTTTCTGTAGTTAATATTGCTTATAACAATATAATAACCACCCATATTTTGGTTTCTCTGGTCTAGACTTGTTTGGATTTTAAGATAAAGTCAAACTGAAGAAAACAGTGATAACATGATATGCTGTAGTAATTTAGTGATTTTTCTAGCTCTTAGTTGAATGTGCATTTCTAGTATGAAATCATTTTATATATTGCAGAATATAATCCACAAAAAGCAAGAATGATGAAAAAAAGCCTTTTCTCCTGGCTTGTATTAGCTGAATTATGCTCTATCTTTTTACCCTTCTTTTTATATGGAATGCCTTTCTATTAGAATTTCATATTTGTATTTTTCTTCGTTTTAACCTCCAGAGCTTCTAAATAGATTCATATCTATTTATAATTTTGTGTGTAACCTATATTTTGAAGCATTCTTTTCTTTTAATTATGCTAAACTAGAGATCTTGGTTTAAAGAAAAAAAAAACATATGGAGATCATCAATGATGAAGGTACTTGTTAGATTTACCTTTAGAGATTTTGAAAAAAGACATAATGCGTGGGTTTTTTTATAAAAAGGACAGTTCAATTTCTCAGTGGCTGTGTGTGCTTCCCTGCTACAGCTGCAGATATTTTGAATATGATCTTTCTTCCTCTACCATCCGACTGCTTTCTGCAGAGTTGTGCAGTGAAGTCATAATCCTGTGTTTCACATCCATCTGTTACCATAGAAATGATTGTAATAACCTAAATTTAGCACGATGCCTTTCCTGCAGGATCAAGCAGGAGGATTGAATGGGTTGTACGTGAAAGAATATCTGTGAAAATCAGAATATGTTAGCAAAATCTAAATGCTGTGATAAATTTACATGACAAAAAAATTAAATCTCAAGTAAAACATCTGTCAAAAAATTTTTGCTGCTTTTAGATTTTTAAGTCGTCATATATGAAATCTGCCACATACTGTGCAAACTACTTAACTTTAATGGCAGTAATTGTTTTTTATCCTAACAGGAGCTAGTACAAGATACAACATTCATTGGCAGATACATATGTTAATCTGATAAAAATTATTATTTTTGAGAATATTATCAGAATATTTGCTCAGGTCTAGCTGTATTAAAAAAGCACAAAAGAGCTTAGAATTTACTATGAAAGAGACAGTTTCTTATTTAAAAATGCAAAAGAAACTTTTACAATTATTTCATAGAAATCAAGTTAAAATGAATTTTTCCCTTCTTAGGAGAAACAGAAGAATTTCTCGTCGTTTGTTGAAAGTAGCGAGTTCTTCATTGCATAACTTAAATCCTGTCTTTCTAGATTTATGTCTTCTGGATAGGGAGTTGCCCATACACAGAATCCTACTATTGTTACATGTGTTTCTGTCTCAAAAAAAAAAAAGATAAAAAGAGAACATACTACACGACATCTAGGAAAGCGGCATAACCAGAACTTTGAAATTAGGAAATGTCTATACTACCCCTTACATATATTCACCGTGACAAATCCATTGGATGGATTATCATGTACTGTTAGAAAAACAAGACTCCAGGACCTTCACATATAGGATCTCTGGTCATCTGATGACCACCTATTCAATAATATGTTGTTTCATCGTTGACCAGCAAGCAGCTGCATGAATTATCTACTTCATGTTAGTTCATGTTATTTTTACTCTGAAAACAGAATTGCTAATTTCCTTGTGGTCCTTATGGAGTATTTGAGGTACATGCACAATTTGAATCTCTCTGTAGGGTTGAAGCATTCACATTATCATTCATAGACAGAGGAATGAGGCACAGAGGGATGCAAATCAGAAGTATCTGTTAATTTTGAGTGTGATATTTTGAGTTATTTACACAATAATTTCTAAAGTACTTGGTATTATGTAGCACAAAACATGTTCAAGTCATAGCTGTCATTAACATGGTTAAGTGGTGAATGCTGAACACTTGTGTAAAATAGGTCTTAAGATATCAAATCAGACGCTCAAAGAACAGGGTCTCCTCTTCCTTTCTTTACCCTCCCCTTTCATTCCCCCCCTTCTCCATCCCGATCCTTGCTCATGCCCTCTCTTGTACTTTCCTTCTTGTATGCTCTGTTTCCGTAGGAAGAATAAATCTGTTTTTAAAGTGAAACTTTTTTGTAATATCCTTGTTCTGTGTACATCTTTCAACTTTGTGACAAATCAGGCAGGGCTTGCTTTCTGTCGTTGGGCCTGTAAGATAGGCAATGATCACTTAGTGCTTGGCTGATAAGTTTACTCCTGAGCAGTAGTGGGTCAGAAAATAGCACATAAATCTAAAGAAAGCTGTTTTACTTTTTACATGGAACTAAGAATATACATTTCTGATTTTTAGAAGATTTTTAAAATTTTTCAGGCTTTGATAGGATATGCATATCCCTGTGAAACAATGGTTTTCACAGCATTTATATCCTACAGACTGTTCCTATTAGAGCTTATGGTGATGATAATAAATTTGAGAGCCCTGCTCTAACATACTGTAAGCTCCTGGCTAACGCTCTTCATTGATTTAAATACCTGAAATCACAGCTGTTGTTCTGTGGAAATGGATTTTTTTTGCCACCACTATGTCATAAGTGTGACCAAATTTTCAAGAAGTATAATTTAAAAGGCATCAGTAGCTTTTATGATTTATTGATGTATAACTGGTTCTGCAGAAAAAGAAGATAGAAGTTTACTTGATAGTTGTTTTATTTCACTAGAAAATAGGAGTTAAACAAGACAAATAATACAGTATGATTTTTCATGATACATGACTGATATACATGTAGGGAAACACATGGAGTAGTTTTGTCCTTTATTATGTTAAAACTGGTACTGGATATTCTCCTAATAATGAAGGCTGCTCAAGCTAGTTATAAGACAATTATGTTGCCTGTTGGCTGTTCTGTTATGCCTGTAGCTCCTATGTATTTGAACCAAAAATGGCAAGGTTTGATGCAATGCCTTTTCCTGATAAGTTGGCATCTTTTCATTTCCTTACTGGCAACCCTATTTGCAATAAAACATAATGCAAAATGGTTTTTTACATTTCAGTTTGGGTTTTCTTTGAATTTTTATTTGTTTATAATTTCTATGACTGTTCCTTATGGGTTAAGCAACAGTCCAATGTAAATGAATAAGTGAAGGTGTAAAGCTACGGTAATTTGTATCCTACTGCCCCTGATTAAATGTGTTAGACAGTCTTCATATTTTTACGTTAGGCGATAATGCAGTATATTTGCAATGTATTATATAAAAGTACAGAACAAAAGAAGCATTGTCTGGTTCATAAACTTGAATGAACGAGCCTTGGAGTTGGAATAGTAATCGAACAGACGATTTATCTTTACTTTCATTTAGAGAATTACTACAGAAAAGGTACAGTTCTCATTAGGTCATAATGTCGCTTGAAAAACAAGCAGTTAAAGGTGTATGTCTAGTGTAAAGATTGTATTTTTTTTCTGTGACAAAATTAAAAAGGTGTTACATTTTATGCCTTTGAATATTGTTTCATGAATACATCCAAAGATGTATCAAAAGCTAGTTTTTAATGTATGAATGCAATGTAATGATATTAATGTAATGAGGGGAGAGATTTGGCTCAAATGTAGAGTATAAGTGATATTTCAGCACAAATGTTACATATTAATATCAACAGTAAATATTTTTGCCAGCATTTATTTGTCTGCAAAATCATAAGGCACACCTGCGCCATATTATGAGTGTCGAAAATAATAAACCAAGAGAAAACAGCTATGTTCTAATGACTTTGTACCAGGTCATGCAACTGTGAGAATCCTAGGCTTTCATACAGAAACCTGACTGTTCAGTAGCTACAGTCACACTAAACCACATCTTTCTGAGTTACAGGTGTGTATGCTTTAAAGGATGGGCCTTAAAAGCAGCTTTGATGGAGTTTGGGTTTCCTAGTCCAATGTAATTTAGTTCACAGCTGAAATTACTGCAAGATGTTAAATAAGAAATAATTTATAAAGGTGGACATGCAAAAGCAGCTAACTGTGCGGGGTTTGGGTTTGGTTTTTTTTTTTTGCTAGACCTGCAGGTGGGCTATTTCCTTTGATTCTGCATTTGTATACTTTTCACTTTTGCGGTAAGTTGTTATTTCTCTTCCTCCCTCTCTCTTGAAAAACAGCTTTTTATTCACATTCTAACCACTCCTCATACTCTGTCATTCCGTCATACAGGTAAGTTGCTTACCCCATAAATGGTTCAGATGGTGTCTTCTCAACATAGCATGCAAGGATTTGTTGTCAACCTGTGATAGATGTGTGTTCTGTCTTAATAAGTTCAAGAGAACTGCCTTTTCACTCAACTATTGGATTGTAGTTGTTTTGGGACATGACATTCATACTGAACAACAAGGAGTCATGAAGAAGGTTGACGTGGTTTTGTAGTTTTATGTTTCAGGTTTGTACTCCACTGTAGTATAAAGCCTGTAACGCCAGCTAAAAGTAAAAAACTGAAATGTAAATTCAGCTTGTGGCCAACTAGAATCTAACATAGCACTTCTTTTATGTTGCTGCTTTCATATATTGGTAAGGATAAGTGCAACTATCAAATTGAGAGATCATGTAGATACTGATTAATGGATTAGGAAATAAACTTCAGTTTCAGTGTTGCAGGACATCGGCTAGATACTTGCATCAGAAGGCTCAAGTGGTGTCTGTCAATTACTGGAAAGTATTCTTAACTCTAACGACCAAGGTTTAAGCAGATGATGACTTGCTCGTATTAACCTGCTTCTAGAACTTTAGAACTATATGATAAAGAACTATGTTTGCTGACGGGGGGGGGAAGATAGTGTGCTTGCATCTGAGTCGTACAGCTATGTGTGAAATGTGCAACTCGTAAAACATTCTGGAGTTTTAGTTACTTGACTATATGCATTGGGAAACCTGACTGAGTTGGTCCCATTTGGCCTTTCTTTGAGAGAATTTGTTCCATGGAAGCTAGAAAATCGACTAATTATAGTGAGCATCTGGTCCAGCCCTTAAAAGAAGCTGAGATATGTCCGGATAGATGGTTGGATTAGGAGCTCTGGATGTCTCAGGTTTCTCTAGATTTGGTATTTCCATTGGGAGAGTTTAACAAGATAAATGAATTGAGGATCTGATGACTATTGCTTCATATGAATTTCCAGAGGCTTTGTACTGTTTCTGGCACAGGTTATAGAGAAACACATAATCCAAATTTTGATGTAAGTCATTAGAGCATAATTTTGGAGCTCTTTTAAATTGAGGAAGTAGTGAAACAAAACTTAATCTCATAATTCTAAACCCCTAAAAATAAACTCAAAAATTAAGAAATACGGTTGTAGGGTTTAGGTCTTGTATACAAGAGGAGTCTAAATATAACTTAAGTAGGGAAACCTAGATATTACGGTGAAAAACTGAGTTTCAGAAATGGGTAAGGTGGGTTGAAATCTGTATTGATCATCAGTAGAAAGTCAAGTGATCAATTTCGTATTTAATTGTGGTGACGGATTTGTTATCTGTGTTATCTCCAGGCAAGAGGCAGATTCAGCAACAGAGGGGGAAGTAAGAGGAGAATCACTGTCTGCCTAAATAGGAGGCTCTTCAATGCTTTCTTTTAAACACTTAGGACTGGTTTTGTTGTGTGGGTGTTCTTATCGCTTTTGGAGGTTCTAAAGTGAATATTGAATAAATCAAACCCTTACACAATTATTTTCTGAACACAGTAGTACGTATAATGCTTTTACTCTTCTTGAGTGTTATGACAAGCTCTGTATACTAACTCTGTGAGGATGTTTACATGTAACTTAATATACTACATAATATCCTAGCAACTGGAAATGCCTCCTGTATGTGTTGAAAGCAAGCGTAGCTAGTTGCACAGCTAGATTTATTTCTTACATATCCTGCGTGCTAGATTTTAACTAGATGTTAGCAGCATGTTTGATTTACAGGTTAAAAATGTCAGTGATGGTAAACATTTTTTTTCTTGTTTGCTTTTACTTAGTTTATACTTCCTAGAATGAACTAATATGGAAAAGCAGCTCATTTGTGGTGGCCAAAAGACAGAATTCTACTTTGACTTTTACAAGTTCTTTAATGTTTACTGATTTAACATTAGTTCTCAGAAGAGCCTTCTGTACACCTGTCAATAAGACTAAGCACAATCAAAAGGTATTTAAAAGTATTGAAAATTTACTTAGAGTTGTCAGTGGTAATGTCTCATTTTAATTTGGACTATCTGTATTTGTCTTCTTGTGTTAAAAACTGTGAATTTTATCTCCTTTATGTAGTGTAATTAAAAACCTAAGATACCTCTTCCTCTTACGTAGCCTGGCCTCCCTCCTTGCCTTGCCATTAACGCAGGAGAAGAGAAAATATGTTACACAATAATTTGATTTTAGGCTCAGTGAGTCCTAAATTAAAATGAACATTTAAGGAATGATCCTAAAATTATTTGCATTTATATTGGAAGTGGTTTGTATTTTTTGCAAAATGTTTGTGGTAGTCACCACTGTATAATTTAATTTTCTACTATGATAAAAAAGCATTCTCAGTTTTTTCAGTTGCAGATGAAGATTCCAACCCTGTTGGAATTCACCCCCCCACCCCCACCCCATTTCTGCATTTGTGTATCAATGAGAACAGACAGTTTAGAGTACTTCTAAGACACAGAGAATTTCTGGGAGGTATGTAATGTTTTTGTTTACTTGATTATTAACCCTCATGTCCCACCCCCATTTGTTTTAAGTATGTATGGCCAGTGAGTATACTGCAAAGTCAACACATTGCTGTTCCACAGAAAGGGTTGTTAAGTGGAGAAGCTGTTGATGCTTCGTTAGGTAATTCTTTAGCATAAGGTCTACCTTTTTTCAAAGGAACAATTTGATGATTTGTCCTCACTATTCTAAAGCTTCCTTATTTTTAACCTCCTATTGGTCAAAGCCCAGTTTGGGCATCTGACTCTCTGTTGCCATTTGACCATTTACCTCCTGAGAAAAAAAGTTATTTTGTTTCTACACAGTAATCAGAAGAAGGTTGGTTGGTTTGTTGGTTTTTTTGGAAATCAGCTTTCAAAGTGTATGGTTTAGATTTTGCTATTTGGAGAATTCAGCAGAATCTGTATAATCCAATACTCAGTTTGGACAAGATGGATTCAAAGCATAAGTCTTGGTAAGTTTGTGCAGAGTAACACAGAAATTCTCAGGATAAGATCCTTAAGGTAAAGCAATTTACTTTCCATTTAATCCGTTTTTACACAAAACTTGAACCTCGGCAGAGATTTTAAAATGCAAGGTGAAGTCATTTTGCAAAATATTTGAGGACGGCAGTGGAAAGAGTCTTATCTTGTTTACCATTTCCTGCTACTGAGGCTAGAACCAGCTAAACTCAAGATTATTAGGTGATCGATGTAAATATTCTACCACTAGAATTTTAAAATATGGGTTTGGTGTGATTGCCTCTTGGGCTGCCATTCTGGTTTTAGCGAACTAAATTTAGCAGGGCAATTTTCCAGGCAAAACAGGTGAAATATTCACTATTTCTAGTCAAGTAGCCAAAGATGCTCTTCTGGATTCAGTATTTTTACAAACACCCTTTTCTCATTGCTGTTCCTCATACCTTGAGATCATATCTGAGACCACATGAACCAGTTGTATTGAGGCTCTAGATCCTCATTTAGTTTAAGTTTTTTGGAGGATGTTAAAGCAAAGGGAAGCTTGACAAAGAAATGCTTCATCATCATGGCTTTATTTTTGAATGTATGTAAAAATTACATATCTTTAAAAGTTGTAAGAATTAACAGGGGTGTTCAGAAACACTTCATCTGATAAACATGAAGTGTCCTGTGTGGAGAAACTTCCTCGTGGTCCCTCTTTCCCATACGTCCATTCCGTCTGTGGTGGTGTGTGCCATGAAAGACACAGTACTGTGCCTGTTTTGTAGGAAGTCAGCCTGTTTTGTCATGTGGGACACTAAAGTGCTCCATATCCCTCATGTAGTTGTGGTTATTGTACTTTTGTGTGTCTCGTGTGGTACAAACAATTTTTCAGGAAGAAGAACCAGGAGCTGAATCAGTTGAAAACCCTGGGTAATTATTACAGATATTCAATAAATTATCAAGTGTTATTTCACTGTTAAATAGAAATACATTTAAAAAAAAAAAAAGCCTCAGAGAACTTCAGATGTGTGGTTGTAATTGGACACAGTCTTTACCCCATTCTTTCTCAACTTCGATCAGACTTATGAACAAGGCATACTATATCTACCAAATATTGGATGTGGACATATTGTATGTTTAATGCATGGAATTATTTTATCATATAAAGAAGTTTGGCAACAGAGAGCTGAAAACATTTCAACCTTGTGATTGCAACTAATGGGAATTGTTCTGTGCTGTTCCTGTGCAGTCTTTTGGTAGTACTAAAATCTTTTCGTTCATTCTTAGTCGTCAATACAGTTTCTCCTGAGTGTGACTGACTGTTCATTTGCAGTCGTAGTGTCTTGGGGTCTGAGATACAAGCAATTATAAAATATGCTGCAAGTTATGGTGTTCTGTAAGATAAAGATTGTATTGATAAGTTTCTGATCACTATTCTGCTTCTTAAAATATATATATGGAAGATAAAAAAAAAATCCTCCTGTGCCATCCATATGTGCACTCTGCTTGACCTATATTTTATTGAAATGATTTTTTTATTGTGCTAATACAACTTCTTTGATTCTCTTTTTCTGTGTGTATGTCTGTGCTTTGTAAAGTTAGGTACAGTTGTAATGTTGTTGCAGTGTTGCAATACTTCCCATAATTTCGTTGACAATATTTGTTTAAATTAAAAAGTCTTTTAAAAATAATCTGTAGTAGAATTCCAATATTTCAATATATCACGGCTTTCAAGAGAAGCCTTTGGCTTTCTTGGCCTTCCTAACAAGCCACCTGTGATAGGTGAGTGACCATACATTTGGTGGTGAACTAGCTCATTTGCATATAAAATTAAAAAAAAGTTAGTATTAATCAGCTGGGGGATGTTAATCAGGGGATTAATTAATCAGGGAACCAACCCGATCTCCTCCTATGACAGTGTGACCTGCCTAGTGGATGAGGGAAAGGCTGTGGATGTGTCTACCTGGACTTTAGCAAAACTTGGGATACTGTCTCCCACAGCCCCGTCCTAGAGAAGCTGGCTCTCATCGCTTGGATGGGTGTACTCTTTGCTGGGTAAAAACTGGCTGGATGGCCGAGCCCAGAGAGTTGTGGTGAATGGAGCTAAATCCAGCTGGCAGCCAGTCACGAGCGGGGTTCCCCAGGGCTCAGTGTTGGGGCCGGTCTTGTTAATATCTTTCTCAATGATCTGGATGAGGGGATCGAGTGCCCCCTCAGTAAGTTTGCAGGTGACACCAAGCTGGGCAGGACTGTCGATCTGCTTGAGGGAAGGAAGGCTCTGCAGAGGGATCTGAACAGGCTGGATTGATGGGCTGAGGCCAATTGTATGAGGTTGAACAAGGCCGAGTGCTGGGTCCTGCACTTGGGTCACAACCTGATGC
This sequence comes from Phalacrocorax carbo, assembly GCF_963921805.1. NCBI lineage: Eukaryota > Metazoa > Chordata > Aves > Suliformes > Phalacrocoracidae > Phalacrocorax > Phalacrocorax carbo. Next base: position 6,560,458 of record NC_087521.1, on the reverse strand, counting down.
AACGCTACAGGCTTGTGGAGGAGTGGCTGGAGAGCTGCCCAGTGGAGAAGGACCTGGGGGTGTTGGTCAACAGCTGCCTGAACATGAGCCAGCAGTGCCCGGGTGGCCAAGAAGGCCAACAGCATCCTGGCTTGTGTCAGGAAGAGTGTGGCCAGCAGGAGCAGGGAGGTGATCGTGCCCCTGTGCTCGGCACTGGTGAGGCCCCACCTCGAATGCTGTGTTCAGTTTTGGGCCCGTCAGTACAAGAAGGACATTGAGGTGCTGGAGCGTGTCCAGAGAAGGGCAACAAAGTTGGTGAAGGGCCTGGAGAGCAGGTCTTCTGAGGAGAGGTTGAGGGAGCTGGGGCTGTTCAGCCTGGAGAAGAGGAGGCTGAGGGGAGACCTTATCGCTCTCTACAGCTGCCTGAAAGGAGGTTGTAGTGAGGTGGGGGTCAGTCTCTTCTCCCAAGTCACTAGCGATAGAATGAGAGGAAATGGCCTCAAGCTGTATCAGGGGAGGTTTAGATTGGGTATTAGGAAAAATGTCTTTATTGAAAGAGTGGTCAAGCATTGGAACAGGCTGCCCAGAGAGGTGGGGGAGTCACCAGCCCTGGAGGTATTTAAAAGACATGTAGGCGTGGCACTATGGGACATGGTTTAGGAAGCCTGGTAGTGGTGGGTTGACAGTTGGATGTGGTGATCTTAGAAGTCTTTTCCAACCTTAAAGATTCTATGTGTTTTCAAGAGACTTGCATAGATGATTAAAACATCATGACAGACTCTGGGGAAGTTGAGATATTCAGAGGTAATTGTTAACTATTTAGTGGTCCAAACTGGAATTCAGCAGAAATACTCAAAAGTTTCTTCCTCGCATTTTTAATTCCCATTTTTCTTTTATAAAACATCTTACTGTATCTTCTGAAGCACTGTTACCAACATATGCAGACTTATTTTCATTACTTTGAGTGTATACCCTAATATTTACCTTTTTGTGACGGTGGCATGTGCACATACGATATTTTCAGGGGACACACACCCCCCCACCCCCACCCCCAACAAAAAATTCTCAAAAGATATGTTAAATGTTAAGTTAAAAACGCAAGCATTTAGTCTTTAGGAAACGCAAATATTTTGATTGTTTATCTAGTATAAGAAATAGGCAAAATAGCTGTATTTTTGCTAAGCTATAAGTAACTTAAAGGTCTTATCTGCAGTAGAACACATTATGAATTTAATTTTATTTAAAAATAAGCATTAGCAGCAGCAGAAAGAAATGCTTAAAATGAAAGGAGAGGATTTTGCAACTGTTCCCGAATAGTCCTAGACACTTGTCATTCTTTTTTCTTTCCCTATCTATGAATTACTTTTTATATTTTTCATACATTTGTTTATATTATGTCTTTTTCTTAAAGTTATAGTCAGTGTTGATAGACACTGTTAAATTCATCGTCAAGTCCAGACCGTCTCTCACTTGATCTTTACATCTTTAGTGCGAGTGTGGTTCAAATCCAGTCATTTGTATTTATTTTTTTTTTAAAAAAGGTTTTTCTCAAAAAGCAGAGTGTAGATTTGGAAATTATTCAGAGAACTACATTTTAAAGAATGATCTGAACAATTATGAAAGGCTGTTTAGAAGGTTAATACTCGGACAACACTAGCAGTAGAGGTCACAATGAGTATAGCCTAGATAATGCAGTCGTTTATCTTAGAAGAGTGTGATATATATCACAATATGTGTTACTTTTAAATAAATGAAAGTCTGTATAAAAAAAGAGACTTGAATAGCAGAGGATGAAATACGAAGAGATAACATTTTCTGTAATCGTAAGAATTAAAAAATTGTTTTGGCCAATATAGGATGAAGCTGTGCTGCCTCCTGAGAAATGCTTCTATTTCTTTGGCAAAATTATGGGAGAATTTAGATCTGGATCCTATTGGAATGAATTGCTTAACCTTTCTTTTTAAAATAAAGTTCCTTTATCCCTTGGCTGTTTTGAGATACCTTTTTCCTTCTAACACATAAAGATGTGTGTGAGAGAGGTCCATCCCACTTCAGTTTCAGTTTTTGAAAAATCCTGAAGTAGCACAGATAAAGAGAAGAAAGTGTTTTGACTGAATACTCAGAAGTTGTTCTTTCACTCTAATGAATGGTAAATTAAAGGCAGTATGTTTCAGTTAGGTGAAATAGTGCATTTTAGTTTATGTTTCTGTAATGTTTTTCATGTCTGCTTCACCAATTTGTTGCTTATTCTCTTCCTGTTTTAGTTTAAATTCTATGTGCTCCTAAGAGAATTCTCTATACTATTTTTTTAGACTTCCCCCTACCAGCTAAAGTAAGGTGGAGTAAAGGTGTTAAGTTTCTATGGGTAACCTCAAATCTGTTTCAGTTGCCTTCTCCAGGTAGGGTCTTTCATTCATGTATCTTCTGCATGAGAGTCTTGCTAGTTTTTAGCCTTACTTGTAAACAGAAATATTTACTTGTGCTAACAAAATGAAATTCAATCAGATGAAGATCTTGAGTTTGGCAGCTTAGGCAGTAAGAGTTGCGATTAGCCTTACTTGTTGCTATTAGCCTTACTGGAATTATTTTGTTGTATTTAAATACTTGTTATGACATACAGCCCTGTTCATAGTATCACAGAATCACAGGGTAACTGAGGTTGGAAGGGACCTCTGGAGGTCATCTTCCCCAATACCCCTGCTCAGGCAGGGCCACCTGGAGCCAGTTGCCCAGGACCATGATACTCAGGTCTCAGAATGAGGAAGGAACTAGAGCTCTTTGACAGTATCTGGAAATAATTTGAGAGGATAATTCATGCAGGTTGTAGCCAGTTTTCTATCAATGCCTAAAGGTAAAGGCTGTGGGCTAAATAAGTTCTGGCAATCAATAATTAGTCTCCTTGTTGTGAGGTTCACCATTATTGATTTAAAATTCGGTCGGTGCTCACTTGAAACGTTGGTTGTTTTGGTCCGTCCCCCCCTCCCCCAGGAATTTAACATTCCAGAAGGGCATTCTTAGAGATATTTGTGCTTACTTTAATACCACTCAAGCTATTAAACTGCGCCGTGATGATTTTGTAGGATAGAACCCTAGATGTGTTAGTTATTACTGTAGTGGGGGTGAAGATTTCACCCAACTGATGCTTATGGAAGTTGAAAAATGAAACTCAGTTGTTTCACTTGCCTAATAGACTGAAATTGGAAGATGATCTAATTATTAAATCTTTTGGTTTTATATTTCTTTTTCTTTTCAGTTATGTTGAGGACCTAGGCATGGGAAGTTGCGTTCTTTTTCCTTTCAAAGTTGAAAAACTTTCACAAATTTAGGAAGCTTTTATATGTGATGTAACTTTTTTTTAATTCTGCTAAAGAATCTGTTTGCAGTTGGTAAACAAGGAGTTAAACAGTGTATTGTGAATTAGGTTTGCAGCCTCTAATTAATATTTGTTATCTACCTGTTGTCATTCCCATGACAGATACTGAAAAAGGAAGTGCAGAAAGAACATGCAAGCTCTGGAACTCATTTTACCTATTGAGAAATTCATGTCGTTATAGTGTCTGTGTTGGTGCACTGTGAGAGAGGTTGGATTAGCACATTTTTCTTGTTTGATAGAATTGAAGTGTGGTGCACTTTCTTGTGTTAGTAAAACTTAAGATTCAAATTTGGTTTTAAATTAATTACATGACTTCTAATATTGCTAGAGAAATTGAGGTAGTTTAAATACTAAGTTCAATATCAATATTTACATTTATTTTTTCATTTTGCTTGGCATATCTGCCTGCTTTGCACTATTGATCAGGGACAACGCTGTAGTCCAAGTTTTAAATTTGTATTGCAGTTGAGTATGTTAACATAATATAACATTATGTATGTGTTGTATTGAGCAGCGAGTTATGTATGCAAATTTTGTTTAACTTTTTTCCTGTAATCTTTTTCTTTTTAATAGTCATTGTGTTATGTAGGAGCTACCACGTTATTTAGAAAAATATGTATGTATTTTTGCAGATTTTAAATACTACTTTAAAAATCTGTTCAAGCTTAGGTAAATTCTTCTCGGGTCACAGCAAAATTTGGCCAGTTTAGAATATGGAATGGAATACTGATGGGCTTGCTTAGGAAACCTCTGTTAAGTGACAAATATATTGAACCTATGTGCTTCTGCGTACAAAAGCATTTTTGTTGCTTTGACAGTATCTGAGCAGGTACAGAATGATAAGTATTCTGACTTTGCTCTTCAGAAGTATTAATTTCTTTTTTTTATTTTATATTTTGATTGTAGAATCCTTTTTCAAAGCCCATTTTTCTGGCAAAATCCTTGACTTGTATGATGCTGACAGAGTTTCAGCTATGATTCCAGTTGTAAGAGGTCTTGCCTAGCAGGACTAATAGTGGTGTCATCTCCAGATTCCCTGACAGTTTCCCGTGAATGTTTTGAAGTCCTGGTTTAGTTAAAATATCTAGATATTAATAGTGAGGTGCCAGTGCTTTGTATTTATATTACGCGTGTATTGGCTGCCATCAAAGCAATTACACTACTGATTGCACTGTGAGCGGGGAGTTTTTATGAGCCTTTTGGAGGCTCTCAACCTTAGTTTCAATTAGATATTGCTAGTATATATATGTGAGATTAACACTTAAAATGTAATTTCATTAGATAAAAATGGAATAAAATGTGTATACAGGCTTAATTTTTTAATTTAAATATTCAGTTTTTCCTACCATTTCCTTTCTATTTATGTAACATTGGCCAAGGTGAGGTCCTAAGATGTTTTTCATTATGCAAAGCACTTTTTACCCTTAATTTATAGTTAATGTGTATTTAGGACATGAAACCTTAAAAAGGAAAGATCACGCCTACTGACAAATCTGTCTTACTCCATATTTTAAAGCACCATTACGGTCATCACCAAAATCTTTTTCATAAATAGTACTAGAGTGCTGAGGACCCAATGATCCAGTGGACACTGGTATTTTATATTTTTCAGGAGCACAGTGGAGCTGAGCTGATCCTGCCAACTTCCTCTACGTTTTCTGGGACCATGAAAGAACTGGCAACCCTACCTTTTAACACTGACTTATTTTTAGCTCACTTCTGTAAACTATTCATCAGATCCCAAGATCAGAGAATCATTTCTAATAATTTGTAAGACACTTCTAAGAAGGAGCTAAATTGACTAGAATTTCAGGCATTGAGAATTTTTATTTGCTGTTGTACTTGCATCAGTTTCACAAATTTTTAACATTTGAATACTAGCAGGGGAGCATAAAAGACTCAAGATTGAAAAATCAGTTATCTAATACATCTCCCTTTCAAAAGAACTGTTCACTTAAGGAAATTAATGTATTTTTCTGTACAAATAATGGCCTGAAATTGTAAATAAATATTGACGTTATTTTATATTTTATGTATTTGGTGTTAATTTTATTTAAATACTTACCACAGATAAGTGCCATTTTAAATATCTTAATATTTGTAACTGTGATTTAGCTCACCTTGTTTTGTAAGGTGCATGCAATTAAATTTTTCACACCCTAGCTGACATTTTTGTTTTCATTAACTCTGATTTTGCACAACTGCATTTATAACCCATTCTTGTTTGTCTAATGAGAACCTTTTATGTGCTTCCAGTAGGAGCTAGATTCTTATGCTTATGGCACTGCATTATTACTCTCTTGCACTGAGTACAGACTGCAACATCAATAAAGTCATGACAGCTTTAATGTTGATGATTTAGAATTTTACCAGGCAATGCTGGTCATTTTGTTGCAATGAAGATAAAAAGATTTTAAAAACGAAAAAAAAAACCAAAGAAACCAAACCAAAAAACCTACATAAACTAATTTATGTTGGGTTTTTGAGATAATATGACCTGTTTTTGTGACTAAATAGGAGTAAGAACAATAGGCTCGCCCCCAACCCCCTGCCCTGTGTTCAAAATCTTGACCTAATGAAAGCAGACAGTGGCATATTAATTCGAGAGCCTGAGTTCGTGGAAGTGATACGGTATAGAGGGTCTTCATGGTATTTTATTGAGGACTTCAAGAAATAAGTTGCAAGTCAGAAGAAATTCAGTGTATATGAAAACTCACTTGAATTACATCTTGAACCTATTTGTTGGTCTTTGTTTCTAAGTTTGATTTTTGGACCATGTGTAGAGTCCTTAGACTCTTCTGTTTTGGTCCCATATTAATTAAATATTTTCTATATAAGCAGCATGGAAAAAGCTTTTATGAAGTCAGTAAGAAGTGATCGTGCATGTGCTGATATGTTTTGGTTTGGTTTTACAGGGGACATTAATGTGTACTTGTGTGTAGTTTTAAGTGACAGCATGCTTTGTTTAGAATTTTCCGCTTTTAGTAATTATTGGTAATGTACCTTTTCCTTTACACTTAATGCAACTTGCAGTTTTTTTCCAGTAAGCAGCCCTGCATATAGTCTCCCTCTTAGATGCAGATGCATGTCCTCTGTCTTGCATTCTCTCTCATACACATATGGATGCATGTACACGATGGAATGCAGTTTTTATTTAGAGTTAGATTTATTATGTTCAGCAGCGGTGTCCATATCTTTCATTTGATACCGAAATCTTTACTGTTGTAATGGCTCATTTTATGAACTTCTGTTCGTTTTCTTCTTAATTAAATTTAAATTTAAAAAATAACATGAATTAATATATTTAGCAATGATAAAGTCCAACCTAAAAGTAAAATCTTAGTTTTGCTTTATTTTCCTGTTTTTAAATGATACAAGTACATAGGAAGAGATCATGAATCTTTATATTCTCTGGTTGTATTTTCTTATACATTTTCTTTGTTCTTATTTAAAATATGCATATTTTAAATATATACAATGTATTTATTTACAAAAGTGCTAATTAGTGTTTTCTTCATGCGTAATTTTGATCCCCATTAGCTGACTTGTGATACTCTATAGATACACTTCTAAAAGTAGTCTTCAGTAATTATAAAAACCAGTATATCATTGGTTAATGCTTTCAGGATAATAGATAATTTCACCTGGCTATGAAGTCACAGTTCTTGCATCAATTTCCATTCTGAAAATCAGCTTACAAAAACAAGATGACGAGGGACATATCATACAATAAAAAGTATAATTTTAATTAAAAGCAAGTATCAAAACTGGAGTCTGAGCAGTATAGCTTCTGCAGAATAAGCTCTGTCCAATCCAGTCTGGCAATTAAATGATGGGAGAACCCTCTTAGTGTATGCATAGTCTCAGATCACTTCAAAAATTTAGGTTAAGATTTTTAATCCCCTGGGGTAGATGCTATATACATCTATATATTTATAAATATACATATTTATAAAGTGAATGGACTGTAGGTGCACAGCCATTTGAAGAAACTGGCTGTTAAGAGAGCCTCACTGGAGACTTTCAGAAGCTGTTGCACTGCTTAAAATAGGAAAACCATTTACTTCCTTTGCACGCAGAGAATTAAATACAAATATCTTTCTGGCAGTATTAATACTGTATTCTTAATCTATTGTCGATTACAGCATAAAAAGGGAGTGGTGAAATCTTCCTTATAGCCAAGGTCCCACCCATACTGACAGCAGAACTGCTATAGGGGAGGGAGAACAGCCACAGCAGACCTGTGCCGTATGATTTCTGAATATCCCTGAAGGAAGAGGAAGATACAGTACTGAGGATCTTGTAGAGTAGCCCTCTTTTCTGGCCCCTCCCCACACACTTTCACTAGTCTGTCTGTCATGAAGCAATCTATATTTCCTGCGTAGGTTCTTCAATGTTGCTTAAGAAGTTGCCAAATTCTAGCCACAAACATGAGATTGAAGTACTTGAAGTCCCTACTTCACCTGCAGAGTTGCTAAGGAAGACCTGAAGTTTTGAAATTGAATTAAAGTTTACAAGAGCTTAAAAAAAAAAAAAGGCAATAATAGGTCATTGTGGTTTCAGCAACTCGTATGTAGAAATTTTAAATAAACTCTGTGTTGATGTTAAGACTGCCATGGCATCAGAAAAGAAAACTTGCCGGAGGGCTTCTCTTTTGGGAGATGAGCCAGTACCTTGATTCATTACTTTTATGATATTGTATGGCTCAGTTTTTGCTAGGAGCCCCCACTTTCACTTTAAAGTCATCACTGTATGATATCTAAGGTGTTTTCTATTGGTTGTATAATGTAATGTGAAGAAGCGTTTTGCCTGTAACTATTGGTAGTTTGACAATTACATGTATCTCTTCTTTTTATGTTGGTTGTTAAAAGTCATGGTCATTTGATAAGCAACAAGAGAGATCATTGTATCAATGGTGAAAGATTCTAGAGAGATAAATTCAGGAAATTCAGATGTTTAAATTCTGAGCCCAGTGCAGCATAATTTTTACATTTCTGTAAGTGTAATTGAGAAAAACTTACAGCACCAAAATATTCTGTATATGATTTCCGAGTAATGGATCTAATTTTAATTAATTGTACTTGAGATTTTAAATTAAATTTTATTGTGAGAAATTTTCCATATGTTTCACTGGAAATACTGAATAGATTTATGCTAATTTGGTGTTCTGGAGTGGCGACAGAGGTCTGAAAGTGTCCTGCCTTCTCTGGCTGACTCATCCTGCTTTGATCAATTAAATCTTTGGTATGTTGAAGTTGTAGTTCACTTTGCCTCGGCCAGTGATAATTACTGAGAATTTATTTAGGCTTGATAGCAATATGCTAATGGATATCTGTTTGGAAGCTCTATTATTAACTAGTGTGGTAAAGCCATGTTAAAATGTATTTCAATACCAAAGGCCTAATTAGTAGACATATTATTTCTCATTTTGTGGAAGTTACCTGATAACTTGAATGTTAGCATTTTTATCTAGGTAGGTCATTCTTTCTTACCTTTCCACCTATGGCCTTTTAGGGAGAAAGCAACTTTTAGATGCTTGAGTCATCACATTGAGCTAAATTACCTCAATGTCTGCTCTGGCATATACAGAGATGAAGATGTGGGCTGGAACAACCTTGCCTTAATCGCAGCAATATAACATGGAAGGGGTAGTCAGATAAACGAAACAGGCTAAATAGGATTTCTGAGACTTAATTTTAAAATTTCATTTACGTTTATCCTAAGGATAAACCATCAGGCTTGCACTTGATCCATACCCCCTGAATTCTCATGTATTACCTAGAATACTTTTACTCTCTACCCAGTAGTTGTTACTGTTTTGGATCTTGCTGCAGTCATCTAATCCTATGTAAAAACAAGACTGGAATTACCACTTGAGGCTATTCATTAAATAGACTAAATAACTTCTGTTTCAGAAGTTGTTAGAGAAGTAATACAGGATCGTACTTATAAAATGAACTATCAGGTTTTGAAAAACCAAAATTTTGTGACTTTTACTGTTTGCTTTTTGTTTGTTGCTCTCTGAAGTGGTGACAAAACTTACAGCTCTTCCCTGTTGAGTTATTGTGTGTCTTTTGCTTCACTCCAGGAAGAAAAAAAAACCCAAAACTAAGCTTTCCTGCGCTACTTCCCATCCAGATATGACTATATGAAAACGGTCATTGTGTGTTGTCTGTTTTAGTTTAGTTTTGAGTCTGTGATGTGAGCAAGAGTGAATTATGTGAGGGATTTTTAAATGAGGCTCCATTTTGTCTGCCACACTTGGTCAGCTGCTTGACACTTGTGGGGAAAAAATATTATTGAAGATATATGTAGCTTAAAACCATTTCAAAGGGATTGGATGCTAGGCCAGTTACCTTGAATTTAACTTTTTATATGGTGTAGAGAGTTGTGTCATCAGGGTAACATGCTTATAGTTACTTGCATTCGTGAAAAGATAGACTAATACACTTCATAATAAATAATCTATTGGTTACCTCGATTTAGTACGTTGCAGTAGTGTGATGGTTTTCAGTGTGTGAAATGCTATGGATTAGTGCACTGCACGATCTTAGAGGTGAAAGCAGGAGTCTCGAGGATTTTATATTTGCTCTTAACCCTGTGTAAATGTTTGTGTCCTTCTAACTAGGGTTTCCACAGATACATCACTTGTACCACGAGTTCACCTTTGATTTGTTAAAACTGTTGACTTTTTTTTTTTATAACTGAGAGTGTGTTTTCTCCATTATCTCATTATCTTGAGATAATTAAATGATTGTGTTGTTGTTTTGAAAGAACCACTGTGTTTATATTTCACAGTGTGAAACATTAGTTGTGCGGGAACGCTGGATGGCCAGGTAACACAGTGTTACAATATTTAGTCAAGTTTTCACAGCTCAATTAGTTTCTGGGTGTCTTTAGAACAAACTGAATAAGATTTATTTCCAACCTAATTTCATAAGAATATTGTCTGCCTATTGAAATATCAGCAAGCTTGATAAAAGGTCATTTACAGTACATGTTCATATTTCTAAGTGTGTTATATACTACATACCTCATTGAGGAGTGGTTTCAGGCATGTTTTCAAGCTGCATAAAACAGAACTTATATTAAACAAAATACAGGTTTTGTTCATAAATCTCTAGCACTTGAATAAAGGTGACTTGAAGCACCTCTATGACTTTCATGCATCAGGAGTATCTCAACTAATACAATATCTAAGCCTTCAAAATCTTCTATAGTTATGATTTAAGATTATTTTTGCCTCATAAACTGAACAAATCTGTTTTACAAGTGTATTTTTCTGACATTTTTTAAATTTTTGCTTTCAAAATTAAAATACATTATTGCTGCTTACAAACGAAAAGCCTCATTCAAAATGGTATGTTTTTATTTCCTGAGTTAACTAATATTGACAAGGTTGTCCTTCAGAGGGTTGTAATACAGTATTTAATTGTCAACTCTGGTTTCCTTTAATAGCCTCTGTAACAAGATCATAATTATCTTGCATGTAATCATTGGCTGATACACTTAGCAGCCCATCTATGATTCATTCTTTGCAATTACTCACACTTTGTAGCCTTGAGACATAAAGAACTGCACGCTTTTCTTGACAACTTAATGGTTAAAGGTATTCTAATTTTTCCCATTCTATCCTGACAATGTCCTTGAACATAGTTAGGAGTGGCATCTTCTAGACTGTATGAGGGTTCAGTCTCAAATAACCAAATGTTATTTGGTACTTGAGCTTTCCCTTGGCTGTCCAAATTAATAACAAGCAATTGGATATTAGGTATGGGTACCAAACTGTAGTAATTGGAAAGTTATCTAAATGCTAGATAAACCAGTTAAGAAGATATGACTACTTTTCATTTTAGAGAAGTATTTTAGATAACATTTAATAATATATAATAATGAAGTCTTTAGAACATTATCAGTATAAGCTATTTCAGCTTGAACTTCAACAAGATCAGCTCTTACCTACTAATGATAGGCTAATGATAGTCCAAATTCACAGTATAATAGAATATTGAACTTGGTTTTAGCGGGCAGAGGTTGAGAGTTTCTTCTTAATTCTTGTGGCTAAGAGCAAATAATAAAAGAGCAAGAACACTCCAATCCTTCAGCTTTATTGTGATGTATATGCAGTGAAGTTGTAGATAAAAATACACAAAGCCAAAGGTATCCTACATTAAGTAATATACAACCTTGAAAAGCTGAAACCACCACAGTTTAAATTTTGGTAAAACAGCAGCATGCTTTTAATTTTAGATTAGCAGTGTTTATATGCTTTTAGTTCTAATATCTTCTTGTCGATTGCAGTAAATTACCATATGTGACTTTGCCTTGTGTAGTGGGATAATTTAAAAAATATTTTTTTTCATATGAACTTTGCTTATTTTAATATATTGGAAAAATCCAGTGTTCACTTTGAATGGGGTAAGGTATGTTGATGAATACGCTATCTTACTATTTGACGAAAACCAGTGTGGTTTCATAATAATTTTGTCTTTTACCTTTTCAGACATAACAAATCAGTATGAATTGCCAATATATCAAAACAAGAATATTGCAGTAACAAATCAAAGTAGGATTTTTTATAAAATCTTTTTAGATGAACTAAAATGATGGCTTCTTACCCATTTAGAAACATACAAGCATGAGTATTAAATGTATTCTGCATGTTTTCTGGTGGTAGTATGCTTTCTGACTAAAGAAATTTGTGAAGTGAATAAAATAAATTTTAGCTCATCATGTTTCTACCATCTTCCAGGCATGTTATCATAACCTTCTGTTTTGAAATTTTTCTTTTTTGCTGGTGTTAAGCTTAGGATAGTTTGTGTTGTCTGAACGCTAATCTACTTTCGATAAAGTCCATAGATTCAGCGTCATTAAACTTTTCTGCCAATGAGGAGAGCTAAATGTCAGTCACCAGCAGTTGAAACCCTATCATATTCAGGTATCTGAATGGGATATGTCTTTGAAACTGTAAACTAAGAAAGTCTAATAGTCTTCCCCTGATCTCCTCACCTTAACAGCACCGTCCAATCAAAAACTAACTAAATAAAAGGTCTTACCAGCATCCCCCAAATAGTGTGGCTTCCTAGGCTTATTGTCATGTGAGCTGTAGAGAGTTTCGGATCTGTCTAATAGTATATAAGTAGCTGCTAGCTGTCAATAAAAAAAATTCCCAAATCTTTCAGGATCCTCATGTTATAAACAGCAGCGTTTTTATATGGCCCATAATGTGTTTGTGCTTCTTAAAGGTTGTTAATTTCCTAAACCCTGTAGTCTCTGAAGTGATATGCTAAGTTTAGTGGAGTTCTAGTTCTGATCTGTGACCTTTTTACAGATCTTTTTTTCATTTTAATCTTAGTTGTGAATTTCGTAGGGATGCAGTACGTACTTTGGGTATACTTTGCCAAGCAGTCACCATTTACTGAGAGGCATTTAGCCTTTTTTTTTTTTTCTTTTTTAAAAAAAGCTGTTTAAAGCTGTTTTGCTGCTCCAAAAAGTTGTAGGTGCAGCAGAGGAGGACTATGTCACCAAGTCCTGACTTAAACAAGGATCTTCTTATGAGGCTTTAAAGTTCTTACTGTTACCACCCTGACAGTCTGTGTCTCAACCTGGATTTGGGGTTGGGCAGCATCTCTGCTTACATTATAGTTGCATCTGCCTCAGCTACGTTTTGGTTCATCTCCGCGCTGTGCATGCTTGCATGCACTTTCTCTCTCTGGAATGTTATGGAGTACAATCTTGTTCTATCCCAAAGTAGGAGATGAAAGCTTTGCGGTCTAACAATGAATAGAGGTAATAAATATTGCAAAGTTGTCTTGTATAAGCGTATGATACATAGTTTATGGATGCACGTTAGCTCTTGATTTTGTTATTGGAATAGCTTTTAATCTGAAATACAGGCCCTTCTTACTGTGAAATGCAACTATTGTATGATTGGCCTGTTGTAGTAGAACAAAAAAGCAACTTCTGTTTTAGTCTTCAACTGAATGTCTCATTTGCCAGTATTTAGAATGTATTACTGTGGAGGAGAATGAGAGTGTTAGTGTTTGCTTTCCTCCAGATCTTCAATATATGATGTAGTGATAAAAGGCTTAAAAATGTCATCATTGCTATTTCTAACTCAATACAGAAGACTATGATGCAATGTAATACTGAAGGGAAAATTGATTATTAATATATCTTTAAAAGCATATTTTTGCAATGCTATTACAAACCTAGTTTCACAACATGCAGTGTCTTAATGAGGTTGTCTCATATTAGAGTGGTAAAATAAAACTGCCTTTTAAATAAATTATTCTCAAGTTGTAGGGTTTGTTTTCAAAGGCAGATTACAAATGAATATGCTGGTTGTATGTCTTGGATTCTGGAAAAAGAGGGTAGTTTTTAATGTAATTTTACTTTTTGATTTCAAAACACTGAGCAGGTGTTTGAAGACTCGTTTCTGCTGTACAAGTTTCTGCTTTGAATCTAATCTAGTTTTAGTTCATTGTACAATTTAGACAATTCAATTTTGTAATTAAACAAAGTTAATTGTCTTAGACAATGTAGTTTAAAAGGTTTACTGAAATGCCTTTCCAAAAACATATGAAATTACACACATATGTGTGGTTTTATGTATATAAAAATATATATATTTATATATATATGTAAAAGTAGGAGCTCCTTTTGCAAGCTAAAGGCTTTTGAATATTTTTCCCACTTGCATCTGCAGAATTTTGGCAGACTTTGTGAATAAAGTGAAACATTTTCTATTCTGTTACACTTTACTTATGTCAAACTTAAGTGCTGCAAATAACCCCACAATAGTTTTTCTCCCCTATTTCATTTTGCTATTCACATGTGTAAGAGGAGCCAGAGTAAATAATTTGTAATGTATGTGGACCTTGTTGTCTATAAATTATTTTCTCCTGTTTCAGTTTTAGTAGTTGAGAAACAGGAAACACTGCACAACTGTTCTTTATTACTGAAATAGAAAGCAAACATGGGAAGAAAATAAGCATGGTTAAAAAATGTTTGAAATACACTAGTCTCTTATACTGAACTGTACTTCCTTTTAAAAAAAAAATTAAGTGACTGCACTTGAACTGCCACTACCGCATGGCTATGAATATTTGTATTCTATTCTTTACTAAATTTCGGTTCAGCAATCTGACTCTCAGAAAGGAATGCTGTATGTGAAGCCATTAATGCAATACTGATGTTAAGGAACCCAGCTGCAATGTGACTTCAGGAATGTCAATGTATAGGCTGCCAGTTCTGGTTTGATAGCCTGGTTAACCCAAGTTTGTGAATTCAAGTATGCTCGTTGGGTGTAGTTCTAAAAATCAGCAGTTACACACAAACATCCCGCTACTTCCTTTCGAGCTCTCAATCTGATCCTTCCTTCTGTTCTTCATGACCAATGGATGTTCGTAAAGAATGAGCGATATATGTTCATTTCTCCTGTCTCATCTTACTTTTTGCCAGGTGTACGAGATCCTTAATGTGAATTTTAGAAATTTTTTTAAAAAAACAACCAAACATAAAACAAAACAAGACCCCACAAAACACCCCAAAACAAAACGAAAAAAACCTGAATTGAAATGCTCAGTGTAGATATTGACCCTTTACAGAGGTAGAACTTCAGGTGTGCTACTGTGAAGGTGAGTGCAAGTTTAGGAAGGATTGCTTGTTCTGTCCAAAATCTTCTCTTCATGTTAAAAACACCTTGCCCCTCATTGCACCTAAATACCGTATACTGGAGTATAAAAAATCCAGTGTCTTTCTTAAAATTATTATTATAGGAGTAAAATAATAGAAAGGACTGTAGATTGTATATCTTTCCTACTCTTCAAATTTTTCTCTTAATTTTAGATCAATATTGCCAGAGAGATGAGCAGTCATCTGTTTTCAAATACCTGATGCCAGCTGCAAAAATAACTGTATGTTCACTTCTGCAAAACCATGCTTAGTATGGGAACATTATATCAAATCAAATCCCATCTTTTAAATATTCTTAGATTTCACATGTGCTGTGGTATTATTTCATACTGTGGAAAGTGTATGATAAAATACAGGATACATAACCAAAAAGCACATCCAGTCATTCATATAACAATAGGAAATATGGCAGTATACCAAAATTGTCAGAGAGCAAAATAATTCTGATTATATGTGTGTGTGTGTGTGTGTATCTATCTTTTTCTCTCTGTACTTTTTCAGATATAAGGAATAGATTATTTTAAAACTTGTATGGAAATTATCTTCCAATAAAAAGAAGACCTTCGGTCTCTTGTAAAATGATGGAATGAATATATAACCTTACAGTCCTTAGAAGGAAATTCTGTTTGTGGCTCTGTGTAGGACAGAGAAACTTCAGGGATGAAGTTGAAAACCGTTGTATCACTGCAAGAGAACATATAAATTGGTTCTTGTTTATGGCATTCTGGCTTCTTTGTTGGAGCAACAGATGTAACTTCTCTACAGAAATATTCTTCCTGTTATGTGTTAGATCATTTTAATTTTATTGGGAATAAATGCATGAGTACCCAACTGTTCTAATTCCTCTCTGACAAATGGAGTAGCTGCAGTATGGTAGTGTTTGTATTTATTTAAATGCATATTTCGTTCACTGAAAGATTTGTGTTCCTCAGTACTTTCACCTTAAATTTATATCCATTTTAATCGTGAAGAAAAAATGTGAGGAAAATATTGCAAACCCAGACACTTACTGTTATCTTTCCTTAATATTTTGTCACAAAATTTCTCCGTAGCAATTATGTTGAATTGGATATGAAGCAAGTTTAAATATAAAATTTTGATGTTTTCTTAAAATTAAATGTATTGCTATTATAATGAGTAAACATTTTTTACTTATGTAATTTTCATGTGTTTAGTAAAATATTTGGCACTGGATAGTCAGTGTTCCATTATAAACTATAATCACACTTCAAAACACTTAGATGAGGTACTTGTACTTCATGATATATATGTGAGGTTTAAATTATGATATCTGGAGAATTAGGAGGATAGTCCTGCAGTGTTAAAATATAAAACCAGGAAAGGTAACTAGACATCCATCTCCATCAACACCATTAAGCAATTTTAAATGAAAGATAAATCTGCATTAAAAATAGGAATGGTTTTTAAATTTTCTGGGAAGTCTGGATATCAACATTTCTGCATTAAGCTTGAGTATTATATATATTCAGTTTTTACCTAACACCTAAAGGCAAGGGTGAAGCAAACTATGGATCTCTTGACCATAGTAATTATTTTAATTTTTTACTGAATATACACCAGAAGGTACTGGTAGTAATACTGAGCGATTACTACCAAGCTGTTTTTATACCAAGAGAAAATATTTTTCTTCCCACAAAAAACAAGGAAAATAAACTTTTTCAGCTGATTTACTGACCTTGTAGAATGAATAAATAAATATATATAAAAATATACGAACTCATACCTAACCTAAATTATTGTGTATGTGCCATCATACCTAAAAAGAAAATGTGCATGTTATTTGCAACTTTTGAGAAGGTTTTTGTCTTTACTGTCAAAAACAGGAATGTCCAAAAGCTGCTCTTGGAAGTGAAGAAATCCCCAGCCCATAGAACTTGATCTGTTCCTTTAAATGCAGCAATCTGCATGGTTTCACCTTACCTACATACTTTGCTGAAATATAAGTAAAGGCACATCATTTTATCTGTTTTCTTTATACATGAATTATGATGAGTTTTCTGAATATTTTCTTGGTCTCATGACTGGCTCAGTTTCTATTGCAGTAACGGCAGTAGCATTTTTGTATGGATTCAATGCTTGGACAGTTGCCATCTGCAAATTTTGAAATTGGAAGAAGCATCTGATAAAGCTACTGATTGTGTATTTGAAAAGATGATTTACAGAATCAGGAAAATATATATATTTGTACAAAAGTTTGTGACTTGCTTTTGAAAAAGATCTTTTTTTCTGCTTTAACTCTTGTATTGTTTTCCTGGAGACTGTTTGGATTTCTCACTCTAAAATATAGCCTGTGCTTTTATTCATACGTCTAGTTGAACGTAAATAGTACTGAGAAGAAAATTCTTCATGTTAATGTTTCATAGCTCTTAAATTTTCCCCCTTAAAGATTTGAGTGTTCGTGTAGTAACCGCTAGTATGCAGTGCTTTTCTTCATTTACCGAAGAACTTTACTGAGATTTTCTTGTTTCGAAGTTATTTACTTTCCTGCAAAATTGTATTAGAATTATTTTTAACCACCACTTCATTTTTTTTTTGTGTCTACGTGTTACAAAAATAAACTAAAATCAAAAGTCCTACTACCAAATCAAAGGTTGCAAAGCACATAGCTAAAGCCCTGTGAATATAAGTATTCTTTAGAGTAAGTGTAGTGTTTAATTGTTACATAAGATTCGAGATCACAGGAATCTAGAAAGTGGTGTGATTTCTATTTCCTAGCTTTGTCAGGGATCTTTTGTAGGGCTTCTGCTTTTAAAGGATCATCTTCCACGATCGGATCTAATTTTACTTTTAAGTCATACTGTGGCAGCTCTGTTTAAACTTTTCATTTAATTTCTCTTTATTTCCTTTAATACATTAATCCTCTACATCACTTCTGCAGTGGATGAACAGTTAGTAAGACAAACAAATCAAAGGCCTTTGGTCGTGCTCATCTAGTTCAAGAGTGCATTGGAAGTTAAAAAGACTCTGTTTCTCTTTAGCAAGAATATTGTAGGCCTATGGTTAAAAACAAAGGTGGCGTGTTTTTCCCAGATAACTGAATACAGCATTAAGAGTTTTTCTGGTGTTCTCTAGTTTTCAAAATGAGCTGCAAAACATAGTAGTCCATACATTCCTAAAAACCTTAGCTTTTTTTTAGAATTGAGAGAACTAGTTCAAATCAGATATGCTTGTTAGAGAAGAGACAGCGTATGAGGTCTTGTAGTCATTACATAGGCAAAAAAAAGCAGATACTTCAGTTTCAGAAATCTGCAGAGCAGTGACATGGCGTTCCATTCAATTTTTTACCAGATATCACAGACTGGAAATGTGAGCTTTGGCTGATACTGCTGGGAAGGAGAGTGCGGCAGGCAGCTGTAATTCCCATCCTGTAAAGGTACTGATACTTAAAGTCTCTGTAGTCCAAATTGGTACACAAAAATACTAAAATGTTGAATTTGGACCTTAGATCTGTTTTCAAAGTTCATTTTCTGCCAACCTTTCCTAGATGTTCTATGGATACATTTACAATTTTTTGCTTTTTAGATATGAGTAAGGAGAAGATACTTTGGAGTTGCTTGCAGGTTGCTTCCTGAAATACTGTCTTATAATAAGCAGACAACACTGTGTGGAATGCAATTCTAGTGTTTTCCTAGGGCTTGACTTGAACAACAGATTTCTGAAGTCAATGATATATGACTAATTAAAGTTAGACCAAAATTTTATTCCAGGTACTTGTAAGTTTGGTTGCTCCAAAATCAAGTTAATTCTCTTCATTGGTTGTTTTTCGTTGTTGTTTGTTGTCTCCCTCCCCTCCCCCCCCTCCACCTTCTTAAAGAGATTTTTCCAGTTTTGGAAAGATGTTGCTGAAAGGTGTTTCAGTGCGGGGTGAGCCGCAGGCAGTTGTTCCAGTACATTCGTTGACTGTATCTTGATAGCGTTAGGTTTGTCTGCATTACTATAGCAATTACAGTTACAGTTCCTACAGGGAAGAATCATAGCAAAAAGTAAATTTATTTGTGGAATAAGATCTTTTTTTTGTGGTGTGCTGTTAAGGAATCGTAAAGCCTAGAGAGTAACTGAACATTAACATAACTCCATCTACTGTAAAACCCATTCCGTTTTATATATTTTCAGGGAGTATGGAGTGGCACAGGAAGGCAATGGCATATCGCTGGAAAGTTGCTCTAATTCAGCACAGGATTCTTGTGAGAAATTCCTTCTAATATTACATCATCCTATTCTGTTTTTCACAGTTTACAGTCTAATTTTTTTTTTGCCACGTTTGTTCATATCAGTAACCACATTAAAATAAATTTAGCAGATTAAATAGGTTTTCATCAGTGCACATCTGAGAGCGCGACAATTTAGTACTACATATTTTGTCATACTGCGGTATGTGAAGGCTTAGGGGTTCAGTAGTAAAATTATATTTTCTTTTTAATAAGGTTTGCTATCTTTTAACATTACTTTTCACTGTCTAACACGAGTTTCAACAAAAAAAAAAAGTCTCAGCTGTTTCTGCTCCAATGAGTGTTTCTGACAATGAGTAGCACTTCAGCAGAGGGGAAAAAAAAGCAGTGCCCTTGCAAAAACAAGAAAGAGTGAAAAAAGGCAAATCAATAGTTACTTCAATTATATGGCAAGATTTTTTTTCTTTGATTCTGTTTTCTTTTGCCTGAGCTTACAACCTTTGTCTAATTTATGATTGTTTATTAAACTTTGTTTGTAGCTTGAAGGAAAGCACTTCTCTTTTCTGTTCTATAATGTCAAAGGAGAGCCTGAAAGATTTTTTTTTTTTAATTTTTATAGGAACTGACTTCAGGTCAGCAGTAACACTAGCAAAATACTTATTTTCAGGTATAATAGCAAACTCACTCTGTAAAACTACCCAAAGTGTGAAAAATTATTAAAATTGGGCTTTCATCATAGAATTAGAAAAAATGTACTCATTACACGCAGAATACCTTTTAATTAATGAACTAGTTTTTACTGAATTTTTTTTTTCTTTACATAGTTGGCATTTGTAGATGATCCATTAGTTAGGATGAGCATGCAAAACTATGGCCAGCTTTATAACCTTTTATTGAACTCTCTCTGCAGATTCATAAATGTCATGTCAGATGGACAATATGAGTGCATTTTTCTTCTATCTACAGTCCCCAGAAATAAAGTGGTTTTCTGTATGTTATTTTGTGTTTGGCAAACATTAGCCTGTATTTTTTTCCCTCCACTTTTAATGCCATTTCATACAAAGCAATCCTATAAACCTAATGGGGTACATGGGGTATACCAATATTGAGGTAATCCTGTCTTCCTTTTCTTTGAAACTCCTCCATTCCAGCTTTTGTTCTATTAGTTAGTGATTTCCTCTTGTTAAAACTGTGAGTCTACTGTTTCTTACTCCCTCTCTCTGTTCTTCCTGAACCACATATACACAATTTGTTCACACTCATTTTGGTTACTGAATATGGCTCTGTAGTCATGATCAGCTACAAGAAAATGTTATCCATTTGTGCCTTTGTCTTCAAATATCTCATATTATTTGGTAGATTGCCTGCCATCATCTCATTTCCGTCTGTGTGCCAGAGATCTGCTTCCTAAAATTCTTTATTTACTTGATATAAGTGATCTTACACACAGATTTGGTCAGGATTGTGGTTTTTGTTTCTTGAGATGACTCACATATCTAGTTTTCTTGTCCCTGATTCCTAGGACATCTTGTCTAGACTGTGCTCATCTTCCTATAGATACTCTACTTGGAACTTGAATAAATATTTTTAAAGCTGATCTCAGTTCTCTTCACAGACTCCCTTCTTATCCATTTTGGTTACTGTGGATAACCTACCCTTTCTTTTCAAGACTGTAATTTGTGTGTCAAATTGCATAGACGATCTATGAAATTTCAGATTGCATGTGTCTAAACTTTGCTATTTGTAAAAAAAACTCCAAATGCTTGTTCTTCTTTACAGGTTACCAGAGCTTTGTCTAGGTCCTTAACTTTTGTTTCTTAAAAAAAATACTTCCAAAGTCATTTGGCTAAAATCTTTCTCTGATCACACCACTTTAGTTTCATTGCTTTCTAATTCTATATCAGGTCAAATACAAAATGTTGTTCCTGTTTATCAGAGCTTTCTATACTTGAACTTCTTTTCCTAGAAAGAATTTTACCATGTTGGATTTACAGAACTTCATTAATAACTATAATTGCCCCAAAATATGTGTGATCCCTGGCATGAAGAAAGCTCGTCTTAAAAACATTTGAGCTTTCATATTCTTTTCCAAATGTATTTGTAGAATTTGTCTTGATTGTGACGTTAAAAATGCCAAGGATTATCGCTGGACAGATGCTGTACCTTCTGAATTATAAGTTAATACCACTTTCCTTATTTTAAAGAGTAAACCACACCAAAAAAAAAAAAAAAAAATTGAAATACCTGAATAGTTTGTTTCCTTGAGTAGATGTGTTCGCTTTTGCTCTAAACGCTGATACTTTTCTCCTACTGCTTTAAGTACCTTGTTCCATCTCCTCTCTGCTGGAGTATAGGTCAACATGTTTCCATTAGTGTCTGCTGCAGTGAGGTTCAGTTGTGAGGAAACTGAGAGGGAAGAGGAAAGAATCTTGGTATGAATATGAGCAGCTAATGATAAAATCAACATTAAGCTAGAATAAAATTCTTAAACTCATCAGTAAAACTGAAGGATGAAATTATCAATGCAAGGAGATACTTTGGGTTTTTTTGGCTATTTGCAGAATTTTTGTCCTGTTGCTCTTTGTAGAAGATTCAGTAAGGATTACTTGGTGTATGTACTTTAAATATCATTATATTGTAGTTATGTAGTAGAATGTTTAACTGTACAAAAACCACATGATATTTTGTCTTTCTTTTTTAAGATACTACTGATCACATAAATGTGCTACTTTTCTGAAAGCGATGCTTTGTGGACTTTTGATGAGTTTTGTGCGTTAATAACCACCATGTAATTGAATTGGGAAAATGGCTGTTCAGCACACAAAATCAGATACTTACTCTTCTTCTCTATAGTAGATGAAAATTCTCATGTTCAAACATTAGTTTTATGTTTAGTGTATCAGTCATGTTAAGAATGAAAGTATTTTTTACCTTTGAAAGTAAAATGTTTCAGATTTAGTGCAGAAGTACATCTATCTACATATTAAATATACAGAAATATTTTCTGCTCTATATTTTCATACATTACAGTTTAGTTTGCAAGATCATGGTATTTAGGCTACATTTCTAGAAACGTACAAACTGAGTTTTCATAGTGTAGAAGAAGTATTTCAATATACAGTAACCTCTTTTTCTTTCTGCTATGTGGCTTGTAATATTTTTTTATGCTGATTTAATGTCTTCCTTGAGAATACTTTCAAGGACATCTTTGATTAGATTGATCAGACTTAATGAATATGTATATGTATTGGACTAAATTGTAAGTTGCATTTAAAAATAAACCGTCCTGTGCGTATCATATTATAGTAGATTGCAGTGAAAGAATGGGGCCATCCATTCTAAATGTGATAGTAAGTAACTTTAGCTAAACTTTATTTTAAAATATTGTAAAAATAAACCCTATAATTCAGAAATTAAATTGTTCATCCTGAAATTTGAAATTAACCAATGTGTTACTTACAGAGATATACTTGTTTCTTGCCTTTTTTTATAGTTTTATTTTTCTTTCAATGCCAGTTAAAAGTTGAAAGCTCTGTGTGGTTAAAATCATAGAATCATAGGATCATTAATCTTGAAAAAGACCTCTAGGATCATCAAGTTCAACCACCAACCCAACACTACCATGTCTCCTAAACCATGCCCTGAAGTGCCGCGTCTACACGTCTCTTAAATACCTCCAGGGGTGGCGACTCAGAAGATGAACTTTTAGATGAAGCAGGCCTGGACATTAGGGGACAGATGGTTTTAATATGAGTTAAATAAAATATCTGTCTGCTCTGACAGCTTGTTGCTAGTTGATACACTCCGTAGTGTTTTTGTTGAAATTAGGGGAAGGTACACATGGAAATGTCTTAGAAGATTGTGCTTTTAGGCAATACCTTAGTAACTTAAGAACTTTTCTAGCCGTCTGTCTGGTATGGTGCAGTGTAAGATGCTAATCATATGTGTTTAACTGACAACCATTGTAGTTTAACTGAAAGAGCTCCTCTTCCTTTCTAATGCCTTTGTTCATCCCACTTCAAAATATTTGAAATACTATGGGAGCACTCTACTGACAGATGGCATTGTGAAATGACTTCATCAGATTTCCATAGAGGCTCTGTTTTTTGAAGTTTGTTTTCTACCTGTCATTCCTGAAAACCAAATAGGACTTTAAAGACTCATTTTTTGAAAAAAAGTTCCCTAGCCCAAATTAAGACTCATTACACAAATTATGGATTAATTAATTATGAAGGGTACTTTTTTAACAAATTCCGCTCTGAGTAATATTTCTGCAACTTTCAGTAAGGCTTAATTTGTTGATATTTATTGAGCAAGTCTTTTCAGGATGAACAGGCTAGGATGGTTTCTTCAGCTGTGTTACTACTTCAGGACTGACAGACATTAAAGTAAGAAAGGTTCTGTTTATTAAATCAGTGTTTTAAGATCGAGAACACAGAAATGTGTTCTTGCTTTGCAGAGATTAAGGTTTTACTCCAGCATGAAGTCTCACTGCGTAATAGTTTAAACAGACATTAAAACTTGAAATGGAAAATGAAGATGCCAGCTGATCAAGAAAAATTCCATAGCTCTGAAATACTGTAATATATAAAAAATGTGTTGTATTGATAAATATAGTAGTTTATTATTTCATGAAATAAAACATTATTGAATTACTTTTAATTAAGGTATTTTAATAATGATTGCCACTCTGAAGCTGGCTTTACTTCCATTTCAGATCACTACAAAATTGATAATGTAAACAGATTGAGAAGATACTTTTCACTCAAATATTAGTGAACCGAGGTTTTTACAATAAGCATTCATGAAATAACACAAATGTTAATGAAGTTTTTTAGTTTTATTTTACCATCCTATCCAAAGCTACATAACAAAATGTTTGAACGGTTAAAAAATAATACTGTATTCATTTTGTAAAAATCGCATCCTAAGGATAATGCATGTTCGGTAAGAATTTTAACAGCAGTGAACATATTTGCTTAGATCATGGAGTTTATTGATTCTTTGTTGTAGCTGAGGTAGTCAACGCAGCAGGACCATAAAAAATGAACCAATACGACCCAAAGAAACTTGTGTGTGTGTGAGCGAGGAGAAAATTAATTGGCAAATAACTGTGTTGACTACAGGAAAATGCTTTTGGGGGAGTTGGCAACATCAGGTTTATTGTTTTCAGCAAAGACTTTCAACCTAAAATAAACTGCCTGATGATAAACGTACAACAATTGCTAATATAAATTAGACTAATGTTTTTATCATTATGTAACACTGGACGGATATATTTCTGTAGTGATAAAATCTGATAAGAAAAGGCTCATAACCTATTAGACGTAGAAGTTTTGTAGAATCGTGCTTCTAACTTTCCACAAAGTATTGTAAATTATCTCAAAGATATATTTTTAGCTCGGAATTCCACTAGGAATTGGTATCTTTCCTCATTTCCATGCAAAGTTTTAACAAACCTCTTAACTTTGGAAATGGAAATGTTGCTTTAGTGTGTTCTGTAAGAGATTTGAAAACTGTTTTTTTTCTTTTTTTTTTAATGTACTTTGGTAAATTAGTAGCTGTATGTATAATAGAATATTTTAAATGGTGGTAGCAGCAGTGCTTTTACACAACTTAATCTTGTGCAAGCATTTTTTGTTCTGATGCTCAGATTGTTTTACCTTCAGTGTACTTGATGTAAACTTTATTGAAAAATTAATTCTATTACAATTAATAGTAATCTGTTATTTATGGACTGCATATGAGCATGTATTTCCTATAACTACTTTCCGGAACATTGCTTTTATACTCATACGTGTAACTTCATACTCATTGAATTGGATATTTAATACTTTTAAAAGCCTTTATGCACACTTGCTTTTAGTTAACTTTAAACAGTCATAGCTTATGTTTTGTGTACTTTGATTTTGTGTGAGTATAGTTATGTCAGCCTGCCTACTTAATACCGACTTTTAAAAATTTTCATCATTTTGCTCACAATTATAGCCTTTTTTGTTTTCTCGATATGTTAAACTGATTTATTTCTGAAATTATGATGACATAGGTTGAACTTCCTTCAAGTGCAGGGTAGCTTCATAATAGTCAGAGTCTTGCTAGATAACTGAAAAGAAAGAACCTTGCCTGTACTGTGTAAGTGGAATAGCACTTGGGTTCTTTGTATGAATACTTTACATTCTCTCTCTTCTGTTGGAGATACATCTTGATTCCTCAATTCTATCTTCTTGTGTAATGACTTAGAAGACATAATGTCTGTCCTGATCAATTTTGCAGTGACCTTGTACTGATGAATGAAATCTGATGTTCTGAATAATTATCCCTGAAATTACACTTCGTATGTTGAGTTATGTTTTTAACACAAGGTCTGACAATGTGTAAAATACAAATGGTATTTCCATAATAGCTTACTCAGGCTGTATAATGATTGCTGCTTTCCTAAGCCATGGATGAGGAAAAACCTCCATGTTCAGGAAGGACAACACCACGGGTTGAACTTGAATGTCTGTATTGCATGTGTGTCAATAAAGTTGAATACGTATGCAGATTCTGTTCTGCTGAAGTCTGTGATTAAAGCCTTCTGCGTTACTCTGAGTTTTTGCAGGTTTTCAACTTCATAAGTACACCCATTATAAGCCCACTTGTGACAAAGTGAAATGTCTGCAAAGGTGACAAGCTCTATTTAGCAATGAGAACTTACTAAAGAACCACCAAGTCTTTGTATTTCTTTTTGGACCTTACTCCATGAAACTTGGACTTCTTGTATTAGAAGAGAGGATGAATCAGTCCCCTTTACTGTGCCTTCACGATTCTGCGGTCATCTGACATTTAACTCAAGTCATTTCCAGATTTTGAGGAGTGTAAGCTTACATTAATTCTATTAGAAGCCGGTCTGTAGCTGTAACTGCCCTTTTGGTCTCTTCTGAATCCTTTCCAGTTGTAATGCGTCCTTCAGAGACAAAGGGACCAGAGCTGAATGCGGTTTAAACATACAAACAAACTTTTAATGTCATCATATGCTGTGTAATACTCTTTTCTGTTTTATATGCCTTTCTTAGAAATTCCTAACATTTGATTTTTCTCTGTGACTATTAGCACCGAGCCAACATTTTTATGGATATCATAATCCAAAATTGAACTCCCAAGTGAGTGAAATAATGGCCAGTTCAGAGTCCATTATTTTTGTGTGTGAAGCTAGTGGTGGTGTTCTCCTTTGTACATCACATTTGTATACATAGAATGTCATTTGCCATTCTTTTGTGCAGCCACTTAGTCCTGAGACCCTTCTGTGGTTCTTCAGTGTGACACGTCCTTAACTGCCGAACAATCATCATCCAAATAACAGAATCCTCAGCGCTGTCCGCTCCCGTTTTCCAGATTGCCCACTGCATATCCCTGTATTAATACTATGAGCGACCTCTCTTCATTGTGAGAATGGATAGTTTAGTCTTTTGCTCTTTCCTTTTAATGCATTTTTCCATCTAAGGACACTTCTTATTCTGTAGCAGTTTTGTTTCCTAATAAGCTTTTGGAAAGGACATTATTAAAAACTGTTTGGAAAGGAGGCAGCGAAGGCTCTTATAATTAGAATACAACCTTTCACAAACTCCATATAACTCCATATAATCTGCTGTTTCATCAGTGAATCTCCAAATTTTAGTTCAGTAGCCTATTGGAAAATAATTCAGAGTAGGTGTTCAGAACTGTATGCTACGTTCTTCATATAGTGTACATTGTAGTACAACTTTGTCTTCTAACCTGTGACCAGTGCGCTACTGCTACGTAGCGTAAAAGTTCATAGTCGGAAACAGTTCATGGTTTGGTATATCTTCATGGTTCTTACCTTGTTACCACTACAGTGGCGATGCTGTTCAACTGTAACAAATCTTCCTCATAGTGTCTACGCAGTAATCTTGCAGTCTTTCCTAGAATCATTCCTATAAGTGTTGTATTTCTTTTTACGATCTGATCTTTCCTGGTAATTCTGCTGATTATAAATTCTACAAAAACTACCTAAGAGGCTATATAGAAAACACAGTACTCTATAACATCAAAGGAAACGTAGATTTGCAATGGTTAACTTTTCTGTCTCGATACTGAAGGAAAGTCTAAAAATGCTCCTAGATTATATCATAAAGCTTGTAACATAAAAGTTCACTGCTCCATACTCTTTTGTGCATAAGGGTAAATATTCTTTTATAATATCCAGTGTAGCAAGTATAATGAACTTTTTAAATACCTAACTTCTTTTAAATCCAGCAAGACACTTACTGTTTTTTATACTTATGTAAAGTAATACTGGGTTTTTAAATTATTTTTCTCCTTTTTTTAATGTTGTACAATGTATTTGCTAAGATATACCAATTAGAAAACTTGTTTGGTTTATAGTCCTAATCATTTTTATAGCTCTTTAGTATGTTACTGCATCTGTAGCTTTTTGAAACTGTGCATCTAGGCTCTTTTGTAGTATGAAGTTTTTCATCGTTACTTTTTTTGTAGTATTGCTTATATAAGATGGAGTTGCCGGAATAAGACTTAGTATTTAGGCCGTAACATATAGTTTAGAATATACTACTTTTCCTAACATACACCTGCCACACCAACGTTTCTTAAAACTGTATTTCCACATTGAGGAAATATTTCATTGACGCTGACAACCATTTTTGTTTCCAGAAAAGTTACAGTTTATTTATAATCTGTTATTGCCTTAAAAGTAGTTGAGACTCCATGCGTTACCTTGCACTTGTTTACACTGAGTTTTATCTTTGTCATCTAATTAAATACCTTTGTATTGATTTGTATGTTCTTTACAGCACTTATCTAAAAGGGCTGGGAGATGTCAAAACATTGAAAATTATTCCTGGATAATTTTCAACACTATATTTGCGCAGCTAAAAAAAGGAAGATTGATAGCTTGAGTTCCTAATAATAATCAGTGTCACTTTCACGGATCACACTTGTATCCAGATACTATAAGAAAAAACTTCGCACTGTAGATGAGGGAGAGGTTATATCAAAATATGGCAAGACAGACTGCTGCAGTACGTTAAATTTTCATCACAAACTGCGGGGATGGTGGCACAACAAAAACTAAATCCATGCAAGGACAAAATTAAAAACAAAGAGTAAAGAAAACTATGGAATAGGATTATAGTAATTTAGTTTGGGGAATATCAGAAGATCTCTAGCCTAAATTCCTTCTTCAAGCAGGGTCAGCTGTGCAAGCAGGCTGGATAACTGATGGCTTTGGCTTACTGCACAGCTTCTCTGCAACCTATTCCACTGCAAGAAAGTCCTCAGCGTGAAAAGCTTTTTCTTTATATTTAATTTGATCCTCTCATTTCAATGAATGTCCATGTCCTCCCACTGTGCAACGCTGGAAAGAGTATAAGTCAATCTTCCTGATTACCTTAGGAGCTGCTTTTGGGTACTCCTGAAGCTGCCTATTCTCCAGCCTGATGAGAGAGGCCAGTTTCTTCAACAGCTTCCCCTTGTAAGGGCAGGTACTCCATACTCTTGACTGTCTTGGTGGCACTCCACTGAACTTCCTTCAGTTCATCAGTATCTTAATTGTACTGGAGGGCCCAAGCCTGGGCCCAGTACTCTAACAGCTGTCAAATAGAGAGAATCACTTCCGTCAATCTATTCCAGACCTTTCCATTAGTATAGTTCATCTGAAGTACAAAGAGCACTGATTAAGCCAAAAATAGGGCACGTTGAAATATTTTTGTTAATTCCTAAATCTAAATTCTGTTGCTTCTAATACTTTAAAAATTACAGAATCAAATGTCTACCCAAGATGTATGTCTGTGAAGGAAGTTGCATTACAGCTTATCGAAAGGAAACGGTGGAAAATTCTAAACATAAAATGAAAGAGAATGCAGGGACATTCAGAAACTTGTCAGTTTTAGTAAAACCTGTATATCCTGTCCAGTCTGCAGAGACAAATACTTGACTATGTGCCTTGAATTTCTTGCTTTATTATTTCTTGTCAGTTCAGACAAGTTCTTAGATCTTTGTAAAGTTGGTACTTGTTTATTGCCATATTAGGCTGCGCTGGTGAACTAGGATGAAACTGTTGTCCTGGATGTAAAATCTGTGTGAACTCTGAGTCATGTTCATAATAGCCGTAGCTGGACAGCGTTGGTTTTTTGTTGTGTTTTTTTTTATTTTAGTGTGTGTAAGCGTAAAAGAAGTAGGCCTAAGAAAATGCACTAATTTTAATGCCAGCACGACTATTTAATCTCAAAGTTGCTGCTGTTACTGATATTTCTAATCCTTCATCCAAGTATGAGTTTGTAGTTTTCTTTGGATCTTGTTCTTTCTGTGTACATGTAATTCTCAGTGGTATCCACATGCAAAAAACTTAAATGCTTTTACTTTTTCCTATCTACAAATGTTTGTCTTTTGGGTATAGTTAGTATTCTAGAAGCAGACCTTCTTTTATGTTTTTACAGCACATAGCATGGTAGTTTCACTTCTAAATAGAGGTTCTGGCTCTAAAAAGGAGTAGTAATTAACCAGAATTAGTGATGAGAAGTGGTGTAACAAAAAGCGCTACCATAATGGTAGGAGACAGCATGTTAACGTATTAGAGGAAATGTGCTTGAGCGTTTTATGTAGAGGTACCCCTGTAGTCATAGTTGTATGAATCAGGAAAATTGTAATTGCTTTCTGGGAGGTGATGAGGTATCCACAACTTTATTTTAGGAAGAAATTTTAGTCTTCGTTTTTCTTGTTTTGATTCTTAACAGGATTATTTGATCTCTACTGTAATTTTAAGTTTTGTACTGCTACACAATTTTCTTAAATTCATTGCATCTTCTAGTATCTGTCCAGATAGAGCAGATGACCACTGTTCTGTTCATGTCAAGAAAGAATGCCTATTTCATTTATTATATCCAAAGGATGTGTTCAGCCTCCAGAAGTAAGTAAATAAAAACAAATACCAATGGCATTACAGAAATATTGCAATCCAAAGGACAGAAAGAAAGGTAATGAATACAAACATAATGCTGATAGTTTAAAAGCCTTTTTGGGAAGAAAGGAATGGTTTTCAGTGCTTTCAAATTCATTATTAAGTAGGATTATTTTAATTTTTGAATAGTATGGCTTTCAGAAGTCTCTAAGTTTCACACCAGATGGCATTCTGAAAGTGGGAGAGGAAACCCATGATCCTAAGAACTAAGATGCAATGGCAGTGGTAGGGGAGGGAATGAATCATTATGGTGATCTTGTGGATAAGTTATTACAATATTACATGCCCATTTAAAGACCTGTAAAAACCAAATTTACTTAGTGTATTTGGTGTTCTGAAATGCAAGGAATTGCTATTTTTGTTCTGGAATAGTAATAGTGATTCTTAGTGAAAGGTCCCGAGAAAAGAGTTAAAATAGTCAAGGCCATAGAACTATAAGCCAATTGCTGTATGTATTATTTCATAGAGGCACACCCCAAATATGTGAACCTCCAAAGCAAGAGATATGAACAGAAATAACACCAAGAATCTCAACATCATAGTGAACTGCTGAGATAATCCCCTTTACAGTTAAAAAAAAGGAGGAGAGGGCTTGGGGAGCAAACATCTGCATCTTTGGCTGTGTCTGTCTGCAAGTTTGAGCATGCCTGAGTGCATCTTTGGGCACTGAAGCGTGTGTTGTTCTGCTACTGAACTGGTAGCTTTTCCTGCCACGGAGTGTTCTGTTCCATCGTCAGCTGTCCCTGGACAATTTATGGCACGGCTCAGCCATCAGGACATCGCAAGGATTTTATTCAGTAGCCAATTTGAATGTGACATCTTGTTTTGGAAACTGAGAACGACTAACTAGCATACAGGGAAGGCTGGTTGTTGCCAGCTGATCTTGATGACCAAGAATAGTTCACTAGTTGAGGCTGTGGCCTTCATATTTACAAATTCTGTCTAACAGAGGTTGTTTTGTCTCTCGGTTCTGAAGAAGGAATAGGTCAGGTATATATGTAGTTAAATACGTCCCTATTCTGTGGTCTGTCTTATGGATGGTACATATGCTAGAAAAATACTTTTCTCCTTAACTCATGTAGCTGTTTCCATGTCGAAAAGAGTATTTATGGGCATCTTCATGCTGATGCTGTCAAAGCCTGTTGTTGGTTTTTGGTTTTGGTTGTTTTTTTGTTGGTTTTTTTTTTTTTGGGGGGGGCGTGGGTCCCACTGTTTGTGGCTTCGCCTTTTTTTATATTCTGGAGGAGCATCTTGGGTGTGATGCTGAACAAGTCCATGATAGATTTAGGGACTTTATTGTTCTAGATGATCTCATAAACATTTGTATGCTTTGGTTCTTCCTGTCGTAAGCAGCTATGAAAGGTGCCGTAGAAAGTGAGGTTGTACAGCTAGACTTAAGGGACATTGTAGAGCCTTAATCTAATAAGGCAGTCTTCCTCTTGGCTATTTTCATGACATACCACTTTCTTGGGCATTATATTCTGTTGTTTGACACTTCAGGTTTTCATCTCATTTTCTGCAAGCGGCGTTGTTGGCTATTATGACACATTTTCTCAGTAAACTGTGGAGAAAAAGGTTGGATATGATGAAGTACACTGAGTGTTCTTCTCTGTGTTACGTTTTAATTGTCTCCTGTTAGGCTTATTCAGCAGAATGTGACATACTGAGGGTTTCTGAGATATATATAGGATATGAATTAGAAACAATTAGTGTTACTCTTCTTCACCTGATGTGTTAGATGGTTTTCAGTATCTTCTATATTTGTGTTGGAAGCGGAATTGTGGATCTGATCTAGTAGTGTATATCTTTGGTATAATTCTGACTAGATACATAATATGTATATAAAATTGTGTTTCCTTGTGCATTGAAGGAAACAAATACTGGAAGCAACTTCTTTGCACGCAGCTCTGTTTCCCTGCTCCCCCCCGCCAGCATGGCAGTAAAAAATGGCCATTCTGGACTCTTCTCAGAGTAAGTCAATTGCATCCTTCACTCAGAAGTGTAACTATAAGTAAAATGTGATGTTTAACTTCTGGGCTATTAAGAAAGTCCTTTGATTACAGGACAGTGGAGTCCTGTCTCTGCTAATGTTTATTCTCAGTTCTGTTTAATACAACAAAGGAATGTTATTAAACACTTAAAGTGTTCTTTGTTATACCGAGTATCTCAGGAGGGTGGTAGCATTAAAGCCTGTAGTATGAAAACTCTTTCTGATCCTATCTTAGTTCCATCCGTTTGTTTTAATATAGTCTAAGTAATGATGTTTACCAGACCCCATCACAAACTGAAGGAAAATGTTTGTAAATTGAAGTTACGCCATCACAAATGTTTTTTTTCTACGGTGGAATTATTCTAGGTTTGTTTATTGTCTTGTGCTTATTTTGGTCAGAACACTTTTTCCGTTGCCAACCTGAATTGGTTTTTCCACCATCTGTATATCTTTGGAGTGCTTCCTTTCCTGTCTGGTACCTTTAGACGCTGAGGAGTGGAGCCTGTTTACTAGAGTTCCTGCGAGCATTTGCTTCTTAGAAATCTGTTGTCTCATTTTCAGAGGAATTTTCAGCATTAATTTGCATTAGTTAGTCTCATTTTTGGTTTTTCGCCATGTGAAAATCCTATTGTTTGTTAAAATGATCCTTATAGATATTCTTAAATTCTCACCTGGGATCCACTGGGTCTTAAATAATTTGTTTTTCTTGCTCAGTGCTACATAGGATCCTTTTCAAGGTTTATGTCTTGAGTAACACTTTTGCTGTTCCATGGATTGTGGAAACTTACCAAAGCACTTTTGGGGAAAAAAAAACCCCAGCATCTTACTTCATCAGATTAACTTTCATAATCAGTCAAAATGAAGTTTGTCCTCGTTATAATTGTATTGTTGTTGCATAGACAATATCTTTTTATGCCTTTTCAGAAATTTCCGTTCCAGGAATTTGAATTTTTTTTCATACCAACCCAGGCATCAAAACTGATAACACTACCTGTTCTGTTGTCTTTGCTGTTTCTCTAAAGACACAAAGAATTGAGACGCTGCTTCTAGACTGTCCAGTGCTGTTCTGTGAAAATGAGCTTGAGCAAATCTTCCCTTTCTCAGAACAAACAGTGGGTATGTTGGTGTCAGGTGTATCTTCTGTATCCCTAACATTTTAAAAGCCAGCTGAAGCAAGATGTGGAGTCTTCAGTCTGCTTTTCCTGTAAGAAGAACCTCAAATCACTCACTACACTACTAGTGACAGCTTCTGAATTTCTCAGTACGTGTCATACTGTAATGATTGTAATCTAAATACTGATTTCCAGACCTTGTCTTTACTGGAGATGTAACAATCTCAATAACATTAAACTAATTCGTCACAGTGAAAACATTGTGCTTCATTTTTCCCAATGACTTGTCAAGTTATTCATCAGATTCTGCAGCTGAAGAATCATTAGAGAATGTAATCTGTTCTAAACACAAGCTCTCCAATACTAAAAATAATATAGATGCAATTTACTACTGGGATATGCTAAATATATTGCTACTAACAGGAGTTCCTTTGGGGCATTCAGTAACTTCTGTCTAGATAAATTGGATTTCCTGGTGTTTTGTTTTTTTTTTTTAAAAAGACAGATTCCTTTTGGTTTTGGTGTCATTATGACTTCTGAAGTATAAATCACTAGCATGTGGTCAGAGTGAAAGAAGTTTGTCAGGACTGAAGAAAAAAAAAAAAGCTGTCACAACATTCTTCAGTTCTATAAAAACATTAAGTGATACTCTGCTCAAAATTTAAATGGTTTCTCATTCATACCTAACACTTCCTTTTGATTTGAATACTGTAATTCCCCACATACGAACATTTCACAATATCCTAAAAAGTGCAATATATGTGTATCTTAGCTAGTTTTATAGCCTTGTTTTCTTTTTGTCTGTAGAAATTCCTCTATTGATAAGCCCAAATAATTGCAGTGTTTTTCCCCCTATCTGTTTTTGAGGGGTAGAGTGTGGAGGATTGTTCTCGCTCTTGAGTTTTAGAATCTTTCCTAAATGAATCTTTATGTTCACAGTCACACTATTTTATTCTATTCTAAACTGTAACAGGTACAATAAGTGAACGAGAAGACATAGCACCCCATGAGCCTCCGTGCTGTGGCAGATGCATTCTGTAAGCCGAAGCATCATTATTCTGTGAAAACATTCTCTCCTGTAAATGCTTTCACCTGCCAGTATTCACTTTTAAGTGTGGCAAGCTATATAGAACTTGCTGCCATTTCTAGTATGTTGTGTAATAAGAACACTGAATGAGAGGTGCTATAAAAGGGAATTAAGTTATATGGGCTTGGGAATTATGATGGTTTATGTTTGGTTTAGCCTCAAACATAAATGTTGGTCTGGACTTTTCTTTTAGTCTTCAGTGGCTTGTGAACACACATCATATTCTTGGTTCGAACAAGAAATGGCTGGCTCACACATCATACTGGCTTTGCTCCTGATCAAGGCAGTCCAATATGTTTAAGTCAGGAGAACAACTTCTGACTGATTACAAAGAAGGCTTTTAAACTACTCTACTGATCTTTATTTGTGTGTGTAATATCGTGCTGGAAGAAATTCAGGAGAGGCTCAAGCTCCAGGAGCTTATCTTTGCCCAGTTTTCTTTTGCTGCATTTTCTCTATTGTTTACATACTTGCTTGTTAATGCTTTGCAGATGTGGTTTCTTTTTTTTTTAATATTTAGAATTTGTCAGGAAAATATTCGAATACAGGTTCTCTTCCTACTTCAGTGCTGCAAGGATGTGAGCAGCTAAAATACAGAAGCTCCAAGTTCTGAATAAGTATCTTGGCTACTTTTCAGTAGCACACGACTGGTATGTCTGTGTTTTATAACTGTTACTCCAGGAGCTCTCATGGCTGAAGGTTCCAGATGTCACTGGCGACCTGTTTGTCCTAATTCCTGCATGTTTCTTCCTGTTCAATTGATTAGCTTACGTAGGTCGACACGTGGCTAACCGGATTCCATGTAATCCCATTCATTCTAAAGAAAAGTCAGGACTTTGATTTTCCTTACCAGCTCTTGAGGACAAAAGGCATACAAGCGTTGGATATTTGTGTTGTAAATCCATGTTTCATTCTCATGATTAGTAACACACTTATTCAGATATGTGTCTGAACTTTACAAACATTTTTCCTCTTGCTAGTAACTTATTTGTTGTCTATATAGTACATTTAGGAATCCTTGGGTGCTACAACAGGACACTTTAGCATGCTACAACTGTTTCTACTGAAAAAGGGATGATATCCAATGTACATGCAAGTGGAGTATTAAGGAATTCCTTAAATTTGTTTTCACATTTTCCTTATTGATAATTTATGTTCATTGTCTATAGCAAAAGGGTGTTGCAAATGAAAACTTGTCATTACTGACAAGCCTTCAAAGAGTTAATGCCCTCCCAAACTGATCATTTGCCACTTCTTTGCCATTGTCTTCACTTGCTTCCTGCTCATCTTCTCTAATTATGTTTAAGATACTAAAGCACTAAACTGCCTAAGTGCCTTTTGGTTGTAATTTCCTATGGTTAGTTATAGGGGAGGAAATCTAGAAAAGTATTGAGAAAATCAAGAAAACTGCCACTGTCAGATGATTTTTTTTTTAAAAAAATAAATACATATTTTAGGGGTTTTATTACTGAGGTAGTTTTCTCTATGCAAATCTCTAGTGAAACCAGGGCTTTTAAGTTCTTTTGTTTGTCAGCAACTAGTAGAAGAAAATCCCAGTGGTGTTGTAGAGCTGGTGCTTATGGTAAGCTACTACTGTCATTTAAAGAAATTTTCCTTTGAGATGTCATCTTGAAATTAAGCACAGACCTTTAATTGTAGCGAGGACTGAAGTCTTATGCAGGCCTTCTAACTAGAAGAATATGGGCTGCTCATTTATGGTTGTTTTTTTCTTTGCCGCAGGAAAGGCAGCATTCCTCTGTGGTTTGTAATAAAATGTTTGTGAGTGAGAAACTATTATTTCCAACAGATGATGATGTTTTCCTATAAACAAAATTCAGTGCGAAAACAAAACAAATTGTGTAGTGAAACCACTAAAATTTACTTTAGGAACGCTAGTCAGAGTTGTAATATTAAAACAGTTTGTCCATATTGCTGTATGTTTGCACTATTGATTTGGGGTTTTTTAATGGCTGTATTGTCAGCACTGTTGATGATAACCGCTAAAGGTTAATCATGTGTATTTCATTCCATTTCCTTAACACTGTAGTTTGTACGTTGCAACAGAGCCGCGTAGGCTGTTGCACAGTTTGAACTCTGCCATTCAGGGCAGACTGATGTTAAAATTGTCACCTGTCTGCTCTTCTGTCCTCCTGGCTACAGTATTCACTAGCGATTATTTGGGAGGAACATCTCATCCAAGAGAATACTTAAAAAGGAATTTTCTCTAAAACACCTGGATGTTTGATTGTGGTATACTTTCAGCTACCACAGTTAGCATTACATTTTCAGAAAGGTAAATTAAATAATGAAAACACTACCTTAAGACTAAAAAACTAGAGAAATGCTCTCAGAATTACTGTCCAAGTTTCATGTTTGCTTGACTTTTCCTGAATAATATTGTTATAACAACAGAATCATCTGTTCTTTGATTATAAAGTTACACGTATTTTCCTGTGTTGGAGGTAGTGAGGCTGAGAATTAGCTTGAAAGATAAAGTAACATGGATCCTGTTTTCCATTGTAACTATTGTCTGCCAAAAGAAGATTTCTTCTTCTGCAGTCTTGATTATATTCTTAAAACTAATTGTTGGAAATTCTGTGTGCCCACAGCTTTCAGAACTTCAAATAGAATATATTGTTTTAATTTATAAAAAGCAAACTGGAGTGGCTTTTATGTATAGTCATTTAATATGATGTTTCATATTTTATGAAACAATATTAAATGTTTTTAGATCTATGTTTGTAGCTTTCTTGAAAGTTCAAAGCACTTGGCATGAGCCAAAACGTGTTAAACTTTATTTCTGTTTATGGTATAAATTAAAACTCTCTAGAGTGTGGTTTGACCTAAGTCTGATTTATTGCTTTACTTGGCCCTGTATCAGAATGGTTGTGGTTTTCCATTCCTGTTTCCAGTAGAGTCTTCATATGTTGTGATTTCAAATCCTTGCATAGCAGCTGCTTTTTATCTGGGTAGTAAAAACTGGTGGGTCTTTACTATAACATAGAGATACTAGGCTTTTTGGGTTTTTTTATTACTTTTGTTCAAATTAAACTGAGATTTATCTGTGCATGCAAAATGATGCGTTTGTGTATTATAATTTAGAATTTAAGTTTAGATGTTATAGCAGCTTATTTTTTTAGTAGTTTATTTGAACTGCAAACATTTTGCTGTTCAAATCGGTACAGGAGGAATCTGTAATTAGAACCGTGGTCAAAGTTTCCTACGGATAAATCTTTTCTTTACTGATGACAAAGAATAGGGTGAAAGGAAGACTTCAGTACGTTTTTGTTTGTTTTATATACATTTCAACCCTGCCTGGTAATGAAGATGTTTCATTTATGCTCAGCTTTAAAATGTGTAATCATTTCAGTTTTTCACCTGATCTCATCAATCCTATGTTTAAATCGTGACTGTGAATTATTTTTTTTCCTCCTCCTGAAACTGGCAGACCTTGTAATAGGAAAAAGCTCTTTATTTACTTTGAAAAAAGGAAAACAGTGATTAAGCTTTTATACATTATATATATGTGTGTGTGTGTATGTCTATGTATGCGTATATATGTGTCTGTATGTATATATGTCAAGTGAGGGGATCTGTAATAAGTATGATCATTCAGTATTGTCCAATTTACACTGTTGTTTTGGATTTTTTTTACTAATGGACAGTTCCATTTAATATTTCAGGCAAGATGTTTATCATAGGTATATGTTTTTTAACTAAATGAGAAAAGAGTACAGTTACCTGTAAGAGGGAAGGTTATCCTGGTATATGAGCTGGTTTTATTTTTGGTGTCCATAATCTTTGCGGAAATCCTGCCCTACCAACTGATTTGGTTATAACAGAAGCTGCACGGGTTACCTGAGTTGCTTCACAGTGGGAATGTGTGATACGGAGGTATATCACAAGCACTTTCAGCTCAAGTAACACAAATCTTTTTAGTCCTAAACAAATTGAGTGTCATTTGATTTAAACTTAATCTCTTAGGACAGCGGCTGTGGGTTTTATTATTGGGTTTTGTTAAAGTGTGTAGCAATTAGCAGTCTGTAGTTAGATGTACTGTTTAATGCAGAGACTACTGAACTCATTTGAAGAGTTCTGGTTTGGATTATGCCTTTAGCCGTGCTTAGCCATTCAAACATTCCTTGCGATTTAATCTAAGTGGAGAAATGCTGATGTTTGGGGATTTGTCGACACATATAAATAACAAGAGGCTCTAAAGATCCATTTTAAGAAAATATCTTTACTGCTTAATGTTGTTCTGATGGCGCCTTCAGTCCCAGCTAGAGCAGGACATTGCACACACAGTTGCGATAAAATTGGCTCCACTGAATTCTCAATTTAAATTGTAAACAAGATACAGGTGAGCGGTCGTGGAGTAGGTGGGATGAGAAGGTTATTTTAGACAGGTGTTTGTGCATAAATCAGCTGTGACAGATGTCACAAAAGGACACATCATGTACTAAGAATTATAGTAATGCAGATATTTAATGCATGTTAAGATGTTAATTTTGTGTCTTTTAACTGTAAATTCTTTCAAAGCATAAAAAGGCAAAGTGGGATGAATACACAGGAGGTTATGGGATAAGCAAATGAGTGAGTGTTCATGACTGGGTGGGAAAGGACAGGATGGTGAGGCAGAACAAATTGCACGGTGAAAATACTTCGTTTGGTACGAAGTAAAGAAAAGGAAGAAAACCACCACGGAAGAGGAAAAGTGAAGAGGAGGCTGATTCAGAACAATACCATAGGAATGCAGGCTTTCGGATTTACCTTGGTTGTATACGTTAAGCACAAAACATTGCAGACTCGGGATTTTACACAAAATGCTG
Organism: Phalacrocorax carbo; assembly: GCF_963921805.1. Taxonomy (NCBI): domain Eukaryota; kingdom Metazoa; phylum Chordata; class Aves; order Suliformes; family Phalacrocoracidae; genus Phalacrocorax; species Phalacrocorax carbo. The sequence continues at coordinate 6,521,226 of NC_087521.1, read as the reverse complement.
AAATGTAATTGCAGCCTGGATGTGTGAGTTAAATATTTATCCACTATATTCATTTGCCTAGGAGAACAGAAAGCAAAAAGCAAGAAAAGAGTTAAATTTCTATTTTATTTTTAATAATTTATTAGTGTACAGTTCTTCAGTTTATAACAAGTTCATTTTAGAAGTGACAGCTGCATTTTTATGTTACAGAAAAATAATTCCAGGAAGGCGAAAATACCATTACAGGAGTCAAACATGACCTATTAGAAATGTAAATTATTTTCCTCAAAATGAATTTTTGGCTCTTTATTTTTTTTTCCCCACCGTTGTTTTTGGTCTCAGGGATACTAAGTAAATGGCAATTGCAATTTAAAGCAAGATTAGTTCTTTTGTTGTACAAGCGATGGGCTTTTTTTGAAGGCTTCACCTTTAAAATAATTAACAAAGTAGCACATTCTGAAACTAACAAGGTGTCATTTAAAAAAAAAAAAGCACTGAAATGGGCAGCCTGTTGTAGCTGATCCAGCTTGAGCAAGGGGGGTGGACTAGGTGGTCTCCAGGGGTCCCTTCCAACCTCCACCATTCTGTGTAATATATACGTGTTGTGAAAACCAAAATGCTATAAATAGAAATAAATGTATGATAAACACTTGATTGCAGCACAGTGTTTGGCAGTCACATAGTGATTACTAAGTCTTGTTTATTTTGAAAAATTTATTTTTTTGGTATTTCTTCCACCTTGCAGATGAAGCTTGCACACCCTTCCCCCTTCCCCCCCCCAGATGAGTCGTGACGAGTTTAGTGGGAGGACTCACTTGAATAACGTGTACTCGTGTGAGTAAATATTTGAAAGGCTGAGGACATTAATTAGTTACTGCAGCTCCTTGACAGTATTTTTCCTGCATTGCTGAGAAGCAATGGCATTTCTCCTAGGTTTTGTCACAGTTTTGTGCTTGTTGTTTCCATGGTAATTCTTGCACTGTGCTTCAAAGGAACCAGAGGATTCAGTGAGGGTTTCTATCATTATTTATTTAGCTGTGTGAAAACCTAACTGAATATACCTTTCTGTAAAAATTCTCAAAGAATTTTTTTTAAGTGTAAGTGCAAGTGTAGCTTTTAACTACATTTTAAGGCATTATAATTTTATCTTCCTACTTTTTTAGTAATAGTTCAGTTTTTCTACTTACTTCATATTCAACATATTTTACAAAAATCATCTTTATCTACTTATTCTGCAATACTCCTAAACTGCAGTTTATGGTTTCAAAATAACTTAAAACTGTTGAGGACAATCTGCAAATGCTTGCAGTCATCTCTAATAATCTGATTTCCCTACAAATCAGGCTAAGAGCAATGTTGAGCACTCACTATAACTTAGAATTTATAATTTTTTTTCCTTTAGTTCCAAAAGGCTAATATTCCACCTACTGTTAAGAATCAGAGTCAAGCATACCCTGTCGAAACGACATATTCCTAGTGCATCACTGGGATATGGCAACAAACCAGAGAAGTCCTCCTTGTATGCCTTTGCAAGGGCTTTCTTGAACAGTTACATTTTATATTTTCAGGTAAGATTTTTCATGATGCGGTATAGATGAGATTCATTCCACTCCAAGGATAAATGGAATGATGAATAATGTTTATTGCCTTCTGCTCTTTCAGGTAGGTGAGACATTGAGTGAGTTCAAGTGGGGCTGGTTAGAATAGTAATTAACGCTTCATCCTCCTGCAGAGAGAAACATAAAAACCACCTAAATTAAAGAACTGAAACTGAGGTTTTTGTCCCCAGAGGCTTAGTGGTGTGGTTTCATGGTCCTCTGACATTCATGTAAATGTCACTGCCAAAAAGGGTAGTCTTGCCCCAAGCCATGCATTTCAGTTCTTTCTTTGCATCAGCAATAGCATCTGTCCAGCTTTGTAGTAGGTCTCATCAGCTCGCTCATCCATTTGAAAATGATTTTTTTTTCAAGGGAGTTAGGAGGATTAGTTTGCAAGCTGATCACTGAGCTTATCTAATTCATTTTGCAGCCACAGGAATAATTGTGCTGGTGTAGAAGAGGTAGCCAAAACACCTGGTATGGCAGGAGAAAGGAGGTGTGTTCACCGCAGAGCTGGATGGGTTAGGGGCCCAGTCCATCGCTACCTGTGCCTCACTCTCTGTCTGCTAGGAAATACTTTATTCTCAGCACTCTGTAGTGCTATATAGCTCCCACCCCCTCATAATTGCATGCAATAGAAGATACACTCCAGGTTCCTCTTTTTTTTTTTTTTAAGGGCAGAAAATAATAAATTTGAACAGCTGGTAGTTTAAGTAGAGGTAACAGAGACCTGAAGGCAGAACCATGTTAAATAAAACAAGTAGAAAACGAACCTATCTCCTTATTCAGTGTGAGATTATAGGGTGGATTTTCTTCAGGTTGTTTTACTTTCCAGTCCAGTTTCAAGTGCAGACCGTTCTGGGTCTGAAAAGGAGCAATTGCCCTCTCCCACTGGAAGGTTCCTTCTGAAAGAGAGTACGTAGCAGGCAGGCATCCATATTCTCTCCAGTCCCCAACCGTAACTGTTTCAGGGAAATATAATATGCCAAACATGCATTGAACTGAAAATTTCTAACGTGTCATTGGGGAGGAATTACACAAGCACATCTAACAGAAGATACAGAGCAATACCCATCAGAGGGTATTTTTTAATTCAGGTGGGCAGCATGAATGTTGAAATATTTTTAAATTTTACAGATGCAGCAGAATGATTAAGCCCGTAAGGAACAAAACTTGCAATTGGAAGTCTGAAGTTCCACGTTTTTGCAGCTGTGCATAGATAGTGCAGTGCCCTATATTTTGGTTTCCATTCGTAGACTTTAGGAGGTAAAAGGGAGTGGGATTAGAGGCAAGGAAATTGTGGATTTGTAAGTGGGAGTCATAGTTAAAATTTAGTCCATGTTATTCCAGAAATTCTGAAAAGCCCAACTTTTTAGTAACATAGGTTGACTTTTCTGTTTGCGGATTCTGTTAATTAGTATAAAAAATATTTGCTATTGCAACCAATTATTAAAATAGCCTGCTACATAGCATATAAAAGCTGCTGTAAGAAATTCTTACTTGTCTTGTCTTTTAATTGCACAAAATTAACGGTGTATTAAATTTTTTTTTTTTAAACAGCTAGTTATGAAATGAAAATGGTTAGAGATTATGGAGTAAATCCATAGATGTGAGAGTTAATGGCAATAATTATGAGTATTTTTTTTTGCGATAGTTTTTCTCCCGTGCTTTATGATTGCCTAGGATTAATTCTAGTAGGACTTTGCTGCATATAGTCAGGAAAACACACAATCACCCTGTTTACCAGTATGTAACAAACCGAGTGTTAACATCTGCTTCTGAAGTTTATTTCTGATCATCCTGACTTTAACTGCCTGCCTTGGCACAGGAAAAGGGGAAATCTAGGCAGGAAACTGGAACAAAGGACCTTAGAGTGACCAAAATTAAAATTCCATCTGAATACGTGTTGGAGGAGGGAGTAGTTTTCTGTGTGTTTTTCTGCAGTGATAGGTGTTTTGATTAAACTAGTCTGTCTGACTGTTTAGGTTAGATTGAACAGACTTTGTGTTGAGAATTTTCTTCATCGGTTATGTTGTATCCTTGCCATTTGGGTTACACAGCCCTTTCGTTTAAAACACGCGCGTGTAGGTTACCGTACTCACCATTTGAAAAATTTCTAAAAGGAAGGTATGTCGTGAGTTGAATCCATCGAGACCTGCTGCATGACTGTCGTTGGTACGGCGATGCGGCGCTTGCACACGGCGGGAATCCCGTTGAGGAGCAGCAGAATTGCCATGCAGGTGGTGGGAAAAGATTAGTGCTTTGCGTGCACAAACAGGATGCACGGTTTCAAAAGCGGGAAGCGAGTCCTGAGCTGTGATAAAACATAATTGCCGCTTCTCCTAGAGCTGCTGCTCTCCCGCTTACGGTAGCTGCTGTTAGGATGGCGTCAAACGCCTGTGGGCTCTGTGCTGAAAGAAAATGTGACGGAGCAGCTGCATGCATGAAGGTGGCTGCACGGGTTCTTGACACATGAAAGACTAGACAGTTTATTCTTGAAATATGTTGCATTTGTATTTTTGTACCATAGAACAAAATAATGGAACGACCTTGACAGTATTGGGCACATAGGAGTTTGGTTGCTGCTGTTACACTGGGAGGTGGATTGGAATAGGTCCTACCCCACCGACATATACACAAATCATTCGATCCTGTTGTGGTTCTGAAAGTACTTTGTGTCCTTTTATTTGGAGAAATTATTCATTGTGCTTTGGAATGAAAAAAAAAAATGTTTCTATATTAAAAATTTTAATTTTTTTTTTCCAGTGTAAAAATCTAGCAATCTGAAATTTCAGTTCTGTTCCACATCACAAGATAATTGCCATAACCTGTTACTCTATTTCTTTATGGACCTCAGTCTAAGATAAATTTAACCAACACCTACTTCTGTTAAAAAAAAATTCAGTGCAGAACTGGAAAAGGAAAGGGTGTTGGCCGATGCTGAGGATATAGCTGTGAGGAGAAGTCAGGTCTTTCTGGGGGAAGGTAACTGGTTCATTGTTTTCCTTTTTCTGTATAAACAAGCAAAATGTTAGGAGAGCAACTAGCTGTGAATTTTGACAAACAAGCTTTTAGAAACTGAGTTCTGAACTGAGTTGGTCACTACTTGTTAAAACCTACACATTATTTGGTGGGTTTTAACATATTGGCTGCATATTTTGCTATTTTAATAAAGATATTAACACATCTGTCTGTGCAGAGGTGGCTACAAATTTGTGATGTCTTGAATTTAGATGCAGTTTGGTAATTATGCTCATGGGAGTCTGTCCTCAATTAGTAGACACCTGATAAAGAAATGCACGGGAAGTTAATTAATTGAATGTTTTTCACATTTGGTGACGTTGCATAGAGAAATACAAATAGCAGTGAAATCTGAATGTTGGAATCTTAAACGACAGATTAAAAGTTCATTCTCTTTATACTTTCAGGGAACTTTTCCTTAAGTTTGACTTAAATTAAACATCAATGAAATTGTAAAATTATGTCTATTGTTGGAAGAAATTGATTCACTCACAGCAGAATCTTTAAATGCTTTAAGTTGATACATAAATTCCTAAATTAAGTTTTCATCTCTGAAGACAGAGTAGTAACGTGAGGATTGTTAGGCCTCTTAAATCATTAACGGTGGCATTGTCTGATCTTGAGTACTTTAGAGCTCAGGCTTGCTCTTCAGTACATGTGGATTTGGTTAGGATTCTTGGTATGTTTTGTGCAATTTCAGGGGAATGTGCTTGGGATGCTAACGGTATGCATTCAGTTTTACTTTACAGACAGCTACTAAGGACTACCATTTCAGAAGAGTGTAAGGAGAATTCCTTTTTTTTCATTATGGGTGGAGCAATATCTTGCACTAAGACTGCTCAGCATTGCCTGTTTAAAGATGCTGCGTTTAGTTATTTATGGTTTTTCTGACTCTGGCCATAAGCGACTTTCAGAAACTTCTGCGACCTATGTTTGGTCTTACGTTTGTCAGCGTTGATTAGAAAAATGGGCAAAGTGTAATAAACGCAACCTTTCTTCTTAGCATCTAAGATGACCGAACCTAATTGAATTGTGAGCACCTGTATTTCCCCTTTAAGAATGACTGTTGATATTGATTAGAAACATTCTTACAACTTAGTGTGTTTATTTAACAGGGCTAATGAGCCTGCCCAGACTGATACATTAATGCAAGCACACTGCTAGTTGTACTCAAGTTAGATCTAAGTGACCTAATTCTAATACGTGCCAATGTACAAAGTTCCAGTGTACGGAGTGTATACTAGGAAAAGAATCCTGTAGGTCTCTCACCGAACTCTTACAGTTAAATGATCTTCCCAAATTATGTAATGCATATCATTAAGACTCTGTGCACAGAGGATTTTCTTGGCATCACTGCAGTGGTTAAGAATGTGATTTTCCTCATGCTCTTAACTACTATTTATATCTAGTTAAAGCTTTGCTTTGGATACTTGGCAGTCTTAAAGATATTTAGTTGTTCTTCGTGCAAACCATCAAGCTGTATGTTTTGTTACTATGTCTTAAATATAGTCACCGTCAGAAAGGTACCTCTCAATTATTGTCAAAGATTGTATTATCAGCAACTTAATGATAACCTTAGAATGAAATTTCTTTTCCCATACATACAGGATATAGTGTATACTTTGGAAAATTCCTTTACTTTGTTATGGCTATTTTAGAGAGGAAAAAAGAAAAAACACATAGCTGTTGAGTAAGACGCATTTCCATTTCAATTACATTTTTAGGAGCAGGAGCTTGAAATTTGGCAGATATGTAGATGTAGAAAATGTATTTTTGTTTTCCTTGTTAAAATTTAACCATTGGAAATCTTATAAAAAAACCTAAGTTAACATACGGTCATTAGATACATGTTACTTTGGCTAAAAAATTATTGGATTTTTCTGTGATCACACAGAATCACAGAATAGCTGAGCTTGGAAAGGACATCTAGAGTTTATGTAGTCTAAGGCTGCTACTCAAAAGAGAGTCAGCTAGAGCAGCATCATGTCAGGTTTTGAGTATATCCACTCATGAAGACTGCAAAACCTCTCTGAACGGCCAGTTCCTGTGTTCTATCACCCTTAGTCTGGAGAAACTATTTCTTATGTTTACATTTGTGTCCATTGCCTCTTGTCCTTTCAGTGGATGCAACTAAAAAGAGTCTGTGTTCATCTTTATTTCCTTCCACCAAGTATTTATACATATTGACAAGATGCTGGTGAGGCTCTTCCTCACACAGCTTGAAATGCTTTGCTGCAAGGGCGTATTGCTTGCTCAAGGTCAGTTCGGTGTCCACCAGACCTGCAGGGCCTGTCCTGCAAAGCTGCCTCCCAACTTGTCGACACCCAACCTGTACCAATGCATGGAGTTATTTCTCCCTGGGTGCAGGACTTTGCACTGCACCTGAACGTCATGAAATTCCTGTTTCCTCATTTCTCTGTTAATGAGGGTGGGTGTTGGCTCCTGTCCTGATTCCCGGGTTACATGCACCACGAGTTACTGCCCTCCAGCTGGACTTGAACCTGGCAGTTCGGCTAGTTTTCTCCAGTTCACATGTTCAGTCCTAAGACTACCTGAACTAAAATCTGTTCTCTAGAAGCAGAAGGACAAACCTTATTTTAGACAACCTTTCTCTCTCCCCCCCCACCAACTATACCGGCTGATCCAATGGCAAAAATTATTCCCCTACCCTCGGTGTTTTGCTGTAGCTATAATGGTCTAACTATTTCTCCTGCAGTGTCTGTTCACGGCCACCAGGAGTCTATGGTTTTGGCCACAGAAGTAAGGATTGGGGAGATTAATTCTCCATCTGCTGACCTTTGATCCTCACTGTTAGGTCAAGGTGGTATAGGGAGGAGAGCGTATGCAGAGTAAGGCTTATCTGGAGAAGGTGATGTTCAGGATGAGCTGGGGAGCCTGGGACAGAGCAGTGGGGAATGCAGGATTGTAGGGAATGGATAGAAATCTTTTATGTGGAGGAGCAGAGAAAGTGCTCAGTGTGTGAAGACGAGCATGTGAAACTACCCAGCGCACTTCCCAAATTCCAGTGCTGAAATACCGAGTTGCTACAGTGGCAGCAGAGCTATGAAGTCCATGGACAAAATGTATGTTTCCTACATACCTATGTGTATGGATGGCTAGTAGTATACCGTCCCTAGTAGTGACTCTTGGAGCTCAAACAATAGATAACTATTCTGTGAACCTAAAAAAATTGAGTTATCTTGATGAATGTAACCTGGTTTGAGACAAGATGATGTGAAAAAAATTACAAAACTAAAACAGGAATTTGAAAAGAAGTAGAATTATGGAAACAAAGAGATTTGCAATCTCTTAATAATGCCTGTATTGAAAGTTCAGTAACTTGAGTTTTCTCAGGAAAATGGACAAGAGAAATAAAAGCTGTTATTTCTGGTTAGAAGTTGTATGTGTAGTAACATTAAAAAAAAAAGTAGAAAGTATTGGATTTAACTAACTTCTTGTCCTCAGTGAACAATTAATAACCATTTAACAGCAAGAATGAGCTTTCCTTTCTCTCCCTAAAGAATGTATTTTATATAGTTATGTGCTTAATTATCCAGCAAATCCCACTTAATTGTGTGGTGACCTGTTTATTGAATGGAGACACCAAAATATTAGAGAATTGGTTTTCATGTATTGTATTAATATGGTTTCAGTCTATTTATTTTTCATGACAGTTAAAAATTCCATTTTTAGTATACTCATTTTGAAATGGTTTCAATGTGTCTGGAAGATAATTCAAAACAGCAATTACATAAAATAGCATGACTATAGTGTTCCTTGCAAAGGTGGTTACACACTTAATCTTAAAAACTTAGGCACTTGACTCATTTAATAAAGCATAAAAACATGGAAAATACAAGTTGCAGAAATGAAACAAAAGTTGAGGATTCCACCTAGAATATTAATGCAGGTGAGACAAAGTCACATGTTGCGTACAGTTAAAATCCTTAGCATAGCTGATTAGATGAGTGTTCTTTTAAGCTACATTTACATATGCATGACTGATGAACAAAATTGCTAAATGTTTGAAAACTAATTGGTTGGTTGGGGTTTTTTTGAGGCTCCTTTTGCAATATTAAAAATACTTCTCGAAACCTGTAGTTTCGTCATGCCATCATTCATTCTGCCGCATGACATCACACTAGTATGATCCTTCGCTATGTTGAAAAACGGCTGATAAACTGGAGAAAGTTAAATGGAATAAGGGAGGTGCTGTTCGGTTCAGGCAAAGTGATTTTGCCACTTGGTCTTTTATGACTGACTTTTCAGTTGCTGGTTGGAGCTATCAGAGAAGCGGTTCACCTGACGTGGATTTTCCACACGCTTAGCAACCAAAGAAAAGCAGCTTTTCTGCCTTGATATATTTCCTGATTTGTTCAGCTGTGAGACCTTCCAGATTGTCTTGGAGAATTTGACTCCTCTGTTTTTCCAGATACCTGTCTTGAAGAACTTAAAATTCACTAATAGCTACTTGGATATTTTCGGTGTAGCCCAGTTAAGTGACCTCAATTTAATTTTAAACCTCAGGTAAACTTTGTCTGCATTTGTATTAAGTGGAGCTTTAAACTGAATTACAACTTTCAGGTTTTTTAATTCAAATTCCTAAAAAACTAAATTTCAGGTTTTAAATTAGTTTTTAAAAATGCTTTTTATCTTAAACAAGGATTTAATGCTCTAGAAACATATATTGTTGATAATATGGACTCTACCTGATAAGAGTTTAAAAAGGTTTTCCTGTATAATATTCCCTTCATTTTTCACTTTATTCATTGCCATTGGAATTAGAACCTTTCCCATGTATTCTCCATCATCCAGTGACAGATAAATATAGATCCTTCATTTAGATGATAGTGTTTCTGCTCCTATTCTCTGCCCCAAGTAATACCTAGTACATTTAGCGTGACTGGATTCCCCTCACTTACACAGTGCTCATGTGGACCGTATATATGTGTCTCCCGTTGCCCTTAGGGCACTCTAGAGCGAAATGATACCAGCTTCATGATTTTGAGCAGGTCTCATGTTTTTAGTGGGACATCTCTTTCCAGCAAGGAAAAAAGGCTCTTGGCCCTACTGCTAAATAGAGCCCAATTCTGACCTCCCCTGAAGAAACTGGGAATAATTGCACTTAAATCGTAGAACTAGTGCAGGGAAGACCGTTCCCAGAACTCTAGAATTTTAATAGACATTAAATCAGAGGAGTGATTGATAATTAATCCTCCGATGTAAAAAGGAGCTCCGGTTTATCTAGAAAGTTAGTTTCAACATATGTGAATAATGTATTATTGGCAAAAATTCAGTGTGTTTGAGTTCAATATATATTTTTAGAATGTCGGTATGACTCACTCTACGGTGTACCCTGATGTTGAAGCTTAAAGGTTAGAAACAATTCAGAAGACCACTTTTTAAAACCTAAGACTTATTAATCCAAAACTATCATGAGTGTCCTCTGTTTTCAAAAACCAATATAAAAGTCATCAGCTCAGCTCCACTGAGACATCTGAAAATAGTGATTCAAGTAGAACCATTTCTGTTAAAAACAGACCAAAACAAACTCCACAACCCCACGTCTCTAAGAGAGCAAGAATAAAATGCAGTTTGCTGATTGTTACCACTTTTTACTGGTTTTTTTTTCTGTTCTGGAAAAAAAAATACTGTTCCTTTAAAAAGAAATTAATACCTTGGAAACTAGGGCATGTATGAGGTCTGTGTTCATTGTGAATCACTTGAGCATATTGTGCTAATCAGATAGTGTTTCTTTAATTTACTGATGCGATTTAAAACTACCTGATTGGCTTAATACCAATAGTTGGAGAACTCTAGAATCATACTTCTGTGAAAATGAAGCTATTTTTAGATGTTTTTAGTTGGGTTTTCTTTCAGAGCAGAGCTGCTCAGATACATTTCTGGGAGACCAAGACCAACAGCCGTTACCATAAATTGGGACAAATATGCTGCTATTAAATATAGTCTTTTATCTATTATTTTAAAACTAAATACAGTTGTACAAAGGTTTTTTAATGAATGAATGGTTTTAAGAGCCACTTATTGTTTATATGCTATAGATAAGGTTTGACGTGAACAAAAGGCAGCACAACAGGAAACACATGCTGTAGTAGCCAGTTCGCACCTGCTAACTGCTTTGAATAGGCTCCGAGACACTATCAGGCAGGGAACGAATTCATTGTTTAGAGCATTGAAACTCTTTCTACAAAATCTGATCCTTCACAGTCCTTTCTTTGTCAGGGCACTACTTAAATTTGTCCTGCTTTGAAAAATGTCTCTTGCTATTGTCATACAGTTACTCGGCGTACGAGGGTAAGCAGAACCTACAGTCACCGGTCCTGATGCTCATTTCGTAACAACTCTTCTGGGGTTTAAAGATTTAAAGACAGTTCCTACCCTAACAAAATTCCAGTTTCAGATATATTTCTTAGTTAGCTGAATAAATTAAGATACTAGGGTTAATGTTTTCCAAAAGCGAAGTATGAATAAAATAAATAGAGACAAAACACAACTTGGATAAAGGAAGATGGCGAAGTACACAGCAGCAAACTTTGAATAATCTTTCTTAAGTTAAAGGAATTTTAATAGCTTGCACTGTATCTAATATAACAAAACTAAAAGAGTAGGAAAAAAAAAAAATCACTCGAATGGGATTGTGGAGTAGTGCTTCTGTAACTTAGCTTTTTGGCTCTGCTTATATACAGAGCTTTCATGCCACAGTTTTTACTCCCTACTTTGTCAGCAAAGTTTTATCTAATTCGGAGTCCCTCCAAAGTTGTTGTTAGCCCAGGTTTTGTTGATGAGACTTAGCGTGTGTCAGAACGTGATAATTCAGATTTTATGTTCTTTTCCAGAAAGCTCCAAAGCCTTTGTTATCATGTACAAATTGTGTTTTGTTGGTGAGATGATGAATGTTTAAAACTGTGTAGAGAAGGTATCTGACTAGGCTACCTTGGCTAGGAAAACAATAGTAAAGAATATGAAATTAAAATTGATCATAATTCTTATATACCTAACAGAGGGTTTCTTTGTGCTTTTCTTCTAAATGGTTGACGCTACCTACCTCCTGGAACAGGGTACCAGATTTGGCAGACCACTAATTTTAACTGTTGTGGTAATTTTTATATTTCTAGTGTTTACTCTGATTGTGCATTTATAATGTTTCTCTCAGATTAAGGCTCTGACAGACATGTGGCCAGGGGTTAAAAATCAGACAGCTGAAGCTGTTACTGCCTGCAGCTCTGGCAATACTTCTCTGTCCTCGAGAGAGGAACATATGATCCACTCACAAATCAACTCCTGAACTACCACCGGTTTCAGTCCGACATAGTAAGGTAAACCAGCTCCAATTTTGGTTTATCCTGATACGTCAGGCTGAAAACTCAAGGTTCAGGAGTTCATTTCTAATCTGATCAGATGCTGCTGTTTCAGGGGCAGCAGCATCTGTCAGAAGGGGGTTGTGTGCAACTGGGGTAATGACTGATTTAGCTGTTTGTCCTATTTTAGTCTCTTTCCATGTGTCTGTCAGGCCCTTCAATGTCTGCACCTACACACAGAATTACTGAATTTCTGAATTTTAGTGTTCATAAACTCACCAATGGCCTGATTATTTCCAGTAATCTGCAAAATGTAAAGCTTCTGTTTTTCAGTTTCTGGTTTTATGCGCTGCACTACTTTAAGTATTAAATACAGATTACCGCACCCACAATGTAACAATCCACTGCTAACAGCCTGTTTGCCAAGAGTCAAGGTATTGTTTGTACCTAATCGGGACAAAAAAAAGCATATAAGATCTGTTTTTATTCTATTTTGAAATTTAATGCTTTCTAACTTTAAAATGCTCATTTTCTGTTATAAAAATCCAGTGAATTCCTTATTGAAAAATATATTCCTTTATTCTTTATTTCAGTAAAGTGGTGTTGGTGTTCTAATCTAGAAGCGCTGACGTTTGTTAGAATAGAATAGTACATAGAGCTGAAGGTACATGAAACGCTATGAATTGGTATTGCAAATAAACTGACAAACTAGCCGGCTGTGATTTTAATATTGACAGATACTGTACATTGTGGATGAGAACAATAAACATAAATAAAATGAATAGTATTGAATCAGAATAAGAGGGCTTTGAAAGGAATCCCGGAGTAATAGTCTATCTATTTCTGGCAAGTACCCTTATGAAAAGACACTTACCAAAAGTGAAGTATTTTAAAAAGAATTGTAACATAACAAACTTGGTTGATTTTTAAAATGCATGCTGGTAAGAATTATACTCAAATATTTGTTTAATTTCTTAGCAGAAACAACATTATTTCAAAGGCAAAAAGAAAAGGTAATATGCTAAGAATCATTACTGTTGATTTTAGTAATAACTCTGCTTATAATATCATGTACCAAACAAACAAAAATGTAATTGTGTCTCTTTAAAAATTACTGTTACTGTAGAAACAGCTTTAGAAATAGCTTTGAAGGAAATATGGTTGATTAAAAAAGAACCCAAAACTTAAAACAAACAAACACACACACACAAAACCCTTTGGTTAATGAGGCATAAAAGTATTACCATCACGTAGATAGGGTATATATTTACAGTAAGACTAGGTAAGTGTTTTTTATTCCTGGTCTATTAAATTATAAATCCTGGGCTTCATGTGGATGCCTGCACCTCATGGCAAAGTCAGTTGAAAATTGAGGACTGTCAGTAAGTGGTGGAATCAGATCATATAGTTGTAATTTTTTTAAGTAATTTCCTATGATAGGAAAAGCCAGAATTTTGTAAGCCAGATTGCTTAATCCTTTATGATTAAGTACATATTCAGCATGATAACTCTTTCTCTGAGCCATTTTAATCACTGTTGTGAAGAAAACTGAACGCATCAGTTACTGTACAAATGTAACTGCTCTTAAAATCCTGTCCCTAGAGTCTGAGGCACTCGGAAGAGCAGAATGGTTCTGCTGCATAAATTGATAGCAGTTGTTGCTTTGTTGTTTGCTAGGTAATTATTTTAAAGATATATTTTTTTTTAACTTACTCTTTTTGTATAAACGCATACACACTCTTCTCACACCAGCAAGGAAATTCAATAGTGAACTTGAGGCTAATGTGTTTGTGCTTGTAAAAAAGTTCAATATATTATTGTGGTAGTTTTTAAAATATTTACTGTTATGCTTCTATTTTCTTAATATTTGGTGATATTTAGTAAGCACTGACAACTTTATGAGAATTTACAAAAAAAAAAAGTTGATAGCAGAGAAGGGTTATTAATTGTTGTCAGCTGTTGCCTAAATTTTCTAAATAGCTATTTCAAAGGATAAGTGATCTGGAACTATGTTATTGATATTAATTGTAAAAAATTTTGTCTGAAATCATAGATCAGTATAGCTAATATTGTCTCCACAACTCTTTGTATTTGTCTTTGTTAAATGCAATTAGATGATACGTTGTGCATGTAATGTTAGAGAATTTACACCATATGAATGTGGATGGTGGTATAAAAAGTAACAGGTAATTCATTGATTTCTGCCTTCTGAAGAGACATATTCTCAATGGAAAAAAACCCCTGGTTTTGGAGTGGTTTTAGTAGACTGATTTTAGTGAGTCTACATCAATAGCAGGTTTTTGAAACCTGTGTTTATGCATTCAGCCAGACAGCATATGACATCTATGGCTCATCTCACCTGCTGCTATTGCCTGTTTCTTCTCACCTGCTGCTATTGCCTGCTGTTACTTACTTGACTTTCAAAGGAAGCTAAGGTTGGTGGAACATAATTAAGAGAAGCCAGTTTTGATTGACTGATAGATATTTAGTTAGAGCCTTACTTTATTTTTTGAAGTTTGATCTTTATTTTTGAAGAAGCACCTGAAATTTTTGGCTACAACAGGCTGGTTGTGCTTTCATTTCTGTTGGCATGGGCATTGGATTAATGAAATAAGGAATTCTTTTTTTCGTTCACAATTTTCCTTTATTTTCCTTCCTTTTCTCTCTTCGTGTGTTTTTAAAATTATTTTTCTTCTGATTACAGCCCGTAGTTGCAGAGCAGTCGGTAGCAGTGGGTGGCAGTCATAAATCCATAGATTTATTGTTATAGATTTCTGTAGCCTGGCCACCTGCTGGTACAATTACCAGCTTAAAATCAACTGTGAAATTTGACAATTTGGAGGAGGTTTTTACAAAAATCAAGATTTTTTGAGGAGATATTCTTAGCACTTGTAACTCACTTCTCTGAAAGTCAAGGGGCTGTGGTCTTTGAAAGCACCTGGTTATCTTTTTGTTTCAAACTGCATTTAAATAATATTGGAGAGATTGTTTCGATAATGTGAAAGTAATTATGTTGATACACTAGGTACTACACTTGTGTAGTTGAAATCATGAGGGTTTCAACTGTAAATTACTTTATTGTCATTACATCAGCTTACTGCAGATATTACTAAACTGTATGTGATAACACTGATAACATCTGTACTTTAGAATGCAGAAAACAGTTTTCTGTGTTTTGTATCATCCCAGACTAAAAAAGGTCTGTTTATGCAAAGACTAAGGTGGGAAGCAGTTTATCACAATCCTTACTTCCCACACCCATAGCTCTGCTTCTTTTGTCTGGCAGCATATTTCCTTCAATCTCTTCTATGCTTCTCTTAACTGAGATTGGCTCTAACTTGTGGCAGACTTCATTATCTTTTCAACTACTGTCTTCTCTATATTCTCTTTCTTCACAGGAGCATAAAACATGGCTGAGTCGAGGACCTCATGGGCTGTCATTGAACTATGAACTCTGCTTTCCATCTGCCTTTATTTAAATTTGAGCTGCAAAATTACAAATTGTATTTTAACCCTTCTCCCTATTACATTTGCAACCAGGTCTGAGTTTTGTCTGTGTCAATAGTTCTTAGAATACCTAGTTTAAGACTGTCTGATATGTGAATATCGTTGTAGTCCATAACACATAAATTGGTATTCTGACAAATCCTGCTGGAGGAAAAGCAAGTAGTAAAGGACTGCCATGGGGAGTTAGTGGTAACATAGTCTGTGGCAGAAAGGAAGAGTAGTGAATCCTTTCTAAGAAGAAGTAGTTTGAGTACTGCACTACTTGGGTACCTGAAATAGTGTCTCACACCATTCTTTACAGAAAAAGAAAATAAATTTTGGTCCTAGTTATGACATCATTGAATCAGATTATAAGACTTAGAATATTATTTTGAAGTAGCTGGCAGATAACTAAATCTGAATTTTATTTTAATACGATTTTAATAATTGATGTAGCAATCAATAGAGTATACTTTCACAGAGATGATTGATTGAAGTATCCTTTAATTGCAGCCTTTAATTAGAATTGATGGCTCACCACCCTAGCTCTTGTCTATTATATTAATAATTACAAAATTGATTTACTTCCATTTTAATTTTGGCCCACCGGGGAGCTATATGGCTCAAATTCACATCCTTGCAAATGAAGGTGATTTGTCGAACGTGATGAGAGGGTATTGCCTCTTCTTTATACATGTACAAATATATGCATGTAAAGTATACTTGTTATTGTAATTCTGTTTAATCAAGTCTTATCCAATTACTTATTTTAGGTGGAGTAAAGGAACAGTGGTAGTTACTGGGCTCTTTTGCTTCTGCCATTTTGTTATGCTAAATATTTCTTAGTTAAAGACAATGACAGTGTGGAGCTTTATAATGGTAGTTGCAAAAATGCCTGGTGGTTGATACATAAAGTCTTAAGACATTAACAGTATCAAATATGGTTTGTTGGTTTTTTCTTCAAGCTCTCTGTACACATTTTTTTTTCTTATTATGGCATTCATATGAAAGATTTAATGAATTTTAGACATCAGCTTTTATTTTTTCTTATACAACTCTTTGAGAGGTGTATATGTATCTATGCATATTTCTATAAAAATATCCTCCTTCCCCATGGACAAAGGAAAGCCTTACATTCATCCTTTTTATTTCTGATTGCCCTACTTTCTTTTTCACATCCACTTGCTTTACTAAACTTCCAAGATCCAAAGAATATAGTGTTCTTTTTCTGACACTGGAAAAAACCCAAAAAACTGTCTGAATCCTCCATGGTGGACTTGGTGGCAAGCTGTAGTTCATTCTGATTTTTCATGCCCTGTTAGATGAGATACTGTAGTGTTGATTAGGAAAGTTGGTGTTACATTGCATACTGTAAGATAAACTGTAAGCAGAAAAGTGATTCCTTGCTGTCTTAGGCAAGTGATGTCTGTGGGTATACCAGAATATAATTACAATACAGTTGTATTTTACAGTGAAAATATCTCTGTCTTTTGTTTAAAAAAGATACAAACCAAATACATTTCCCAAATGAAAAGTTTATTTCATTGGCAATCTTTTTTAAATTCTAAAGCTTTGTTCTGCTGGATTGCCCGAGGCTTGCTTGCTTTATCTTCGCTGTTCAGCCATACCATTGCTTAGAACATAGACCATAAGCATTTGAATAGCAATTGACTTAGAAGATACTCTTGAGTCAGGTGTGGAGAAATCTTATTTCAACCTTCATTTGCATGTTCGTGCATAGACCCAGGGAGCAGAGGAAGATCTTTTTTTGGTTACTTTCTGATTGGTTATCGCTTTGGAGAGCCGAGATGCATGTTTCCTAGGAGCTTTGCGTGACATGCATTGTAGGCAGATATGCATTAGAGAGTTGAGGAAGATTCAAATTCGTGCTCAGCAATGACCTCTAATCTTCACTAGCACGTGAAATTTCTGCCAAGCGGAAATGCATGTGAAATTTCTTGCCAAGTCCTTCAATCTGATAGTAGTTAGGCAATGTTTGACAATTTCTCAAATGAACATTAGCATTGTAGTAATTCACATGCTACCACTAAAACCACCGTGTCGTGACTGCATCAGAGAAGTGTCTTGAAAGGGTTTCCTTTAGGAGAGTTGATTTAGAGTCAACGTGGAAAGAAATGCAATTTTAACAGGACACAATGATAAAATAGAGTAGGGAAAAGAAAATTTACATCAATGTGCCAGAATTCTGGAGCAGATTGACTTGTATAAACCAGTCTGCAGGATATATGACATTTAAAGTTTCACATCTTAATGTCAATAAAACTAAAATAGCTTTTTTTTTCAGGATTTATATACATGTGCTTCTACATACATGTTAAGTCAGGACAAAGTTGAAGCACAAAATGCAAGCTTAGATTTCCTATTGGATATGTGCCATACAAAACAGTCTTTATAATGTGAGCAATACCTGCCTGCAAGTAACAGAATAAAATACTGTGTATTGCTAAAATTTTATTGGTGAGGTGCATCATCTTTAATTAACTTTATTGTGAATTGTGTGTGCCAGGTGTGTGACATAACAAATAAGGAAATACAACTCTTAAAGGTATCCGGCACCTAACGCCATCTTTGTACTTGTAAATCTCCTTTTACCACTGCCTATATTTTACTTAGCCGGTAGCCACAAAGCAGTTCTCCCGGTGATTGCTCACCACTGTAAATAAATGTAGAACAGAAACTGAGGTGGCTTTTCTCTAATATTTTTTCTCCAATTGTCACCACCACTGTGAAGAACTTCCGAAGGGTGGAAAAATAAGTGGTGCATAAGAAATGGACAAGAGTAAAAATTCCCTGTATCCCCTACTTCAAAAATTCTCACCTACCAGAGCTTGTGGCCTCCATGGGAACCCAAATCGTATTGTTTTAGGCATTCCACTATTAAGATACCATTTTTCTTAACCAACAGCTTACCCCACAGTCTTTTCTAGTCTTTTCGCATTTATTTGCATTTTGTGTCTGTCTGGTGCTACTGAAAGAAGTCCCCAGGGTGTCTGCAAGGAAAAGGTGAAACGGCATTCGAAAGAAGCCTCTGGCTGCTTTGGGAAACTTTAAACTTTCTACTCTAAGTTCCTTGAGGATTATTGCTGCAGAGTTGCCCTGCTTCAGGAAACAATCCCTTTGAAGGGTAATTTTTTTTAATGGAAGAGGAATGAGAGAGAAAATGTTTCTTGTCTTATAGCTTTTGGGCATTTGTAAAGGACTAATATCCTGTTCATACTTACACTGTCCATTGGAGAAGAAACTTCAGTATGGCTGTACTCAGGACAAAATACGAAGGAGCTACCAGGAGTTAAATAGTACAGCTGCTACACACATGAGGAAACTTATTACTAAGAAAGAGCGCTATAGTAATGTGATCCTATTTCTATCATCCATGTGAAAATACTACTTTCATTGGTATGATCTGACCACCTTGACACTGCCCTGAGAGCTTGCTTGCCAAGCTTTCTAAGGTCTCACCTAACACAGCAGAACTTTGGATTTCAGCCGCAGGAACGCAGCTTTGGCACTGTTTCAGAGAGTTTCTGGACTCTGTCGTGATCAGCCCTTTGCACCCTGGATACTGTCCTAGTCCTGTAGTACAGAGTATCCTATTTTAAAAAGTAACTTGTAGCACAGGTATGCAGCTGTCCTGTCATAGTCAAAAAATGCGTTTCTTATGTTGATATCTGTAGCTGTCAAGAGAGATGAGATCTGTAGAATTCATATGTTAAAATCTTCTGCTTTGTTTTTTACAGTTTTATTGGAAGGCATTTCTGTAATACCAGTAAGTAATGCTATTATATAATTCTGCTTTGATTCACTGGGAGAAGTTGTTTCATTTAAATAAATTCTGCTAACAGCATTGAATTGCACCTATGCCAATGTAGAATAAAATTTATAATGCCAGCCTCAAAAGGCTCTTGACTGGGTCATGGTTGATGATATATTCTAATTACATATGTGAGAAGCAAACATTACAATAATAATCAAATACTGATACTTAATCTGCAATGCAAACCTGGTGCAAGCTCAGGTGGAATGCCACGTAAAATTGGTTCGGTTTGATTTTAAACTTGGAAGAAGTTTAATGAGTAAAAATATTTCTAATAAAAATAGTACTGATTCTGTTATAATTTAATCATTTTAAAAGTTTAGGAAAGTGGCTTTTCAAATTTAATCTTATAACTTCTGTAGCTGTGATGATTGCTTATAAATGAACAGCTGCATCTTCATTGCCACAGGCTTAAATTAAAGTCCCAAAGTCCCATAGGTTTTGAATTCCATAGCACGTTTGCAAGAAACCTACAAATATAGAAAAGCTCATGTTCTAAGACTGAGCACAATCCATGTAATATTCATGATTACTAAGGCAAACAAAATACAGCCTTACACTAAATGCTGCAGTGAAAACCACTGTAGAAATGGAAAAGTACAAAATAACAAGGCTTACCATAATGAACAGAAAAATGTGACGTATTTCATGCTTATTTTTCATTTTAGAACTTAAATTTTAGATGAAAATGCATTCCCTTACCTCGTTTGTATTTATCAGAACTTAGTAATTCAAGTTCAAATAGCTCCCATTTTTTTTAAGCTGTTGCTTTTTTTTCCTCTTTTCTGTTCGATTTGGTGTTGACTTACAAAATCCAGGTTAGTTCCTTCCTTTGTTACATATATAAACACCTCGGTTATTCCTCGCTACTTTTCTTTTCATCATTGCAATCATTTAATCATATCTAGAACCCTACAGTCTGCAGTATGTTTTCCGAAGAGTGGCACAAAAAGCTGTGAAAAATACAGTGACTGAGGGAATGATCATGGTCTCGTAATTCTTCATCTCAGAATATAACTGCCATGAATGTAATTCAGAGTGATCTTAGTATCGGAATGTGTTATGGCACTCAAAAAAATCCTCCATGTGTTTTGAGGAGGAAATGCAAATTCAATGCATGGGAATGAGGTAATCGGAAAATCTTCAGATTTTTTAATAGAAGTAAATATCCCTTTTCTACACTTGACACAGTGGTTTAGTCTGCCCAATATTTATGTGGCGGGTTGACCCTGCCCAGATGCCAGGTGCCCACCAAAGCCACTCTATCACTCCCCTCCTCAGCTGGACGGGGGAGTGAAAATAGAGCGAAAAGCTCATGGGACGAGATAAGGACAGGGAGAGGTCACTCACCAATTACTGTCACGGCCAAAACAGACTCAACTTGGGGAAATTAGCTTAATTTATTAACAATCAAATCAGAGTAGGATAATGAGAAATAAAA
The DNA here is from genome assembly GCF_963921805.1 of Phalacrocorax carbo. Lineage (NCBI taxonomy): Eukaryota > Metazoa > Chordata > Aves > Suliformes > Phalacrocoracidae > Phalacrocorax > Phalacrocorax carbo. The sequence continues at coordinate 6,500,547 of NC_087521.1, read as the reverse complement.
ACCAAATCTTAGACCACCTTCCCCTACCCCTCCCTTCTTCCCAGGCTCAACTTGACTCCCCATTTTCTCTGCCTCCTCCCCCCTGGGAGGAGGGACGGGGGGACGGGGAGTGGGGGTTGGGGTCAGTTCAGCACAGGTTGTCTCTACCGCTCCTTCCTCCTCAGAGGGAGGACTGCTCACACTCTCCCTCCTGCTCCAGCGTGGGTTTCTCATGGGGTTACAGCCTCCTTTGGGCATCCACCTGCTCTGGCATGGGGTTCTCCATGGGCTGCATGTGGATATCTGCTCAACCATGGACCTCCATTGGCTGCGGGGGCACAGCCTGCCTCACCATGGTCTTCACCAGGGGCTGCAGGGGAATCCGTGCTCCGGTGCCCAGAGCACCTCCTCGCTCTCCTCCTTCTCTGGCCTTGGTGTCTGCAGAGTTGTTCCTCTCACATAGTCTCATTCCTCTCTCTGGCTGGTTTTTGTTCCCCCTTCTTAAATGCGTCATCACAGAGGTGCTGTCACTGTTGCACTGCCTTGGCCAGCGGTGGGTCTGTCATCTTGGAGCCGGCTGGCGCTGGCTCTACTGGACACGAGGGAAGCTTCTAGCAGCTTCTCACAGAAGCCACCCCTGTAGCCCTACCCGCCCCCCCCCCCAACCAAAACCTTGCCATGCAAACCCATTACAGTTTACTAGTCAAAAAGTTCAACTCAGAACCTAGCCATAAGGAGGGTTTTTGAAAGAGTTGCAAGAGTCCCTTTAAAGACTTGATTTGCTTCATAAACATGTTTCTAAGGGCACCATCTGTGACTTTAAGAAAGGTTTATACATTTAATTGAAAGGCAAAGTTCAAAATGTACTAGTCCTAGTTTATCAAAACCATACAAAAAGCCTAAATATACAAATGTATAATAGTTGAATTTGGGGGTTTTTATTTGTATATTCATATATTATTGCTTCTGATTAGATCACTCTTCAAGAGGATTTTGAGAAAGTCACTTCATTTATTTCGTCAGCCTCAGTATTACCTCACCTGATGTTTTTATGAAACTATGTTGAACCCTTTGCTAACATGAGCCACATATTTGACAGAGAGGTGAACATCTCTAAGATAATTAAATTCCTACATGCTTTGTAAAGCATCCGTGGATTGGAGAATGATGCTATGAAGACCTCCACTGAAGGAAGGCATCAGCTTATGCCTATATTTGCTGTCCCCAGAAAACTGACAGCTCTGGGAAAAGCTTCAGTCAGAGCCTGCACCTTCTTACCTTAGTCACAAAGATGCAAATCTGTAAGGCAATAGGCTTTATCAATTCCAGCTTCAGGAAATTACTTGGTGTTTTTTTTTTATGTTTTTGTTGTGATTCTGATCTTGTTTCCGATCTCAGGAGTAGGAATAAAAAAAAAAAAAAAAAGATCATTTTGTATCATGCAGGAGTAAAAATATCCATGGATTTAGGTTGGTTGTAAGAAGATTAAGAAATCTGATTAGGCTGGAAAGTTCTTTTTCAAATGGGCAAAAATTATTTCCTTGACTTAAAGCAAAATCTCATGAATGAGCAAAGAATAGGGATTCTAGTACATCTGTTTTCTCCCAGTCTAGGATGTATTAGTCTGTTATTATGTGATTATACACCTTTTAAAATTTCCTTTGTTTATTTAGTGCTAAAATACATTTCAGAATGAATAGGAGTTTCATTCCTATTTCAGCTGTTTTATTGGTTTTGTAGAGAGAAACCTAAAACTAGATTTGGAGGAAAGCAGGTAGACTTTAAAACCTGACTTAATTGTGATATACTCAGTCAGTAACAGCATTGGGAACAGTCCCCTTACAGCCTCTAAGCTGTGAAAAGAGAGGATATGCTGTTATTGCTGAACCTTAGTGCAGTTAGCGACTTGTTCTGAGTAGGTACAAATTAAAGTTTCAGAAAAACTTTGTGTATAGCTGTGAAAGGCGGTCCAAACCAATACAAGGTATCAGTGGACAGTTTCCACTTTGTTTATGCTGTTTTGTTTCTGTCCATGATTAGAAACTGTTTACTGCAATTTTTTTTCTTTCTAGACTAGAATAAATGCTCCTTGCTAGGCTTTTACCTTAAAGTAGTACACAACTCTTAATTTATAATTGTTTGTAGTCGAATCTGTTTCAATTTAGAGAGCTATTTAAATGTATTTTGCATGTATCTGCTCCCAGAAACAAGCGCTAGACATATTTCAAATACCTATATCGAAAAAGGCATAAAACATGGATATGCTTATATGCAATTAAGTCTCTGATTAAAAAATTTTGATTGAAGAAGTTGAATAGTATTTACTTTTGAGGTTAATTATTTTGGCTATGTCTGGGTCCAAATGCATTACTGACTAGTAGGCCTGTGTGAATTAGTTGAATGGTGCCTGTTCTCTGTCTGCCTTTTCCTCAGCTTTTGCTGTTCCCAGTCAATTGCCCTGTTAGACACAATTTATCTCAACCTATACTCGAAGTAGCTTATCTCCTTTGATGTTTAGTGGTGGTAGTTAAGAGCTATTAAAAGTCTCAGCTGCCAGTGCTTTGGATGTACAAGTTTGAAAATTAATCTTCCCATTCAATTTATTTTTATACAACACTTTTCACATGGTGAAAATTCTTTTCTTTGTTTGGCTAGTCTTTTCTCTATTTACTGACACTTCAAATGTATTTTTGAAAATGCACCTTGTTAGCATATAAATAACATTCCTAACCTTAGCAAGTCATCCTACTGAGCCTTTTCCACACATTAGCATTTTTTAGGTCCTCTCTCCAAAATCCAGAAACACATTTTGCCAAAAAGGGGTGTGAGCATATGGCAGGTGAATAGCAAACTATGAAATCTTAAAGACTCCACCAGTAATTCAGTTTTGAGGGCAAGAAAAAGTCATTTTCTTTATTGATGTCAGTTGATCGGGGGGGGGGGGGGGTAGGGGAAGGAAGGGTCAGGGATCTGTTAGGCTGTCCCCTCCTCAGGTATATAAATGCTTTGGAGCATTTTCACACTTACATTCAGTTTAACGTACGTTCCTGCCTTAGGTTAACGTGGCTTGCTAATGCATGTGAAAAATAATACTTTATCTGGGTTGATGATGCCATCTGAATTTGTCACAGTAATATTAAAAAAAGTGTATCGGAGGACTAGCACCCACTCTGATGCTGTTATTTTTGGGGGTAAGAGACCATAAGGTTTGGGGAGTGTAAATGCTCTTTAATAACCCAGCTGTTGCTAGCCAGTGTAATCTTGCTGTCGGAGTGAGTGCCTGTCCCTAAGGCTCTAAATCCTGTGATGGAAAGCGTAGTACCTTGCTACGGGAGGTTTGGAACAGTGTTGGCATTTGTCTCTTCCCTCAGCAGAATTAGTGGGCTTCAGCTCCTTTCCTGCAGGAAGGGAGAAGGTCTGCAGCTGGAGAGAAAGGGAGGAGCCGCAGAATAGCTACTGCACCCTTCCTCCTCCCCGTTCCCGACACAGGCGCCCGCAGTGCTCGCCTGCTGCTGAGGTAGAGAAGCTATGTGAGCATTCCTGGTTTACTGCTCGGGGAGGAAACAAACTCAAGATTGTGAAGACCTGGGCCACTATTAGTACAGCATTCATACAGGGCGTTAGTACAGAATAGGTACTGTTCTTGAAGGTCCCATTATTGATTTACAATTCTGCTGCCATTCTATAAAAATAACCTCTCAGGCAATAGAGAAAGGAGAAGATTTTGTGTGTATTGGTATCAGTAGAGAGTCTGATTTTTAGAGGTGAACTTGTCTATTCTCCTTGCCTATTCAGGAGAACTGGTGAGGTTCTTAATTCTGCAAGGTTTATCGTATGTTACTGCACAGAAGGTCCACGGAGAAGTGTCTGAGCGTCAGCAACTTGGCTGTCTAGAAGAGTAGCAGTGGAAGAACTCAAGAAGATGCAGATTCCCTCCTCCCCACTGACTTCTGAGGAGGTTTTTCTGAGCATGATGTTGAGCTTCTGGTTTAAGCTGGGGGGAGATTTATTGTTTAGGCATTCATATATTAGTTTAATTTCAAGTGGGTTTATTTATTTTATACTTTGTACAGGTTGCTTGTGCATTTGGGCACACATAACTTGAATTCACATTGTTGTAATATCTCTGCAAAGCAAAGGCAAATTTTACTCTGCCTTCCAGGGGAAGTTTTCTAATCACAGTGTCAGTGTGTGATTAGATTTGATTATCCTGTTTTAATGTGGCATCTTTTATTATTTTTCATTATCAACTGCTGAATAACCTGAGAGTCTCCATCAGAGGCAGTAGCTTGTATGGATTCATGTTAGAAATTATGGTTCTTCTTTTTAGCTTATCAAGATCTATCTGATTTGATATAGTGGAAGATTAACGTATGTCTGCTAGGTAAATGGTAAGCACATCTAAGGATGTTAAAGGATTTCTATGTTAGCACATATGGAAAATCTTAAATCAGGACCTGTTAGAAAAAGTATTTTTTTAAGTTTTTAAAAATGGAGGTTGGTTGGTTTGTTTGGGTTTTTTTAAGAAAAAAAAAAGGGGGGTGGGGGGGCGGGAGAAGAACAAAAGCTCAGATAGTCCTAAAATACTCTTACAAGTTTGATGTAATGCAAGAAAACGTACGACTTTTAAGCCTATCTGGAACAATCCAGTAGATTGTTTTTCAGCTTAAATTTATCTGCTTAATACAAAACAGAAATGTGGAGAATGAAACCCAATAGTGTATACAGTAGGTTAGCAGTATATTCAGTCCAGGTTCTCACCTTGCAGCCAGATTTATGTTGGAGATGTACTGTCTATGAAGTTTCAATGACTTCAGTGGCAATATCCATAGATTTAAGGATCTGATAAAGACATTTTGGCTGTTAACATTTAGACTGAGTTCTTTCCAGATAAATTCTGACACCATTCAGTTTCTACGTAGACATTCTTGATCCACTCTTCAAAAGCAGGAGGAAAAACCCCTATTCTTCAGCCCTGTTCTTGATCAGTGAAGTTGAACGAGCTCGCTGCCGAGATTTCCTCAAATCCAATAATATAAACATTGAAATGTGGTAGCATTTGTATAAACATCGGATTGTGGCATTATTCTTTTGAAGAGTTGAAAATACGTGCAAAATGACTGACCCGTAAAAAAGGCTCCTATCTGGACCAGCCATAGTACTGGTAGGAGGCCTTCTGTTCACTTCATCCAGTTCATCTTCTGATGATGAAAGGATACAGAAACTAAAGAAGAAGCTATGGTTCCCAACCCTCTCTTTCTTCTTCTTTTGTTTATGATCTTCTGTGGACTTTTTATAACAGAACATGCAAAAAATTAATTTCAGCAAGGTACTTTGTTCATTGGTACTGAAGTTGCCTTGGCTATTTTAAAGGCAATTTTGTACAAGCATGAAAATAGCCCAGCAAATATCAGTGAAGCAGGAATTTCTGGGTGCTTAGGAGAAAAGAATATGTAGCTGTGTGATGGCTATAAAAATAGAGAAAGAGTAGCTGTCATCCAGTGCAAAAAGTTGTGAAAAAGTTCTATTTAGAAGCAGTTCTGCCTGCATAACATTTTCTACTCCTTTTTATTGTGGACTTTTACATGACAAAATGTTTGTGAATTTATATAAATCTGCTGGTGGGTGGAGATGATTGTGGCATTTGCTTTTGGAGGGAAATATCTCTTTGTTGACAATGCAGTTTACCTCTTACTGTACTGAAATCATTTTACATGCTGCCTTATTCCTATTCCAAGGTAATGCTTTTAATGTTGTTACAGAGTGTTAATAGTAATTTTTATAGCTTTAGTATTAAGAGTAATTCAGCGTTTATGTTGTCGCTGTCTCTGGAAAATAGTATCACGTTATGTGTATATATGTGTGTATACAGGGAGCCTTTGAGGAGCCTAATCTAAGCTTACTGTATAGTTAAGAGTGAGAGCTTCGTATCTTTGTGGATCGATTCCATCCTAAGGTAGATGGGGTGCACTGTTCATGGGCATCCCCGTCGTTCTTAAACAGCTACCTTGGACTCCATGCATACATTTTAGAAAGATAGATTTATGGGGAGATAAGTGCCATTCATAGAAAAAACGACAGGGCATGCTCTAAAAGTGTTACAGTATGGAAGCCGGGAAGGAGCTAGGGAGACAAACGAAAATAACTGGAGCATACTGGATGCTTGGGAAATAGTCACAGTCTTGCTACCTGCTTTCCATATAAACCTTGGACTGGAAGTCCACTGCTGGGAGCAGCTAAGATCTACTGCAGGCAGAACATGGATTTGCACGAGCACTTAGTAGAAAGGGAAATGGAAGGAGCAAGATACGAAGAGGTGTGTTTGCACATGTGTGCGTGTGCCCATTCTGTGTGTGTGTTATAATGACTGCATCAAAATGGGAGCTCATCCTGTTTTTGACAGGACAACATTCTTCCCAATCTGAAAACATAAGGGGTGTGTGCATCCTTGACTCTTTACTTATATTTCAGGACTGGGATCTAGCAGATTTCTTATGATACAGTTGTTCTAGTGTCTCTCTCTACATTTTATATTGAACACTATAGATAGAGGTAATTTCTTGCAGGATTGTGATTTAAATTAAAAAACATTCAACCATAATGAGCATACTCTTAGTAAATGTTTCCATGATCACTGTCAACGTTTACTTGTGAGTATATAAAAAATACGCACGTAATTACAAATAAAATCTCTAATCTAAACCTTGTGTATAGCTCATTTACCTGAAATTTGGTCTTTGCTTCCTCCAAACAGATACACAGTAATGAATGTATTAGGCTATTTGATTTCGTGAGCAACTGGCCTTATCTAGGAGGATTTTCCAAAGCTTTTCACAGGCTTTTAAACTATGGAACCTGAGAAATACTTTTTGAGGAGAAAAGCTCCCTTGGTAATTTGAACTCTTATCACTCTAAATTATAGAGCGTATCGGTTCCTACTATTTCTCAAAGTATATTTTACTGTTTAAATAGGTGGGTTTTTTCCTTTGGTAATTGTACGTGTGGGAGGCACTATTAACAAAGGTTCATATTACCATAGCATAGCGTAAAAGCTGTAATTGCTAACTGAACATTACTTTGTACGAAAAATATTCTTAAGTGCTTTTGTTGATATGAAAATTCATTCCAGATATCTTGAAAAGTACATGTAATCTTTTTCTTTCTATTCTGTGGTCCTCTTCTGAAAACAAGGTCAGCTCTTTTTTTCTTCAACAGATTTGGGTCTTGTGACGGTATTGTGTGCCCTTTTTTAATGACTTTGAAAGCTTTTGCTTCTCAGTGCCCTGCACATTTTCATCAAACTTAGGTATTGGATTTTTATTAACATGTTTGTTTAATTCGATGCTTACTGTTCATTGATTGGGGAAAAATAGTAACTCTGCAACACTCCAGGCACCTTGGTAAACTTAAAAATATATGAATAAGCAAATTATTATATTACATTATTAGAAAACTTTTATAAGCACTACAGTGACAAGCCCCATTTCCTTTTGAAAAACTGTTTATATGAGCAAGGAGCATATTGCTGTCCATCAATCATGATATCACTGTTAAGAAGGAAAAACGAAGAGAAAAATTGAAGCAGATTTCTCTGCGTTAGCAGAGAACATCACGTAATTTGGGGACCCCAGCTCATCTGAATTTTTTTTTTGTAGATGAAACATTTAATAGCAATGAATAAATTTAAATCTTTTACATTTTGTTTTGATTCTATATTTGTATTTCCATTGCGGGGTTTTTCATTATTTTGTTCTTAAGAACAGACACCTATGGGATATGTAGTCTCTTTCCAACTTGAGAAAACTGAAGATGAGATGATGACAGTTATTTTAGCTTATTTACCGAACAATTTGAGAGGTAGAAAGGAAAATAAATAGGGGTTGCTTCCCCAAATACTATTTTGGGGCAGTTCTTTGACATAAAATGTACTAGCAGCAAAATGTAGCAATACCTCTTGTTCCCTTTCTAACTGCTTTTACAGTTAGATGGAAATGTTATGGTGGAATCAGGTGGGTTTCGATTTTGTTTGTTTAAACAGTAGTTCATTTGTTAGAGATTGTTTTACAAATAATATATTAAGACAACCATTTCCCCAAACAAATTGAATAAAAACATAGTGCTTCTCTCCATGGCTTGAGGTCTTTCTCAGTTTTAGAGCTTGTGCTTTCCAGAAACATGCTTTCCCAAAGCCTAGTTAGGCTGTGCTCGCTTCTGTTGCAGCCCTTTGTCACTGATTTGCGCGCACGCTTTCTCTCGGAGTATTTCTTGTCTGAGTAACAGTCCTTCATAAAACCATAGCAAGACAGAATCTCTGGCCTTTGCCTTTGGTTTGGGGGAAATTTACCTGCTTTTGCAGTGGAATCTACTGGGTTTTTTATGAATAGCTCTTTAAACAAAGAACCATAGCTACAATCCTTGTTTCCTGACTTAGGCATAACACTATAATAATAGTAATTCTTCATCTCTCTCTATGTAATTTAATTTTTGGGAAAGCATCATCAAATCCTTAGCTGATATCCAACAAAATGTTTTATATTCAAGGTTTGCTTTGTAAGATGACTCACCATCGCTTCTAAGCTTTTCAGAATTAAGAGGCTGGGTTTTTTTCCTTTTATTTAAATATTTTTTATTTCCTAGGTTTCTCTCTCACAGGAGAATAATTCATTTCTTCAGACTCATAACTATGTTAAACCTGGATTCATGTAATTCACTCTTGTGACCAGAGCACAATGGACTATAAACTTGAAATTTTCATATAACTGAGAACTCATACAGTTCATGCATTTTACAGAGTTTTTAAACATGATTCATTTCAATATCTGAATGCTAGTGAAGGGGTCATATATTCTATAAAAGTACAAAAGTTGGTATATATGTGGGTATGAATATGTATGTGCACACACACGTCCATGGCTATCCATATGCCACCCCTAAAAGAGATGTTATCAGTATGAGTTCAGCAGTCAGTTTCTTCTGCTAAGGCTAGTAAAGCTTCCTGTGAACCACTGATAAGAAAATATTAGAGGACTGATTTTAGAGTATCCCAAGTTCTACCATTTATTTTTGCAGATTTCAGCAAGTCACATGCATAGGTGCACGTGCTTGGTAATCATCACATCTGTTAACTTGTTTCAGGAAATGGACCACTTATTCTAACTTTCTCCTTGTACTAGATGCTTGACTCATGTAAAGTATCATGTAGCTGCAGAAAACATTAATAGAATTTCAGGAATAATTGCAGATGAAACTTTAAAGGGAACAGTTTATTTGTCTCTGAAAGAAGACGAGAGCTTTAGTTAAGCTAAATGCATCCAATCAATAATCTTGAAATTTAAAATAAAAGTTAAGAATGCCTTGCTTTTATAACACAGATATCAAGAAAATTCTTCCGGGGGATATATAAAATATATATATTATATATCTAAAAATCCTTTCAATTTCATAGATTGCCTTCAGTTAGATTTTTCTTTTATTCAGCTATTTTAATTGCTATTAAAATTGCTATTTTGATTTTTAGTCCAGGAAGGTTCAGTTTTATTCCGTGTTTGTGTCAGTGGTCTGTGCAAAGAGTTCCCACGTTATTTTGTCTGGATGAAAACAAATGCAGAACATCAGTGCTCTAGAATTGCTACCAGGCCTTGTTTCCCCTTTCAGTTTGGGAAGTATATTAGATCATCAAGCTCTCCTTTGATAGAGAGACATCTTTCTGTCTGTGATGAATATGGGAACAGGCTCTATATTAAGACCAACTAATTCTCTCTCAAGAAACAAAGGGAAAGGACAGGAGGGAGATAAGGACTGAAGTAGAAAAGTGTCTTGTTGAGATTTCTATGACACTTTGCACCTACGTGGAGTGTTGCATTGAAGGTTGGGTACGTTTTGTCATACGACAAAGGTTTTTCACACCCGTTTAAGGCATTGTGAAATACTGATAATGCATTTGAATAAAACACATTTTTATTGTCTGGCTGTCATTCACTGAGGTTTTATGCAAGTGTAGAGAGGAAGCATTATATGCAAGGAAGAGTTTATCTGATTTTTGTGTGAAGTGCGTTATTGAAATTGTTTAGGTTGCTTGGGACTGGTGTCAAAGCACAGTCCTCTTTTACCAAGAGCTTCTGCAAGATCAGTTTTAGGCTGAAGTGGTCACTGGCGGTGTTATACAGAATCCCACTCCACAGGCCGTTTGATCGTGGGTCATATGGGATGTTAGGGTTAGTAGGCTGTTGTAGTGTGAGCTGTCAAATAAAAAGCTTAATGCAAATCAGCTGATGAGAGTTTGTAGTGCAGCCTTTTGTTTAGTTAAAGTTTTAGCTTTGGCTCTTCTGTCAGGTTTTCCCTTTCAGTGTCAAATAAATTGGCATGGTACAGTGGAAAAATATAAGGAGATTTAATTAGTAGATATATTGGGATTACCCTGGGCTGGTAATGCATTGTGCTTTGTAGGTTTTCAAATGCGTTTTAAGATTGATGTAAAAGCCCAGTGAAAAGTACATAAAGTCATATAAATGGCAGACAGTCCTTTCTGAAAAGTACAGTGCATTCCCCAAAACATTTCAACTAAGGTTCATAGAACACAGAAGCACATTTAATGTTTAGCGAGTGTTTCTGTGAATGCAGAACCCTTACACATTGAATCAGAGTCTTTAAGCAAACAAAAGTTTAATGATAACCATATATAGACGTATCCCTGTTAAGTACAGAAATAAAAACATTGAAAGGATCAGCGGCCTTTACCCTGTTGCCTCTTCTAGCATTTATTCTAATGGTTGCTTTAAAAGCTGTATTGGTTGCCTAATAAGTAAATAACAACCTCCTTGGAGAAAAAGCTTGTGGTCTGTTGTTCCGAAGTTTCACAACCGCATTTAAAATGTTCATGATAAAATTAGTGCGATGCAGTTGCCAAGGATATTTGCCAGAAATAAAGTTTTAGGTAGTTAAAGGAGGTGGAAGGAAAAATGAACGATTAAAACAAAGTTATTGCAAGCTGTTCAGCTTTTAGGCCGAACTTACTTACTCAATTTCAAAACAGGTTTTTATTGACTTACATTTAAGTTGCCTGATGGCTGCTAATGGTTTCATCTTTCCCTACCTCAAGGAACTGCAGAGAAAAAGAGTATTTTATATCACAGAATTATAGAATCATTTAGGTTGGAAAGGACCCTTAAGATCATCAAGTCCAACCATTAACCAAGCACTGCCAAGTCTGCCACTAAACCGTGTCCCTAAGCACCACATCTACACATCTTTTAAATACCTTGAGGGTTGGTGACTCCACTACTTCCCATGCCATATCTGTTTTCATATTTTAAAAAGTAGGCCCAGAATCTTTCCCCCTAAAAACTAAACAAAACAAGAAACTGATTTTTTTTTTTCCTCCGTTAGTTTTAAAAGTCTATTTTTAGTGAGCAGTACAGGCAGGCTTCTTTGTGCAATTATATTCTGCCTCTTTTATTTGATAAGGAAAAGTTGAAACATACACGTGAAAATTGAATTTTAATTCTGATATAAGAGGAAAGAAACCGCATTTTACTTGGCTGAAAAGTAGAGCATATACAAATACTGAGTAATTTACGTGGGTGCCTTAGAAAAAGTAAACATTAAATTACTGTAGTAACAGCAGCAGCAGCAGGTATTTAGATAGCGATTTTCCTGTTTTTGCAGCCACATGCAAACTTCTGTCACGGACTTTTTAGTATTATAGAACATACATAAAATTTTTTTATTTTTTTTTTTTTTATGTACAGGGATGACAACCACCTACTCTACATTTGGCCATCTTCTGTGGTAGAATTATTCTTCTCTTGTCTATGTTTTATCTCCTCATATGTAAAAGACAATATACAATCCATGACCGCCAACTCTGATATGAATTGTAAATCATTGAAAAAACAAAAACATTTCATACTGGCTCTGTTGCACACACACACACACACACACACACGAAAAAAAAAAACCAAGACCAAAACCAAACCTCATTATTTGGTAGTTTGGCTTTCTCTAAGTCAGCTTTTCAAGAGAGATCTGTATTTTAAATCCATATTTTGAAAATCATATGACAAAAAGCATGCCTATAGATGATGATGATGGCTGAGCTGTTGTGCGCAGAAACGTGAAAAAAAGGAGTGGATGCAACTGTTAAACAACCAAAAATGATAAATAATCTGACAGTTTACTTTAGACACTAATGGAGCCTAAAAGCTTTTAAAATGACAGAAATTTCACCACCTTCAGTGATTCATAGGCTTATTTTTGTTATAAAGCTTGGTCATATAGCTGGCAGTTTTCTTTTTGTGTGACTCTTGTAAATTATTGTACTCTGTTATGTGAGTGAAAAGCTATTAGAGTTATGTGAAGGAATACGACAACATAACTCCAGAAGATTAAAGCAATTCCCAGCTGCACATGTGCACAGTTTTCCCACACTTTTTTTTTTTTTGACGTAGCCCTCAAAGAAAATGTGCTACTGTTGTGATGCACTTTAAAACTGTATCTTACTCTCTGTGAAATGCGCTTTTGCACAACTGTATTTCTTCATGGACCAGTGATTTCCATTTACTGCATCCTGGTTTATACATACTAAAACGTAGTGTTTTCAGTCTGTAGTATGGCATAAAGCATATTTTTATTATACGGCACCTTCTAAAATAACACAGATCGTAGAATACCCTTTAGTCACTTAGTGTCAAGTCTAATGAAATTCGTATTTAACATCGACTGTTTTCCTTTCAAATGTTTTGACAGTAGTCATCCCTGTTAAGTGCTTCCCCTATTAGGCTCCGGTAGCTTGGACGTAACCTGATCTGTGTTTTGTTTCAGCGTGTTGTCTGCTGACCCAGAGAAGCTTGCATTAGCTGCATTGATCAATCCACATCACATCTCATCATTTAGGAGACAATTAATACTGTGGCGTAAAGACTCCCCAGAGCATTTTCTTAGAGGTGGATTGCTTTACACAGAAACCACAGGAGTTGTTTGCAAAAGGAGGAGGAAGCCAAGTAGGAAGAAAAAGCATTAAGAAAGCTTTGTCTAGGAACCAAATTTCATTTTCTGTGGTGGCTTCCACTGATACTATTCAGCCTCCCGGTGTTGATGGAGTGTTTTGGGGATTTAAAAAAAAAAATAAAAAAAAAAAAAAGCTGTATTTTGAAGTTGACTTGTTGGAAAGATACTATGACAGGTCACACAAATCTAAAAATCTTGCTCTTGATAAACATGCGTTTGATTGTGATACTTGTATAACTTGCTGTTAAGAGTGTAATTATTTTAGCTTTTTATTTTATTTCAAGAATTATTAAACTGATGGCTTTTGAAACACTGATTGATGTGTTTTAGTCCTAGTTGTAATTATTTTTTAAATAGCATATTTTAATACTCATTCTGTCAGATTTGCTGTAGACTTCTTCAACAAAGTTGCATTTCAGTCTTGCCTGATACTGTTTCTTAAGAAAAAAGTCTTGAAAGATTTTAAGTGTACATGAATACATTAAGTTAACGAGCAGGCAGGGCTTTCTGTGTGCTGTTTCATCTTTAGGTAATGAAATATTTAGAGATCATCCACAGAAGCAGACGAGAAGCATTTACTAAGAAAAACCAGTTTTTTCTTTCAAATGACTACGGTTACTGTACTATTCTCTGGTAAAGACTATGTTGCAGTGTTGTAAGGAGTGTGTCTTGAGTTCAAAACAGTAGGTATTACTAAAGACATAAAATTGATAGGAGGGAGTTTTAGGGAGGAGGTTACTTTACCTCCCTGGTAATCTATGTATTGCCCATGATTCTGTTCAGCTTGTACAATGATAATGAGGCCAACTAACATGTGAACTTCAGAAATCATTGCAAACTTGTTTACGGCATCATTATATTGTCATTTTCATTTATTTAGGTAAAGTGAATGAATTTTTAATCAGAAAGGATTCACGTGTGATCATGTCAATAATATTTACTAGCAATACGTCAATGACAAAGAATATATTTATTTTGGGGGTAATTCCATGGCTCAGACTTGTTATTTTGCTTTCCCCCCTGTAATTTTGAAGCAAAACACACACCGGCTCTGAACAGAGATATGCATCTGGCGTATCTTTGCATGGCAGCATTACTATGTTTTCAAGAACACTCTAATATCATGATAGTTCACGTACAATTTTTCTTCTGTTAGTAGAACTGTTCTACTGGCATTTGAAGGTAAAGCAGGGTGATGAGAAATGATTAATTTGAGTATCTTGGAAATGTACAGAATGTGTTTGTGGATGTATCTACTACATGAAACTTCAAAGCAATTTTACATGGACGTCTAGGTTGTCTTGTTGTGTTCTTTCTGCAGAACAAAAGTGGAAACTACAATACACCCTTTTAAGTTTCATTTTCCAACTCCTGTTAGATCCTGTTTTTCAAGTCAAAACTGAGTTTGTGGAACTTGTTCAAGTGGTTGATATGTGGAATACAGAATGTGGATTGTTTCAGTGCAGTGGCATACTTGTATCCTTAGGATCGATACGGGGTTTTTTATATTCTTTGTCTAGTGAGGATGTATCAAGCTGTAATCCTATATATAAAAAAAGCTTTTTTGCTATACAGTAAGGCCATACAAAAATCATCTAAACCCACCCTCGTCACAAGAAATAAATGAAGTATTTTTCCACAATTCTTCATCTATTTTTGGCTATCCTGTTGATATTTTTAACTGAGAAATCAAAGAAGTAGACTGCCGTGTTGTTTGCACCACAAACAGCATAATTTCAGTTTGGAAAGAGGTTGTGTGGCAATGTAGGCTTTGTCTAAGCCTTTCTAGACAATTATAATTGCCTAAAATTAATAACTATGGTAGTTATTTAATGTTTGTTGGTAATTTGCATAGAATTGCAAATTCTATGAGGCAGTATACAAAAGAAAAGATAAACATGGCCCGTCAGACTTTCTCCAGGCTACAGGGATAGGCAAGTCATTGTAAGTGTCAATGAAATTAAAGGTGAGAGTAAGTAATGGTGATAAGAGGGAGAGGGAGTGACAGCCAATACAAGAAAAAGAATGTCCTTCATCCCGGAGAGGAGAATTGAGCTAAATGATACAGAGCAGAATAGAATGGTTAGAACTGAAAACCAGGCAAAACTGTAATGACAGGTAATAGGAGGTTACACGTTGCTGCAGAGTTTGGGAATGAGGAAATATGTTCAAGGACTGTTTTTCTTAAGCGTCTGTCCTGTCTTTACAAATGAGTACGGTGGAAAGTGTCCCCTCCTCTGCTTTATTGTGACCACAGACCTAGTATTCTTACACATAGAATAAATATTTATTTCACTTACGGACCTATTTGACAAGTGTATAGTATTTTACTGTGACCTCAGAACATGGATGCACAGACGGTAGTCATGTGGCACCTAGATATCCAGTCAGCATAATTCTAAATTGAAGTTCTTGAAATGTAATTTGTGGTGTATTGACTACTTACTTGGTACAAGCTTTCATTATTTCCAACTGCTAAATCACATTAAAGACAGCTTCGTGTATTCAGTAAATAATTACAGTTACTGCAGGGATGTTGTAAGGCAGGACGGTTGTAAAAGACAATGTGGATACTCAAATATATAAGATCAGTTGGCCTTGAAAGGTATTACCGTAACAACTTGCAGATGTTTTAAGAAATGATTTGATAGTGTCTATACTAAATGAATGTATTTGCAGTTCAGGTGTTCATTACAAAAGCTTATTCCAGCTGCCTCTGTAATACTGGCTATTATGTTCAACCTCGTGTTACCTAAAGGTTGTACCATATTTTAGAATAATCTAAAGCTAGGCCAAAATCATTTAAGAGACACATCACGCGCATCATATTTGCTAATATTTCCAACAAAACCTAATGAGTTTTTTTTCTTTTATTCTTTTTTCCTTCCAACTTAAATTATCCAGGTTGACTTTGGAAGTTACGTGTTTGTAGGATCTACGCAAATAAGAGTTGTTTGACACATCTTCAGATCATTAGTATGTTATCTTTTGGAAGTCTCTCTTTTCATTTGTATGTTTATGGAGGTATTGCTAGTTGGTTTTGCAAGGTTGCTTTTGAGTTCCATCTTTATGCCACAATTGAAGCAGTTTGTGGGATTTTGAAGAATCTGCTTCATTCAGATCAACTTTTGGTATTTGCAGGTACTACGGAACGGGTGTGTCTGATCCAGGGAACAGTTGAAGCACTAAATGCAGTTCATGGCTTCATTGCAGAGAAGATTCGAGAAATGCCTCAAAATGTGGCCAAGACAGAGCCTGTCAGCATTCTACAGCCTCAGACCACTGTTAATCCAGACCGCATCAAACAAGTGAGTTTTTGGTCGGGAATAGAGAGTCACAGCAACTGCTTAGAAGTCTTAAAGCTTTAAGGCTGCAAGGGGTCAACATAACATGTTCTTTAAGAAAATGTTATTTTACCCTTTAGTAATTTGCTGGTCCTCTTTTTCCTTATACTTACGTGTTCCATGTTTCTCAGCAGTTCTTCTAGACAGTGTTTTATAAGTTTCAGTGCCATGCTCTAATGTGTTTCTTTCATAAAGTTTTATTTACTGTATAAGGGGTTAATACACTTCTAGGTTTTAGTTAAAGATCACTGAATTTTAATCTTAAATTATGAACCTCTTTGTAAACCTTTAGCGTTACTAAAAATCGTAAATTTACTGGATGTTTCCTACTTTTATGTATATAAAATAAAACCAAAAATGTTAATTATTTTTTTAGACCCTATATTAGATACTTTAAAATCTTACCTGTAAGAACTTGAAAATATAAAGATAATTTACTTGTGACTTTTTCTACAATTTCATTTTATATTATTTTTGGCATCTTTTTGCCTGTTCTACACTAACTTCTTTCAAAATCTATAGGCAGTGCAAAATATTTTTGCAAGTTATTATTGGTCTAGTATTCTTCAGTTTATTACATTTTCCAGACAACTTTAAATTAAAAAAAAGAAATTGCCCTGTAAGGAGAATGTGGAATATATGTCATACAGGATTTAAAATTATTTTCCATTGTATTGAATAAGAAAAAGATTAAGAAATGGGTGAACAGTAGTAAAATTTTGTCTTGTCTCTCTATCCTATATAGGATAGATTTTAGTTTCTCACCTGTCCTATATGGGAAAAGATTGTTTCGTCCTTCTACACTAGCAAGATTCAGTGTCCTATAAAGTAATTTGGTAACTGTATGCAATTACTTTACTTTGTATATAGTGACATACACAGAATGCTTATGTGAAGATGTGTTTGAACAAGATGAGTTTGGAATGATCAGACTGCTTTAGATGGATGAAACTGTGCATAAGCCATTGTATATGATTTCTAATATTACTATACTATTTTTTTCTGTATATGCGATACTTTTACATAAAATATCTCTAGATAATTTATAAGAAAATACTAACAAGAAAAGCCCCAATTTTGTAGTATTAGTTTCTCAGTTATTAGACATTAAAATGATTATGCCTCAGAAAAAGCTGAAGAGATCTGTACTTTGAATGGCTTTTCTGCTCATAAAACGTTAGATTTTATGCCAATACTTCTTAACCCAAGGGGAAGTGAGTGTTCTGTATTACAATGAAAAGTTTTTTTCCCTTTGCAATGAAATGTTTAGGTAAGCCATTAAGAACCTGAGAAACTAGATTATAAAGCTGTTTAGGGACATGCCTAAATAATTCCTGTCTTATATCTGAAATTGATATAGCATGTCCACAATAATTCTCCAGAAAACTTGTAAAATTATCAAAGGGTTTTTTTCAATTTATTGTGTTTTGGTTTTTTTTTAGTTTGCTTGGTTGGTTTGGGGTTTGTTTTTTGTTCGCTTGGGTGTTCAGTTTTTTTGTTTGGTTTTTTTTAAAACAGTTCCATGTTTGGAATGTTAAGTTAGATTCTGGAGGGATGGATTAGTGAACAGAGCTGCGGCTAAATACAATATATAACTTATAAGACTATGATTTATTGACTGGCTGTAGATCTTAAAATTTAAATATATTATATTTATACATACAGGTGCATAATAATATGACTGCAAATACTTGGAGATATGCATGTGCATATGTTGAGCCGTTTAAACCACAATGAATTGTTTAACTTCTCTTTTAATGAACCAACATCTCTTCATCATAAATTCATACACTATAAATAGACTCAATAAATCTAAAATCCATTATTTTTACCAAGAAATGAAATTGTTAGCTTTGTTCTTAGAGTTTTCAGTGAAGTAATACATCCTCCAATGTCAGAATATTCTGTATCTTAATGAAAGATATAATACCTCTATTTAAGAAATTAAAAGGATAATATTATGTAATTGGTAATAGTGATCTAGAACTCCAGTGTTGCTATTTTTTTAATAGCAGACAGGTCACAATTTTATTAAAATTGTCAGGATAACTTATAACACAAGCCAGTTTAAACTTGGCAAAAAATAAGCCTTATGAATGACAGTTTCTCTTTTACACAAACTTTTACATGGTTCTTCCTGTCTTAGAATATTACCCAAGAACTTTGCCACCCAAAGTATTATGTTGTAGATTGAAGAAACTAGACTTAGCATTTGAGAATGAGAGTTGATTTCAAATAATAAAATTTACCTTCATTAGGAACTTTGAAGGTATTTCTTTTGGTTTTCTAGCTGTTTCTACCAAAGAGCAAAGGTAATTCTCTCCCCGTGAATGAAGATACCTGTAGCTGAAGCCTTGCAATGCCACCCATGTCTATATGACCATGCAGGTCTCATTTCTCTGTTGTGGTTTCTTTATCCTGGGCTGCTTTACTGACACTTGACTTAGAGAAGCGAGCTAAGGAAGGAAATATCTTCTGGCTACAGTTTCAATGAAGAAAGTCAGCAGGTAAATCCTTGCCGACTGCCTGATTTCCAGCACTTCCTGTCTTCAGGAAAGGCATGGGTATACATGGGCGCGGAGTCTGGGCTGGCATTTCTCTTTACTAATGGAAGTCATTATCCAGACTTTCTGGTCTCTCTAACTTCAGCTTTTTTGGCTTCGGAAGATGTGCAACCAAGTCTGTCTGATTCCTTTTGAGCCTTCTTCACTGCATTTTTCTACATCTCCTAATCGTATGGATTTATCAGTATATACTAGGTAAATTTCTCCAAGCAGGTCTGATAGATATTTAGTTGATTAATGTTCGCATCTTTTATGTCTATGTAACATAGGCAATCTCTTCATAGACGTCAGCCACCTGCTGTTTCTAGGTATCATTCGTCAATAACCGATTCCTGTGCCTTTTTACTTCCTAGAAACTGCTATGGGCATTTAAACTCCCTTTTCTCTATTATTTGAAGTGTCTCACCAAATCTTTCAGACCGTATTGTAACCCAGGTGAAAAGACTATTGTGTTCAGTTTTGGGCCCCTCAGTTCAAGAAGGGCATCGAGGTGCTGGAGCGTGTCCAAAAAGGGGCAACGAAGCTGGTGAAGGGTCTGGAGAGCAGGTCTGATGAGGAGCGGCTGAGGGAGCTGGGGGTGTTTAGCCTGGAGAAGGAGGCTGAGGGGAGACCTTATCGCTCTCTGCAACTACCTGAAAGGAGGCTGTGGTGAGGCGGGGGTTGGTCTCTTCTCCCAAGTAACAAGCGATAGGACGAGAGGAAACGGCCTCAAGCTGCGCCAGGGGAAGTTTAGGTTGGGTATTAGGAAAAACTTCTTCAACAAAAGGGTTGTCAAGCACTGGCACAGGCTGCCCAAGGTGGTGGTGGAGTCTCCATCCCTGAAGGTATTTGAAAGAAGGGTAGACGTGGTGCTTGAGGGTATGGTTTAGTGGTGGACTTGGCAGTGATAGGTTAGCGGTTGGACTCGATGATCTTAAGGGTCTTTTCCAACCTTAACGATTCTATGATGCTATGATTCTAATACCGTTTTCATAAAATGATCAGGAGTCTGAGCTGTTTTCAGCTTTGTAATTGACATACAAAATTTTAAATTTCACCTTTAAATTAATAGCATCTCCTATGCACAATGGAAAAGGCTGCATAATGTGGTCTTACCATATCACCTTCTCCAGAAACACATTATATAGAAGGAAAGATGTGTGATCTTACAGCTAACTGCTTTAAGCAGGTCTTTGCACTGTTTGGCCCTCTGAGATCCCTTCCAACCTGAGTTATTCTTTGAATAAACTGAAAAAACTGAAATGTTTAGCTGTTGAAGCACGGACAAAGGTTCTAGGATTTCTTTCTTTATAATCTAGAGTAGTGAAACTTTCACATACACAACTTCCAATTAATGTTTTTATTGGACCCAGTTTCATTTTAGCTTTTTCAGGAGATAATTAACTTCTCATGAATCTTTAACTTCTGTTCGTTAATCATGGTCCCAGACATTTTATTCAAAACCTGCAAAATGAATGTCTGAACTCAGACATGTAAATTCAAATTCTTCTAGAAGAAAATGACTACTTTTAGTTCAGAAATGCTGATCAAAAACAAATAATTGAAACATTCATAATTTTTAAATAACAAGTTTTACTTTGAAGTGCTTAAATAGAACCTGACTTGAAGAATGCAAATGTGAGGATATTGGCTTAAATGATTTAATTTTTGTTTTTTAAATATGTGATATATGTTCTTCAGACTATAAAGACTTGGTAGACTTCATAGAATTATAGAATGGTTTGGGTTGGAAGGGACCTTAAAGATCATCTAGTTCCAATCCCCCTGCCATGGGCAGGGACTCCTTCCACTAGATCAGGTTGCTCAGAACCCTGTCCTGCCTGGCTTTGAATACTTCCAGGGATGAGGCATCCACAATGTCTCTGGGCAACCTGTTGCAGTGTCTCACCACCCTCACAGTAAAGAATTTCTTCCTAATACCTAATCTAAATCTGCCCTCTTACAGTTTAAAACCTTTACCCCATATCTTATCACTACACTCTCTGGTAAAGAGTCCGTCCCCATCCTTCTTGTAGTCCCCCTTTAAGTACTGGAAGGCTGCAATAAGGTGTCCCTGGAGCCTTCTCTTCTCCAGGCTGAACAACCCCAACTCTCTCAGCCTGTCTTCATAAGGAAGGTGCTCCAGTCCCCTGATCACCTTTGTGGCCCTCCTCTGGTCCGCTCCAACAGGTCCCTGACCTTCTTGTGCTGAGGGCTCCAGAGCTGGATGCAGCACTGCAGGTGGGGTCTCACCAGTGTGGAGCAGAGTGGCAGAATCACCTCCCTCAACTTCTTCTGGCCACGCTGCTTTTGATGCAGCCCAGGATGCAGTTGGCTTTCTGGGCTGTGAGCGCACACTGTCATCTCATGTCCAGCTTTTCACCCACCAGTACCCCCAAGTGCTTCCTTCCTATAGAAACCTTCGCTGGTTTCTTCAAATGCCTTCATCCCTTCTAATGAGCTTTTCTTCTTTTTATCATCCATTTAAGGCAAAAGTCGGTCACCTTGATGATCCTTACTGAACTTCAGAATAGGAGAAAATAACTACATTTTTCATTTGAGGTAATATTAATAATTAGTTTTGTAAATCACTGTGTCCATCTAGTCAACAATTTCTCATAAACTTTTGTCACTTTTGAACATAGGTGAAAAGTCGCACCACTTAACCTTTTGCAATGAATAATAAGATATGCAGGTGTGTTTGCAAATTGTGAGGACAAAAAAAAAACCAAAGAAAAAAAGAATTGCCATTATTTACCAGGGAGACAGTTCTATACGTTAGATCCCATGACAAAAATTAAGCATTCCATAAAAATATGTGTACTGTGTCCTGCCCCCCATGTGCCCTTGACTTAATTCTGGTGCCAGATCACTGTTGTAATTTTCTGTTTCATTTCACCAGTGTCGGATATAACCTCAATATATACGCAAAACTGTGTTTTATGGAGACAATTAACTCTGTAGGTGATGATTAACTCTTCACTGTATGTGCTTCAAAAGTGGAATGCAAATAGAAGATTTTGGCAGGGGATGAACAGCAGCATTCAACAATGCAGAAATTTTCAGCAGTGTTTCAATTCTTGAGGAAATTCTGAAATTATCTCATGCCTTCTGATGGCTTTGTGGTTTTGGTGGTATTTTTCCAAATCCCGAAGTAGCCCAGAATCGAAAGCTGACATTTCCTGTCCTTTCAGGACGTGTTTGGGTTTTTTTTTGACACGAATCTTAGACCAGTATCTTCTTGTGTGTTTTGATGCCTGAGTCTGTTTACTTACTTGAGTTTTCTGGTATTTCTATATAACAGCACCAGATCTTGTAGTAGTTCTGTGTTACTGTGACAAGTTTTGAGGAAAGAGAAGATCCTGATTCTTCTTTGTTCATTTTACTGTAATCTTCATCCTACGTCATTCCCTCCATCCAGAGTTGCTCTGATGATCCAAATGGCACCTGCTGGTTTGCTTTAAGCTCCTTATCCCTTCTTTTCCCTGGACAGAACACGAGATAATCTTTCTGCTACATCATACTTACCACACTTTTCTTTTTCAAAGACAAGTCCCCAGAGTTCATAAATGCAGATAAATTACCTCTATAAACACCTATAAGTAAGCGTTCCATCTATATATGCCAGCTTTCTTAGTCTTTTTGTCTTGCCCTATACCCTGTGTATTCTTCTACACAAAACCAAAATCAAATGCAAAGATGATGAAATAACATCAGAATGTATTGTGTTTGTTCTTTACAGAAGGGAAAAGGTGGCAAGTAAAATTAGATCACTGAATTAAAGTAGCCTTTTCACAATCTGGATTATAAATAAGTTGTTATACAGTCATCACTGAGATAAGAATTATCTGCCAGAGTTACAGATTAAAGGAGTTCACAGCAGATCAAAAGGAGACTCAACACGTTTAGCAAAGCAAGTGGTCTATTTAGAAAGGCTCATCTTTGATACCGTTTAAAGTCTAGTAAGTCAGTCTTTTATGTTGTTCATCACAATGGGGCCTTGCAGCGCTCTCTGTTTCTCCCTGTAGCTGCAGAAAGTATCCAGCTATTTAATCCAATTCAAAAAAGATACCACCTTTTCTTAAAGTGCATTAAAATATTGGCTTAAGCAAATTAGTTTTGGCATCACATTGATTTCAGTGATTTAAAAGCACTGATATTAATATATGCAACGCTGAAACTCAGTATTAGCTTAGTATTAATAGTAATGAATGTGAGTGATGTTATTACCAAGTTTTCCTTTGTCTGGCAGGCCCTGTTGTGAGAAACTAGAAATTGGTAAGCTGTAAATGCAGTTTCATCTTCACATTTAAATGATGATTCATTCTCTGCCTTTTCTTTCCACTCTTCTGTATACAAATATACTAATAGGTACTGAGAATTAACTGTCTCAGTACAACATTTGTTGTCTAGGATGTGAGCACTGAAATTTGTTCAGTATATGTATAAGGGTATGACTTTTGTCATTTATACACAGCTCTGCGTCAGGCAATTCATGAAGTCATTGAAAGAGGGTTCAGAGACCATTTGGAACACTGTGCACATGGAGTATATGTATTCTATACTTCCATGATACAGCTTTATCTTCACTCTGTTACTTAAAAATATGAAGCACGGAAGTGTGATGATTTGACCATCTTTCTGCACCCTTTAGTATGTTGTGCAGCCTGAGAGCAGTCTCTCACAGTGTAATCAATTCTTGTGAGCAACACAAGGAAGAAGCATTTTCTTGGACTTTTAGGAAATACTACAACTCAAATATGGCTCAAACAGAATTTTATTTCTAAACTTAAGCTCTTTTTTTATTACTTAAAATCTGTTTTCTCAAACATCTGTTCTACAAGCTTAAAGTAAAAGCAAACACTCTCTTACCTGTAAATATAGTCTTCCTTTCATTGTCTCCTAAGCAATAGGAAAGGAAATAATATTTGAAAAAACAGAGAAGACCAATTTCACCATGGCTTGGACTATACTTTTCAGGGTATAGCTTAAAAAAAACCTGTAAGTCTTAGAAGTGGGGTGTGGTAGAAATTCTGACTGGCTTTCTTCCGTAACCCAGCCAGCAGCAAACCTGCAATTTCACAAAAGCTTCAGTTATAGTACGCATGTTTCAGTCTCAAAAATTGAAGCTCTGTAATGTAAATTCATCTTATGATTTCTAATCACTTTATACATCTCATTCCCAGAAGCCTAATCATTACTAGATTCGAGTGCTTGCCTAATGCAAGATACTTGCCAAATTAAAAAAAAAAAAAATCTCTGCTGCATAATAAATCAGAATTATTGAGCTCTGTCCAACTTTCTTTAAGAAGTAATTTTGCCTAAAGGTTCTTGCAAAGCAGTTGAGAGTGTATCAATAAATTACTTATCAGCCAGTGGAAATTCAGTACAGAATCCAAATGCCCCTGTTTCTTGTTTTATTTTTGAGAAATTACTTTGTGTTACTTTAATATTGAAGAAATAAATAGGTGTGACTCCATAAATTAATGTGTCTTCAGAATTATACAGAAGCATGAAAAGGGATGAATCTTTACAAAATGCCGTCAGTTTTTATCTATAGTGTATATATATACACATGTATAGATCTATAAAAAAATAAAAGCGGTTATGTCAGTAAACAAAGTAAGAGAGATTAAGCCTCAAATGCAAGCAGCCTGATATACAAAGAGAAAACACCACCAAAAACACCCACAAAACAAACAAACAAACAAAACACCTTATTGCTATTTTCAGTATTTTGTCTTTGGTATGTATATTCGGAAAAAAATGTGTATGCCCGCACTTGATTCTTGTTCGTTAATACAGTTGTTTTGCTTTTAAATGTTTTTATCTTTTATTCCATTGTATTTTAAACAAGCTTTTGCTAAAATGGAATAGTGAAATGCTTCTACTCTAATAGATGGTAGAGTTCAACAGCCACCTGAAACGAGTGTCATCACTCCTTTTTCACTGCAGCCATACAGGTCTGTGCTTTAGGAAGATTGATGTTAACTGAGAACTGAGATGCTTCCAGTTTCGTAAATTACTTGTGGCTTCAGTGCTTAGGTCGTTATTTAGTGTTGAAGTGTTATACATATTTTCTTACAAACCCACTAGTTAAGAGCACCTGAGAAGAGCAAACTCTCTTTCCTTTCACTAATTAGCCTAGCATACCAAAACAATACACAGTGCGGTATGCCCCAGTCAGCGGTGGCGTTGATCACACAAACTATCAGCTGAAATATTTTAGTCAAAATATATTTTCAGAGTTCTGCTTAAGGATAGTAAGACTTTTTAATTTTTTTTTTCTAGTTCAGGATGAGGGTCTAATATATAGCTATAATAAAGAAAATCTATCAGGATAAGTACAGTCCTCCATTCTGTTAGGCTGGAGATTTTTTTTTCCCATTCGTTTAAGCTTAGATGATGAAAATCAGTTTATTGCAATTTCAGACTTTGGTAAGAGAGTTACTGCGTCATCCCCCTAAAATCAGAAGTCTAATTCTATAACTCAGTAGGGTTGGCCCTGTGGAATCTGTCATTTCTTTTTCTCAGTAATTCTAGCCCCTCGTGAATGAACCCATGTTCTGTACAGGAAGACATGGGAGAATCCTTTATAATTGTCCTGATTTTCACAGTGTATAGTGTCTGCTGACCAATAACGTTTTGCCAAGCTACATATTTTGTGTAATGCTCTGTACATGGTAGTATTTTTTACTTAAGCCTTTTGAAAGAGTCCCAGTTGATGCTTAAGCTGTATATGTTTTATTATTGTTTTTATCGTTTTATAACATGAGTTACAAGTTGGAAACACAAAATAAGGGTCTGTTTCTTAAGATATTTTTTTTTTCCTGTTTTGGCTGCTTCTTTATGTACAAACTATGAAAAAATGGCTCTTCATATTGCTTAACATACAGCTAAAATATTTGTGTGTGCATATGTACAAGCCCATATTTTGCTAATACACAACTTTATGCATTCGCAGTGTCCCAGCTTTCTCATATGCATTAAGAGTTTTAGTGCAAAAGTATGTATACCTATTTTATGAGGGACTGTCAATGATTGTAAGTAACAGAACTGCTGAAAGTGTGAAATTTTGCTTCATTTATTTCTAAATAGTTCTGGTTGGTAATTACATGACCATATGATAAATCACATTGTATAGCATTTTAACATATTTTTATTTTTCTTAAAGTAAAAGTAGTATGATTTTGGATATTTTATAATATTTATATATTACAAAGATGTCAAAAACTTTGAATAAGTATTGTATGTTATGTTTTGAAAATTGGAATTTTACGTTTTCACTACATTTATAAAAAGAAAAGAAGAGTTATTCTGTCAGGATCTAATACTTTAAAAAGAGAAATGTGTATATAAACATTTTAAACAGAGCAGTGCTTTTTTGATATGTTCAAGAATTAATGTTAAGCATATGTATATTATTTAGAAAACATCATCAATAAATATGACTCTTAATTCTTTTTTGTGTTTATTTTGAACACAGGCCTGATGATAAGTTATTAACCTTTGATCAACCGAATGAACATTTTTAACATTAACCATAAATATATTGTAGCAATTTGTTGTGAAGGTATTAGTTGCATGTTCATCCATCATGAGATTGTTTACATTTTTTCACCTGCCTCTTGATTAAAAAGATCAATAAATATTATAGCAGTTGGTATATTGCTAAAAACGCAGTAGCTTCAGTGTAATTGTAAGAAATGGAACACAGTTTGCTGGCTATAGTCCGTGCTATAGAATGGTGCGTTATAAGGTGCCAAAGTAAATGTCTCTAACTTCTTTCAGACGTTGGTCCTGTTTGTTTGTAGACTGAGAACTGTTTCTAGTGTGCTCATTGAACTTGCTGGAATTTGTGTTGACTATAGTCTTCATTTTCCCCAAGAGGAGGAGAGAGGAAAGAATATATTCCTCATGTGGTCAGCATATTTTTGAGTATTTATGTGAGTTCACCATCTTGATTTCAAGTCATGAATTTGTTTTTACATGCATAAGCATGCATATTTACATGCATTATTTATCCAATTGACTTTAAATTCCATTAAGTTCCAATGAGTAGGAGAAAGATTTTGTCTTAGGCATTTTTTATTTATTTTAATTTTCTAGTTACGTTACTTTTGTTGGTTTATTTATTTTTTTAACTGTTCAGTCTAAGGCTTGTAAAGGTTGATTTGCTCCTGAACTGCTTTGTTCCCAGACATTGCCATCTTCCCCAACTACCACCAAGTCCTCTCCATCTGATCCCATGACCACCTCCAGAGCCAATCAGGTACAGTATCATCCTACCATCTACACCATACTTTTCACGGGTGACAGCTTGCAAACTGGAGAAAAAGATATGGTGGGTTAAGGATTTATTCGTTCATTCACATATATACACCCATAACCATAGATATCTAACTCTTGTTAGAAATTGGTAAATTGAATGGAAAACATTTTTCTTCTTTTAATTTGTTTTGTTGTCTTTTTTAAATCTCTGATGAAAGCAAAATATCTTGTAAAACAGTCTTTTTTAAAAAATTTGAATTGATAAATAAACAGCAAGGATACGTGCTGGTGTGTTTGTAGACAGAGTAACTCTTGGTATATGTATGTTTATGTATATATGCACACACGTATTTACTTCCTGGATAATTTATAAATTATAATGGAACTGCTCCTAAAACGACACTTAATTAGCTGGATATCAACCTAGGAATGGCAAACAGGCTTCTTTATTTACTTGTTTATTTACTTAAGAATTTTGAAATGTGTTTGTGGACAGTAACATAGAGGCATTATTTAAACGGAGTATGTAATAGAAAAATAGCTTTGAAATGAAAATTTATTGATGAAGAATGAAGTCAAGTTAAGTCTCTAAAATCATACTAAGCACATCTAAGTAAGTTTAATTCATGACTTATTTTTAAATACATGTTTTTAGTACTGTTTTTAGTAGTATTTTCATTACAGTCATTTATTTCTCTTTTAACTGGTAAAAAACATGTCCGCAAATCATGATACTGTATATCTTTTTGCCTTCCCTGTGAAAATAGTTAAAGTTACTTCATACCATGCTTTTTAGAACTGATTCATGCCTAATAAATACTTTATTAATTTTTTTAATGTACTCTTAATGTACTTTCTGTTCAGATAATGTAAGTGTTCAGTATGTGCTAACAGTTTTTGACACGCAATCTGTTTAAGTTAGCTGAATGCTTCTGTCAGATCTTGCACAAATTAGATCAAATACCAGAAAAGTTTTCTTCACAACAAGCTAATTTCCCCTGGAAGTTAACATTGTTATTAATTACAGATCGTCTGATATTTGGTGAATTGCTTAGAACTTGCTGGCTGTATGAACAAACAATTTAGCATACAACAGGATGCAGGCATATTAAAGCAATGTATCACATTTTTGATCAGCGCATGACTATCTGTTGAAAGGGACATCTAATACAGAAAGTAATGAAATTTAGAGAGAAATAGTGCACACAGAAGAACTACTAAGTAAAATATAAATTGCGATATCCCTCACTTCAATTTGAAAGCCTTCTTCATCAGCCTGCTTCCATTCCAGCAACAGTTATTTGGCTTCATCATCATTAAATGACAAAGATAAAATCTTTGCCAGCAGCTAGGGGTATTTTAGGAACGTTCTGTTCAGCCTTTATTCTCTCTGTTAATTTTAGTATTTCATGTATTTTAATTAGAAGGTTTTGAAAGTGTTGAGTGCATAGATTTTTTTAAAAGTCTGTTCTTACAGTTTTTCTTTCCTGTGTCTTCTTTCCCACTTACTTTTTTTTTTTAATTATGAGTATACGCTGATGATCATTATTTGGAGAAAAAGGAAGAGGTGCTGTTATTTACAGGAAGTACTATTTGAGCGTGCTGCTTAATTAGCATCAGAGAAGTACCTACTTTGCATCTGTTCTATGAATTTTGAATTACCAAATTATAGTGTAGCGTATAAACTTTAGATTACTTTTTAATAGCTAAAAATACTTGTTTTTATAGAAAGTTGTTCTATGAGAATGTTGTCAAGTGATACAGCTGAATATTCAAACTAATGGAAAACCATGCTTTGTGTCCTGCCTCTATCCCACATTACATCTTTTAATACATTTTTTTCATGACCTGTGTTCAATTCCATCCCCATACAAACAATCAAGGTCTCTTTTGAATAGCATTAAAATTGTACACATGGAGAAGAGTAATGAGTTCCTTAAGTGACTTTTGGAAGTGCTTTTTCATTAACCCTTGAAGTTCCTGCTAGTTTATAACTATTTTACCCCTCCTAGTATTTCCTAATGGTTTCTAGCCATTCCAGCAGGAAGCACGAAGCACACGATAAGGCAATTAAGGCCTTTCTGTTCATTGCAGCGATAAGTGACATAGCTGGCAACTGTTCTAAGGCTGTAGTAGCGATTAACATTCAGCACCAATATATCGACAAGTATCTGCACTGCAGCTGTCACACAAAAATAGGTTTCAACACAGTAATCTCAAACCTGTCAGTAGTCATCTCAGTACCCAATGGGAGAGTATTAGGGAGCAGCAACAAATGTTTGTTTTGATATGTGGCTGTGTAAGGTGATTCTCAACAGAAAATAACCATTCAGGTATGGGTTTTCTTACAAGATGTTATATTTCGGTAACAGGAAGGAGCTTATTTAATTGGGTGGAAGTCAGGAAGTTTAGTGTTCAGGTGGAGGATAAATTCACAGCACACCCTGTTGTGTGGATATAGTAGCATATCAGGCTTAAGATCACTCAGTTTTCTATAATATTTTAACCATGACAAGATGATATTTTCTATTAAAGATTATTGAGGTGATTAAGCAAGGTTTAAGCAATGCTTATTGCTGGGCTGCTGTTGGAGTGAGATTTTTAGACTGGGTTGGGGAGCTCCCCATAAGTCATTGCAATCTGAGAACTCTCGAGGACGTTGTTGATGAGCGTACCTGACGATGCGATCGGCCCCGCTGCACACGCATGGCGGTTGTGACAGAGCTTGCATATTGTGAAGAACAATTTCTGGGCATACTTTTTACCGCAAGAGGAAAATAGTTCTGCTAACAGAGGTCAGAGGAAGCTGGGCAGGAAATCTGGCTTGTATTATGTCTTCCTTTTAATGACTCACTTTGCCTCCATTCGGATGAGATCATAACTTCTTTGTATGGCAGTTTCGGCTTTTGTCGAATTGTTGTTTTTTGAAAAAGCCAGCGTTCATGAAACTACTTATTTTATGATTCCCAAGAAGGGGATAGTCTCTAAAATGTCTTATATAGTGGAAGAAAACAGTTCCTTCAGAACTGTCATGTGTTGTGTTATACTGAATTGCCACGGACGCAACAGAAACCTCTGTGTTGGAAGTGGTTTTTTCTTTAGTTCTTTGTTCCAGGAAGATATACATCTGCCAATATTATTGTTGTAAATGTCTTGTTTATTTTTTCAGTCAAACTTCCTCGGGCCTTTTGTTCACATTAAAAATCCACACACTGCAAACTTCCCGAGGAAGAAAGAACCAAGGAGGCAATAGCATTAGGGACATTTCAAATAACCTTTTTTTTTTCTTCCCTTCCTGTCTGCCTGTCACTGAAAAGAACTCAATCTTTCTGTACTTTCAGACTGAGAGCTTCTGTTACCCCCTCATGAACTTTGTCAGCTTTGTTTGTAACAGAACACTGACAGACATACAGCTACAGTGGTAAAACTGTTCTGCTGACACCCCTGGAGCTGGCAGAATATAGCTTTCATTTTATTTACCAGAAGGAAGAAATCAATTTTACTTTTCCACAGTACACTTCAAGTGGGAATTTCATCTCAAAAGTGATGAATAACACCGTAAACATCATATAAAACATTCTTGCTTTTCCTCTGTAGTACCTTGTAAAGCTATAAGTTTTAATACTTATTTTAAGAGTTAAGTTACGTTACACAAGGATTTCTATAATTAAACTGCTTACATATTTTTTGTTTACAAGAGTATTTTTTTCTTCTTATCTGGCTGCTTTACTGATGTTATTATTATTTTAGAGGGAGAAATGAGTGATATAAACCTAAGCTTTGTATTTCTCCTTCTTCTGTTTGGTGTACACCTAAAAATGCAGTTGCAAACCCTTGCATGTATCCTTCTCCAATCCTCCCTTTTTCCATAAGATTGATACCACCGCTGACCTTTACTACTGGCATTAAGCGAATAAAAGGCCAAAACACACCCTCCCACTTACAAGTGAGTCAGGAGAGTGATGGATAGGAGTCCTTTTGCCTTCCCTGTGATTTAGATAGGCTTAAGCTCAGTAATGTAATAGGATTTATCATCACACACTCTTTGTCATTAACTTTATAAACCCTCCTTTATTTTCACTTTTTTAAATGCACTATAATTTCCCATGGCATTTGCATTTTTTTTTACAATTATAGCTTCTATTTTGGTTCTTTGTCGTTGCACCTGAAACTCTTATTTCATCATTTAATACAGTGCAATATAAATTTTGTGGAATGCAATTAGGTGTAGGATTTGTTCATTCAGTCCTCAAGTTTTACAGTTTTTTGGAGCATATCTACATCATCCAATTGCTGCAATATCTGTAATAAATAATACTTTTCAACCTTTTTACATGATGGGACTGAGCCAGTTTTCTTGGTACTGCCTGTACCCAGCAGGTACAGCACAAGCATGTGGCTGTTACAGTCTTGGTATGAGGAATTTTCATTTTTGGCTTATATTGTTTTATGCAAAACGTATAGCTTGCAATGGGATATAATAGTACACATATAACTAGAGATCGGGAGGTTAATTGAAATTTCTAAATTGTGATGATTGATGTAGATGGTCTCCCTCTTTCTGACTTTAAAGAACAGCCCTATCCCTGTCTGTAAAATGACTTGCAGAAGTATAATCTGTTCATTCCTGATAGAGAGGTGCAATCTGAAAATAGAGGCTGTCTGGTAACGCGTACTGACAGCTTGATGACGTTGATGATCCTGTATCACTTACATCTAATATATAATTTGTTGTGGGAGGTGGAAGAAGAAATAGGAAAGAAAGCTTTGTTTTAGTCTTCTGTTATAATGAGGACACGTAATTTTTAAATATGTGTAATAGTCAAGCTCACATGATAGAGTTTTATCAGTAGATTTATCCTGAAGTACAAATACTGAGTTTTAATGATGATCCCAGGATACTAGTTAGCCATCATAGACCATTGAGATACTGTCTTTTTGCCTTTGACAGTTTGATGTGAGGGTTATTTAAGATACTCTCTCTCTGATATGTTAACTGCAATATTCATCTAATTTCAATTCCCTAATTTTAATGTCATTTCTTACAGTGGTGTTGAGAAAATCTGTTTTCTTTTTAGGTCTGTCACAGATTGTCTGATGCTGGATGTATCACTTGATCTTTCCAAATCTCAGTACTGTGTATTTAAAAACAAAGTTAATATAAAGGTATTTAGCATTCTGAGAAAAGGTGCTGTAGAATTAAAAAAACGGTATTGCTTTAATTTGATTGTTCAGCATATTTGCCATGGTAGTTCTCCGTGAGATAACAATTTTGACCTTTTTTCAGCCTGTTGGGTTGGTCATTGGTAAATACAACCATTTTATTTACATCCAGAAGATGATATCCGAGTTCACGCACAGAAGTAATATGCTGTTACAAAGAGACCTCACCTAATGGACAATGTTTCATGTGGACCCACCACTAAAGAATTTAGTACACCAGATGCTAAAATTATAAATACATAAAAAGCACAAATATAATAAATTATTCATATATTAAACAAATATGTTATTCTAATTATGGCAGTAAACCAATTTTTTATTCACAAGTAGATGCATGAGATGGAAATCAGGTTTGGTGTAGCAGTGGTGTTCAGAACTACAGAAAAACTCTTCACATAATTTCTCAACGTAGCATATCTTTTTGGTTAAGTCTCAGGAAGGACATTCATCTTGAGTTTTAATAGTTATTCAACTTCACATTCAGAGTTCTTTATTGCTGTCATAGACTTACTCTGTAATAATTTCGACTCCCCGTTGAACATTGTGCATTGTAGCAAGATTGTATCAAAGAGCATTAGTTAGAAAAACACTTCTCTTTCTATTGTGAGAAAACCCTTACATTTCACATTTGCAGATAATGTTATCAATCATAAGTTCATTTCTCTATAAAGTGACCTTTTTGTTTCAATTCATTAAGAAGACAGAGTTCCTTTTTTGGTAACAAGCCGCCTATGCACACTGTGAACAGCACATAATAATGTTTGAGATAACACACCTAGAAAGGGCCTAGGGAGAATTATTGCCCTCTTCAGGTGAGAGGGCTCCAGTAGATGTTCCAGTGCCTCAGAGGTAACCTTCCTGCTGCTCCTCAGCTGAAATGCTTCATTTCATGGCTAAACTCTAAGCAAAATTAACCTGTACTCCACAGGCTAACTGTAGACTTTTTTTTCTGGTTCTCAGGTTAATACATTACTTTTATTATATTTCTCCTGTTCTTTGGCAACTTTTTTTCCCAATATTTTGCAGTATCTGAGTGCAATGCTTTTGTTTGCATTGTGTCCTTAAAATATTTTTTTTAGATATTATAAAGATTTTTAAATGACAATGTTAAATCTTCTATGGAAATCAGTTTGGTTTTTTTTTACTCTTTCGTATTGTCTGTTTACATTTTCCCCTTTGGACAGCTATGTAGGTAATTCTTTGTGTTCATTTTCGTTTATATTGATTTACTTGTTTCCTTTCTTCTCCTCTCTCCCACCACATAGCAGTTTTAGGGTTCACTGTTTATTGTGTCTTTCTTAAATGTAGGGGAAATATTGTCAGGAGCATTCATGAGAGACGGGGCAAGATGTAGTTTCTCACTGCTAAGTCTCTGAATACTACTGGCATATCATTCATAGGATGTCATGAAAGATCTGCCAGTTGCAGTCCTGTAAGTAAAAACATGATTCCATGTTCATGTATCTTGTTTTTTGATTTTATGCTTGAAAAGAATTAGAATCTGTTAGCTTCCTATTTGATCCCCTCTTCAAAAAAGACACACTTTCTCAGTGTAATGAACAGCATTACTTAATCCTTTTCTATTAAAATGGATGAATGTCTTAATTCCTCCTCACGTTTTGAACTCTACCTGGTGGTTAGATTTTTGGTGGTGGTGGTGGTTCTCCCCCCCATAAATACAAATCAGGAGGAAAAAAAAAAAAAAGGAAAAAATCAATATAAAGCTTAAAAAAATACGAGAAAGCAAAGGGACAAACTAATGTCTTTATTTCTTACAAGAAAAAAGCTTTTAACAAGACATTACATGGTCACCCCTATTGTGCGTTTATGAAGACAGCCTATCAACAGTTTTAATCCTGAGTTTAGTTATTAGTTTTAAAAGTTGTTAAAGGAATTGAATAAAAGTAGAATTTTGGAAACATGCTAAGATGATTTAGAAAAAATAAATTTTACTCTAATGTGACTTTAATGAAGCCTGTTTTTGAACTCATTAATTTATTTTTAAATCAATGTTACTTCTGGGAACATGCTGAGATTTGGGAGAAAAGATATTACACTTTCCTGTACACTAATGATTTCTGTGTGGTTTATTCACTTTAAAATATTTAGAGTGAACATGTAAAAAGATAATGCTTCTTGGACTGAATGGATTTTGCTTTAAACTCACATGGATATCTTATTATAGTTGTTTAAGAGTTAAAAAAAAAAGTCGCACTGTAATTGAAGATCTTGTTCTTTCATTTAAGGATATTTGTAGATATGATATGTAGGTTTTGGCATTTGTCCCTGTCCTTGTGCTAAGAAAAGGTCCTATCTGCTTATGAAAACGGATCATTAAACCCATAAAAAGTGGAGAACACACATTGTTCTCTGTCAAAATACAGTAAAGGTCTTCAAATGTCCTGTACAAAGGGGTGTTTAATTTTTTAATTTTCTTAGTTCCAACTGTTTTAAGCATAATTCTTTTATCAAATGAACATAAATAGCATGTTATAAAGCGCCAGGTATTTCCATTTTCAAGTTCCATCCCACGTAAGCTAGAGTGGAAGTTGGTAGTATGTAAAGCTATGGTCTAACCAAGATCATATTCCACTTCGAGTCCTTATAATATTCAGGTTTGGTGGCATACTGTTTTATTTGGAACTAGTATTGGGAGAAAAAGCCAACGAGATTCTAAGGTATACAGGCAAAGAGTCACTTAGTGCATTCTTTGCTGTCTGAACAACCCAGAGAAAAAAGAATGTCAGAGTGATTTCCAGAATGAAAATCTGGATGACTTTATTATTTTTTTTTCTACTGCATACTGCACACGAAGGTGTGACTCGTAAGCTTTCAACTATTCAGAATTTAATTTAGCAGCTCTTAGGGAGTTCAGAATTTATATGATCAAGAGTTGTGTGAGAATGTGGAAAGAACCCTTAAAGTTACAGAGCTTAATGTCACACCAGGACAGATCCTGGACAGCACTGACTCTGAGGTAGAAAAGGCAATGCTATATTTTTCTGACTTGTCAGAGGTAAGGTGAGTGAGGCGTGGTTATGTCTAGCTCCAGAAGATCCGGCTTTGGGCATATGATCGTTAATATTTCCTTCGTGCCACCTGAAACATTAGCACTTTCCCAGACGGTTTGTCGGGATCGTGCGCCCGCGCTGCTGTCGTACCTCCTGCGGGCTGTATGCCACACGCGTCGTCTGCCTTTTGCACGCTTTGAGCGTTCATCAGGTGGTGAGAATCAGAGAGATGTGAGACAAACCCACCAGTCAAAGTAGGTGTCTCCCTGATTTGAGTGAAAAAAGTGTTCTTTGTATACAAATCATAGAAGGAAGCTGCCTGACTTATTGTACTATAGGGAATAAGAGGTGGGAGGTTTTTCCTCTTCCAGAGAATGGTGCATGCGTTGGGATCTTTGCCCGTAGCCTAACATCCCAGGCTTAAGATAGTCAGTACCTTTACCCTGCAGTCAAAACAATATGTAACTGCATCTTATTCAGAAGCAGCATTTTCTTATTTTCTGCTTTTTTTTTTTTGCCTGTAGTTATTTTCACATTTGTTGGTTTTGGATTTGGGTGCGTTATTTTTGGTTTTATTGGGGGGGTTTTTTTGGTTTGGTTTTGTTGGTTTGTTTTTTATTTCATTCTGAAAATAAATTAGCCTTCCTACAGGTAATACATGCAAATTATTCATTCAGTTGAACTTGGCACCTGTGATTTGGATGGGTTTAGGAAAGTATGTTTTCAGTTTCTATTTCTTTAAAGATTCTGAAAGCCTGCAGTTCGGCAGTTCTACTGCAGTGTAAATTCTTTCATGTTTCTAGTAACCTAACCCATGATCTCCATGCTTCTCAGCTTTTTATGGTTATTTTTAATGTTCACTTAACCAAAACATAAATGCAGTAAGGATATTTTGACCCACTTTATTCTCTTAATAATAATTTTAATAATCATTACAATAAATTAACAGCTGCCTCCTACCCACGAGATACTGAAAGGCAGTCTCCATGTAAGCTCTTTTAAAGTGTTATTGCTTTATGGAATAAAACTGGTCTATGAAATAGATTGGACTGTGATTAATTATGTTCTTTACTAAACAGTACTGAAGCAAAATGCAATTCCTCCAGATCTTCTGCAGACCAGTGCTCATGTATAATTGAGTGATGCAGAAAAAAAGAAATCAAGTGAAAAGTTAAGCAGATCTTTGCAGAGTATTTATTGATCATAATATATTTAAAACTTCAGTAAAATAACTGTGTAAGTACTGTCTAGAACCAGTATTATCACATTCAGTCGTAGAAACAGAAGGTAGTAACAGATAGCTGTTTGTTAAAGGCATTTCACAGGCTATATTTCACCTGTATTTGAGCATTTAAGAGGCTGTTTTATATAAATTCCTGCTTCAATGATATCAAAAGTAATTAGGTAATTATGCTAACTTTAACATTTTACTGTAAAGACTGATTGACTGTACACAATGCGCATGTATACACTGAGGGTTGTCCCTACTGCGTGCAATTTCTAAGTAAATTCTAAGTTATGCCTACCTTACATTAACAGGAACACAAGTAAATGAGGATAATAAAAGGAGGAGATTACAGCTTTGATGGGATGAAAGTTATGTTTTGAAATCTGAATTTAAGAATTTAATTTTGAAATTACTAATGTCAGTAATTAGTGTATGTTTTATTATAAAGATATTTTTACTATTAAAAATACTTTTAATATAAAGATACCTTTGTGCTAGGTTTGTTTTTATTAAGGAGTCTAGTTACAGCACATTATAGCTCATGCCTTAACTACGAATGTTATTATTACAGCAGATATTTCATAAATGTAATTATATTCCATAGCCTATGTAATATTCAGTAGTTGTTATTCAAGCCAAAATGGAATTACTTACATATAGTATGGTAATGAGAAGTAAACTGAATACATGGCTTGTGAAATACAAAATTTTTATTATACTACTAATTGTCTTACTATTTACTCTACTAACACAGAAAGCCTTTCCTTTTGACCTATATGAATTTTATTTTGATGGTAAGAAAGATCAATAAAAGTGAAAAAAAAGAGTATACATTTGTCAACTTGAATGTCAGAGGGCTCAGCAAAATTAGTGCTTTTTAACATCACCAAGAGCATTTTGTCAAAGAATATTTTTCTTTGAAATATAACTTATTTTTACTGTTGAAATAGTAAAACAGAACTCATTGTTAGCAATAATATTGTATAGTAATATAAATAAAAACTATAATTCAGATTGTGTACAGGTTTATGTAAACTTTCTGAGGTTATAATAATTTATAATGCATTTTTGAGCTCTGTCTACAGAGAGTCTTTATTTTAACAAGGTTCACAGTGAACATCAGTTAAATGAAAAAAAAGGACAAATATATTATGAAATCAAAACTGGTTAGTAAATCTGCTCATTTCCTCACCTTTGTCTCATTTTGAGACAGCTCGCTCTTTTTCTTTTTTGCATTATTTGTGCCTTTGACAGTATCTTTTCTCTGAAAATAAAAATTGTAATCTGTTGAAGCTGAAGAATACTTATATAGTGTGTATAGGATTTGAGATCAGGGCAAGAGATAGATGCAAATTCTTTTTCAGTGTATCTCTGAAAAGAGAGATTTATTCTTGGAAAGGCAGTTTTCCAAGTTAACGTGCACACAGACATACGCAGGTGTAAATAGGTATAAAAACATGTGATGTGTATGTGTAAATACAGCCATATAGAACATTTGTGCCCTACAGCCTTGGTTTGCATAAGGAGTCGTTTTTCTCCATGTGAACGTTTGTATCAGCTGATTATCTAGCCTAAATTATTAATATGTGCAAGTTATCTATATTTAAGTCTTGCCTATGCCTAGCTTTTGTAATGCTTAATTAAACCTTAAAAGTTGCTAATTTTGTTGTTGTTGTTGCTTATTCATAGGTAGTTTTCCTTAACGAAATTTGGCTCCACAGATTCCCCGTGTATGAGAAATATAACACAGGTCTCAGATGTATGGCGACAATATGGTTTGCAAATATGTGGTTTAATAATAAAAATATACAGTTTTCCCCACTGAGCTGAATTTGGTATGATCTAAGTCCAGGATCATCACATGTAACAAGGAGGATGCAACTGAACTGTACCTTCAATTTTCTCTTGTAATTATAGCTTTTTTTGGTAAGCAAGGGTGACTTTCATAACTCGCCTGTGTTAGCACCTGTCAGTCTTCTTGTTTCTGTTTACGCAAATAATTGCTAATTGCTATCATTGCCTGCACTTATTCCAGTGTTCTTTCTCTCTTTCTCTTCCTGCAGTAGTTACTATTCCCTTGTAGCTATCTCGGTTAAAAATGGATAACTGCAAGTTTACAAAAGGGTAAAACCAGAAAGTGGATTTACATATAAATTAAACATATACATATAAATTGACTTGGTGAATGTTAAATTCTAAGCCAGCCACTTAAGTTAGCTGTAGTTATTGATATATTTCCCGAGACCAGCAGCCTGATATTACCTTGTTCTGTTCTCTGATCCTTGTCAGAGACATAATGTCAGGCTCTGAGAGGAAGGTTTTGAATTGGCTTGTCAGAAGACTCTATTAGCATTAGAGGGCTATGGAGTCTTGTAGTAGTGCTTATTAAGTTTGAAGACATCCACCCATTAGTGAAATTACGTCCTTCTTCTGATAAAAGTTTCTGGTAATTACTATTTTGTATGACCTAGAGAGACATGGTTATTTAAATGTTTTATCTTTAACTGTCCTTTACTTCCTTTCTCATTTGAAAACAATTCTCAAATGACATCTGTGAGATAGCCTCCCTGAGAATTTTATTGAGTAGTTCTTGCTATACAAAATTGTTTTTTAGCAGGTAAGCAAGTCATACAGAAAGGATCGAGCCGCTGCTGCTGCTCATATTTTGCAAAGCCAGGGGTGCAAAGTAGCCGTAGACCTTGATACCCTTAATCTAAATAGTCCAGGTGCATTTTGCGTAAGCCAAATTTCTTGCTCTTTTTCACCATTCTTACAGTGAAAAACACTGCAAAGCTATACAGAACAATCTGTAGGTAACAACATGAATAAATATGCTCTTATTTTCACTGAGTTGAGACATTAATGGGGTTACCACATGGATTTTAATTCATGTGTGTCTCCCCTTTTGCTGAGAAGAATGGAGAACAGAATAATCACCCCAGGATTTTAATTACAAATAATGTAGAAGGGCATGTTAGGGTTTATTATTATTTTATTTTATGGCCGTGAAAACTCAAAGGTGTTCATTTAGACACAGCACGTTCCTCTTCTATCATCTTTATTGGTTGCCGTTTGCCATGTTCATTACAGTTATAAATGCAGCTAGTAATTTATCATTCCACCATGTTTACTTTGTGCATGTTGGTGGATGACATTATAAGCTTTATCCTTCGTTTTACGTTACAATTCTGTGATCTTCGAGTAAAGAGCATGCGCAATACTGGTGCCACGTTAGGTCAAGATACAGCATTAAAAATGGCCTGTTCTGTCTTTTCTTATCTCTGTATGTGTAACCAAATATAGACTCAATGTAAAAGGTATCTCTCAGTTAAAAGATATATTATTTAAATTACTTAATATTGTTAAGAGCAGAAATTTGTTTTCAGAGGAAGGTTGGAGAATGTCTTGAAATAATTCTGTAAAAACGGGGGGGGGCGTGGGGGGTGGGGTTATTCCATGATCTTGTAATGTGGGGAGCTTTGATTTGGTTTTGTGCATAAGCAGGCTCATGTCTGATAAAAATGCAGCTGTAAGATTCTAAGACATGATGGGGTTGGGGGGAAGGGGTGGCTCCATTCATTGGGTCTGTGTAGAGCAGGAGTATGTGCATGTCTTCCATTTGGATTCATTTGTTTTTGTTTTTCCTGACTGTTTTTAGAATCAGCTGAATTGTGAACAAATGATTTAAAGAGGCACTGCTGAATAAGTAGCTTCTCGGCTCTCTAACTGAGCCAGAGCTGTTGGCTGGACACTACATGCAATAGGACTGTTTCTCCTTAAAAATAATGAAGTATTATGGAGTCACATATAGAAGTGTATATGTATAGTACAGAAGTGTGTGTGTATATATAAAACAAAATTATATATAGCAGTGATATATTCAGGTGGTTTGGGATTTCCTTCATGTATTTACATTTCTCTAAGCTTTTGGATGAAATCCTATGTCAGAAGGAAAGAAGGACTTAACTTTTCTTGTTTTCTTTTTTTTTTTTCTTTTTAAATTGTGTGCCTAGCTAGATGTTGTGAGTGTTTAAAATCTTCCTCCTTTTAAAAACTGTTTGGCTCTACCACCTTATTATGTGTTGATATTTGAAGGAAAACTGGTGTTTATTAAATCAGGGAAAGAACTCATGAGAAAATTTGTATTTATATTGGTCTTAGGAAAATATTTTGTCATTACAGTTTAGTGCCTAGACCTGACAAGATACCTTCCATTCTTCTTTTTCCTGTTAGAAATGTTTACATAATGGACTTTGATGAGAAGCAGTAAGTTTTACAGAGTAATTATATCCCCAATCAGTGATTCACAAATTCTTCATTACAAGATTATTAAGGAGGCATTCAAGAAAAAGGTCATGGGCATGCAGCCGTACTTCAAAACTGGCAAAGAATATCATCACTAGGAGATTCTTAAATGGATGCTTGTATGTAGGGTGTTTTAAATCCTCTAAATAAATGGTTTGGCTGTTGTGTTCGCTGAACATGCAAGCATAGAATCATTAAGGTTGGAAAAGATCATCAAGTCCAACCATCAACCCAACACCCCCAGGCCTCCTAAACCATGCCCTGAAGTGCTGCGTCTACACATTTCTTTGAACGCCTCCAGGGCTGGTGACTCCCCCACCTCCCTGGGCAGCCTGTGCCAGGGCCTGACCGCTCCTGCAGTGAAGAAATTTTTCCTAATATCCAACCTAAACCTTCCCTGACCCAGCTTGAGGCCCTTATGAGACCAGCATGCTTTTTGGATTAAGGTGCCTAAAGAAGCATCTAGAAGTCTAACTTTAAGTATGCATTTTTTTAAAAAAATTGTCATGAATTTCCTGTTTCATAGAAAACAATTTTTCTAGATTCTTGAGAAGTCCTGGAAAGGAAAGTATGTTTGTTCCATTACTACCTCTCTCCTTCTGTCTGGAAGTTCAGTGCTTTTGAAACAGATGTCCTGCTTAATTGAAAATCCAGTTCTAGATGTCAAACACTATACCAATAATAGGTTTCCATGCCGGTGAGCCACTTCATGTACTGAGATACCAATTCCTTCCACTGACCAGTGCTCACCAATAGAAGTATGGATTGTTTCATGAGTAAACTGTGTCTAAATTTATACCTACTGTATTAAAGATGCTAATACAGAGATACTAATATCTTCTGTATATAATGGTTTTAAAATATTTATATTATCTGAGTGCAGTAATGGAAAAGTGAACTTAGATAAATGCTATGGGGCGTACAAGTGTAATTATATAGGGTTTTTTTAATTGTTCAGGGCAGAAATTCAAAAGGTTGATAAATAATACAAGTTTTGGGCACCAAAAATAGTATAAACCCCTCCTTTCTCTAAATAAGCAAATCTAATGTGGTGCTCAGTAACATACTGATGAGATTGGGGTTAATTGGCGATACCAAGCTCTTGTTTGCTATTTTAACAGTACTGACTGGCTAAACCTTTACCTTTGCCCTGTGCTTTTCCAGCAGCGGTGATGTGGTGTATTGCAGCCGGTGTACATTCACTTGTCTCTGTAATCTGTTTCCCACTAATCCTCCTCCTCCTCCTTCTTCATCCATCCGATCTGGGACCATATTTTTTAGCACAGAGACTGTCTTCCTAGTATATGGGATTCCGTGTCACAACTTTTAAGCAGTTACTATGAAAACAGCCTTACTAAATTCCTACAAGTGCCCTCTCTCTCAAAGAGGTAATTGTGTGGTCAGTTAAAACTGGAATTGATGGAACTCTTCAATGTTAAAAAAAAATTATGAAACCGTAGGATTTCTTAAATTGTTGTTTAAGAAACAATTGATGAATGGCTATATGCTCATAAATATATATATACACACCTATTCCTATTGCAATAATATTTTGTCCCTATATGTAAAAAGTCCAAGCAAGGATTAGAAGAAACAACTGATGCATGCTTCTAAAATCTTTTAGTAGTTATGATGAACTGAAGTGATTAAAATCTAAATGATTATTATCAGCAGTCAAAACCAAAATCTGCTTAGCAGAATTTATCACCATACCTAGCATAGAAAGTGACTAAAAAATTGCTGTATTTCTACATGACAACTGTTACTAAATGTCAGAGTGATTTATATTGCCATAATACTTTTGAAATAGATATTTGATATTTTTAAAGTTAATTTACATACCCTTCTGAAACAATACCTTTACTGTATTGTTTCTGTACTGTCTTTTATATTCTTGGAGTCTGCCTCAGGTCAGTATAACAGAACGTTTCAGATCCTAGGTAAAAGTTAGCGGCACATTCTTTTGCCTCCTTCTTTTAATCTCTATTATTTTTCCAGTCCCACAGCTTCTCACTTATAACTTCAATTTTCAAATGATCAGAATATGTTAGCTGTGACAGCAAAATTGGTGGATATTTGTGAGCATAGAAATATAAAAATATGGAAATCAACAGTGTATTTTAAGAAAGAGACTAGCAACTGTAATATCTCTTGAGCACTTTACCCTCTTCCTTTGGAAATCACAAACGTGTTGATATGAGTAACCATAAAGTTCCTACTGCTGATCATCAAACTCTCTCTTTCCCTTTTGACCTCCCACAACAAGATCTCAAGGAGCTTTGAGCAAGAAGGAAGGCGACTTCTTTTAATGGTCCTTACAAATCCTTCTTTTCCGTACCATAGAATTGAAATGGTTCTGCTGGATCACCTTATTTCCACAACTTTGAAAAGAGAGGCCTCCTGCAGATGGTATAGATTGGAGAATTTAAATGTTCTGAATCGCCAAATGAATGCTTAAGAAATGTGCTGCATATCTTGTAGAAATCAGTTGTGGCAAAGATAATCTGAAAACAAATTAGAAGTGCTAGCGTCCTCTTGTCTGAACAGTCCTACAGATAGATTAATTTTAAAATGTAGTTTTCAGAGATTGATTTTGAGCATTCTTACCTGGAATGCTGAAATGTGATTTTGATTTTCAGTTTGGATTTCAATCCTAAATTAATTTGGATGAACTTTAGTATGGTGTTCAGGTAACGCTGTAATCTGGGAAGCAATGTCAGAGGATGAAAATGTATTTCTAATATCCTGTTTAGGCTTTTCCGTGCTTTCGAGTTCTAGTCGGCTTCAATTAAAAGTGTCGTTGACGCAGTAATGGCAAGTCGCTTTGCACATTTCTATTGGCTAGCCTTTGCTCTGAATTTAATTAAGTGGTGTAACTACACCATATTGTTTTCTGCATTGATTTGTTTTGAAGTACATAAGTACATCATTGTGTATTTCAGCCACATTTACCCAAGTTTATACTGAAAATTGGACACTGTTGACTAGCTGTGAGGTTCTGTAATGTTAACATTGCATATTAATCTTGAAAATTTCTACTCTTGTCAAAGGCATATGTGAGGCCTCTCTTGGGCTTGCACATCCACAGCCATTAAAAGGAAAAAAAACAAACAAAAAAAAAAACCAACCCACACACAAAACCCACCAACCCAAAACATTTGGAAGCCTCAGCCTCCTTGAAGTCAATGGAAAATAGTTTCACAAGTGTTCTGTGCTTATAGGCTATCCAAGATTTACTATTAACATCTTTTCAGATGTCCTATATTTTTCAGCCATAG
The DNA here is from genome assembly GCF_963921805.1 of Phalacrocorax carbo. Taxonomy (NCBI): domain Eukaryota; kingdom Metazoa; phylum Chordata; class Aves; order Suliformes; family Phalacrocoracidae; genus Phalacrocorax; species Phalacrocorax carbo. The sequence continues at coordinate 6,456,360 of NC_087521.1, read as the reverse complement.
TATTTCTCCCAGTAATTGCTTTCCTCAAGTATAAGATTTCTAGCTAAAATATAGCTTATCATTCAGAACATGTTTATAGCTGATCTGCTAGTAGGGAGTACATAAAAAGCCAATGGTTGAAGCCTTTTAAGGATTCTCTTGAGAACTGCAGAAATGTCCTAGTTTAAGTACTTACCTTCTTTTGTCTGAAGATTTTCCAGGAAAGCGAACAGTGCAGTACTTCTTTGGACGATGAGTTAATAGCCATGAGGAGTCAAAGTAACATCTATAGTTTTTGTGACTGGGAAAGCACGAAAAAAGGGTTACACCACCTTTGCCCCAATTTCTGTCCAAAAGATCAATTCACTTTGGAATCTGGAGTGGGGTTTATGAGTTTTTAAGTTAGGTGCCTTCTAATGCAAAATAGTGGGAGTTTTCTTGATACCATCAGTGAGGTGTATTTGTTTTTAAAATAATATACATTTTCTACTTTTTTGTATATTATTTTCTATTGAGAAGTGTCTTCTCAGCAATTCCAGTAATGAAATTACATCACAATTTCAGGGTGTCTTTCAGTCAGAAGCATCCCAAATTATCATACTTGAGCATAGTACTGTAAATATTCATGCTTTTGTGAACCTCACCCTTGACTGTGTGGAATATTGGCAGATATTCATAGAACACCATGCAACACATTAGATGAGGAAAAGCAAAAAGGGACATTTAGATAGGAGGAGGGGGAACTATTGTGACTTTAGCTAGAGAATAGGGTTAAGATTCTACTGTCCCTGAAAGTGTCATTCAGACTTTACTGGCCAGAGCAGTTAGTGTTCCTGCTTTCTGTCGTCTTAAAAGATGTTTCATCTGAACAATGGCACAGTTAATATAATTGTCCAATTTTCTGTGTATACTACATACTCTGCAATTGAGTGAAAATCTATGATTTTTTGCTCTTGTATAATTCAGTATGTAACCAGCTCATTTTTTCTTTTTTTAATTATAAAAAAGTGAAAAGTATAAATGAAGCTACTCAAAATACATTACACTTCTCTGCAAATGTAATTTGAAACTCATGAAATATTAATGCATAAAATATGGAATGTTGTTTTTATGCTACACAGAAAAAAATTAGAAAAGTGAAGTTTCTTCTCGATGTTATTGGAACTATGTATCATAGAGAATTCATGGAGGATTTGGTTTCTTCCATTCCCACACTTCTGAATCATGTTTTCATGAGGGATACTCATGAAACTACTCATAGACTTTTGTGTGTGCGCATATGCGTGCACATTTTCAATAACACTTTGTTTAGATCTCGATAATCTCATAAAACCAACCACCTGTATAACCAGCATCATTTTAATAATTATTCTCTCTCTGTACACATCTTGCATGCGCACACATTTAGTAAAAACTGCTTTTGAGAGAAGAAGCCTTTCTGTTTAAGCGTTAGAGCCTACACACACACTCTGCTGGGTGAATGGCAACTAAGCAGAGACCAGAAGATTTTTTTGTTTGTTTAAACATGATTTGCTAATTCCTTGCTGTGAGAATTGCATTCCAAATTACATTTTTAGTTAAAAGCTGAAAGAAAAATCTTAATGTTCATTCTTTAAAGTGGGCAGAAGCGTAATTAGGTAGTAACTAAAAGAATTGGGAGGTTCTTTTTTCAGTCCCCCAAAGAGTCAAGGTTTAATATAAAATACTAATTGAAAAATGGTCTAGAGTTAAGCCAAAGTAGTAATTTGTGGGGGGGGGGGGGGGGGGGGGGAACCTTACATATTCTTTCCTCTAGTAAATACTTCTCCAGCTTAGTTCCAAGGTTCTAAGCCTTGTGATTTCAGATGTAAATTATTCCCAAGCATGTAAGCTGAGGATGGGTTGTTATTGTATGATAGTTTTTAGAACTAAAATAAAATAAAATAATGCCCTTGAGAAGTGCAGCTTCAGCTGAGAGGAGGTCTGAGAACTGGAACAAAATAAACACTTGTGATAAACAGCAGAGTGGGAATTGGCCCAAACTCCTGCTGCAATGTACTGGCAGATGTTTTAGAATATCTGTTATCACTGTCATTTTGATTTATTGTATTTGTAATAATTTAGTATGATTTCAACTTCAGAAAGACCTCTTACTTGCAGTATATATTTTTTTCAGTGGGTTAATTTAACTTTGACTTGGAAGAAACAGTAGTTATGAGGGCAGAAATACCACGAAGAAACAACATAGAGAAAGGCATTCATCTTGCAACAATTGCAGGTAAAATATATGAAGGAAATACCACAGGTATATATGCTGCTTGTGATGAGAAGAAAATCTCAGGAACGCAAACGTGACTAGAAAAATATGATGTGCATTATGATGAGGAACAAAGTAGCAGCTAATCTCTTCCTGTAATCCAATTGCACTTGTTCACAGAATATTTCAGTTCAAGATATCCTTTTATAGAGAGGATTTGAGATGGAATGGCATTTACAGAATTGAAACATAATCAGGGAAGATGAAGACTAATTTATGATCTAGGTATATTGAGGTTATTTACATTATGATATAGCTAAACTTACAAAGAACTGCTTCTCTTTTATGGATATTTGCTTATTTTTAGAAATAAATCTCAAACAGGCAGATGTCTATATTCCTTCTAAGTATTTGTTCTAAAAGGAAAATGTATACCCTTGGACTGAGCAACCAGGAATTTGTTCAGTGTACAACACCTCTAAAAAAGTAAGTTCATATTTCACCGTTATGTACATAACGGACCCAGTCCAGAGCTACTGAAATTACTGAGAGGCATTCCACTAACTTCCTTGAGGGTATGTATGTGCAGTCAGTAGAGATTTGCTGTGTAAGCCTACCGTCGGAGGCTGAGCCCGAGTCTGACGTGGACAAACACCTGTTCAGACCAGCCTAGTATTTCTGCCTGCTGAACATACAGGGTGACTCATGACCTTTTGGTAACTTGTTCTGCCTTGAACTTGTGGTTGGCATTGGGTACGTAGCCAAGGACTTTCCAAGAGTTGCCTGCTACAATGGAGCGTGGCTGTGAATTCTAAGTGCATGCAGGCATTATCTTGCCTGTAATGTGCTGAGTTGTCTTTCTGCTTGACTCCAGTAGACTTCTATCACATCTTTTCTTGACCCTGATTTTTCTCCCAGATTTTCATCACACTGCCACTTCAGTTTAAGGACGGATGGCATGGGACTACTCACATCAATACAAGCCTACTGAAGCAGTGTGTTTATCCTGCCTCAGAGAGAAATAATAGATGGGTCTTAACTTGTCATTGACTGCTCTCTACAGGAACTTGTGCTTTCAGAATACTCTCTCATCAACTCCAAGCCTGTAGTCAAATGAGCAGCTAAAATAGCATGAAATTTTCATAGGTATAGAATCCAGAGCCCAGATGGAGTTTTAAAGAGTTTGAAGTAATTGATGAACAATGAAGACAGAAAGAAAGATAAAATGGAATATAGTAATTCAGATATAGCTTTAAGGGAATAACAATGATTTGCCTTAGAGACTAAAATGTAGAATTGTGCCAGATTAGATGAATTTGTCAGATTAGATGGAAATTTTTTTTTTTGTAAAGATGTTTCTCTGTTAGGAGAAGGTAAAGTAACATTACACAAATAGTTGAAAGATTTAATAAAAGGAAAAAAGAACAAGTATTACAGAAGGTTCACGGCAGAAGTTATAATTATACTTGTGAAAATAAAAGGAAAAAAGAAAGCTGAATAGCAAACATAAAGACTCATTGGTTCATTAATCTTTGTGCAATCTCTTCAGAAACAATTCTTTGAGGTGGAATAAGCAGCGGTGATGCAATTAAATGCTTCTGCTGTCAAATTGTGGGGTTTGTTTTTTTCAAGTTTTGATGCTATTTTGTATAACCAGTGAGACTTTTTCCTTTCTGGTGTAATTTAGGTAGGCACATTTCATGACATCGTGGGAAACTTTAAACTTAAAGCCCTGGTTTTTGGCCCCCTTACCTACAGTTACTCTAACTGGCATAACAGCCACATCGAGTGCTAAATCTTGCTATCTAGCTAGTCCGAATATATTTCATCCACCTACTACTTCTGCCAGGTAAATACTATGTATTATCTGGGTCACACATAAGGTACGAGTTTGTGATTGCCATACCCCCCACCTCCAAAGTCCGTGAGAAGTGAGAATATAAGCAGAGCACATGTCATCAGAAAGAAGGAGGGCAAGGCAATAAGGTAATAGAACAGTGAAAGGGTTGGGAACCTTGCTAGAGGTAGTTGGGGTGTTACCTGACAGGAGTGGGAACGAGGACTGGGGAGACAGGACGTGAGGTGCTACTGTTGGTAGCAGTGCAGGTTTGGTCATGGTTCTGCTTCCCGCGCAGATATTTTGCATGTGTTGATACACACTCATAGCTGCTCAGTGCAGGTGATCTCCTTGCAGCATAAGGCAGGAGATGAGAATTGGCATGGCATAATCACCGAACATCTGGCATTCCACAGTAGGTGCTATTCAGCTCCCCGAACCGAGCCAGGACTTTCAGTTCGGTAAATCAGAGGACTTGTAGGTGATCCTGATGTGATAGGTGAGTGCCGCATGGGGTTATGCACATGGGTTGTGAATTAATGGAAAAAGATCAAGGCATTCGCTGATACAGAGTTTGAGAGTCTAGAATTTTGCAGCATGCAGGGGTGAATATGAGCCGCTAATGCTAAGTTAAAGCAATTTGAATTGTGTCCTCTGGGGGTAACTGAGGTCCCTCAAGTACCGAGCATCCTCCTCTGAAGTGCAGAGTTTCATCAAATCTCTGCTGACTTCGTTGGGAGCTGAGGGCAACAAACTGCTTTCTGCTTTGAGCCTTCCTTAAGCATCACAGTTGCTTGTGCTGTTGCACCTTTGTCAAGGCTTTTAAAGGCATAATAATGTGTTAGTGAAAACATATGCAGTGAAATTACTTTGTTTCTTTTATTTTTGTTATAGTTTGATTCCTTTTCAGAGGATAGTATTATACGTACTGAGCCTGATTTTGAACTTGCTTATGCTAATGCAAATGAGATGAGGATGATACCTGTGGAATTAATTAATTTACTATGTGAATAAGCAAATGTCATAAATGCAATCGTTATTTTTTTATAAAAATCTATTTGGCATGAAAAAAAGGTTGAGCTCCTTCCCTTTTTGTTTTTTTTTTTTCCTTCCTATAGCATTTGAAAAAAATTAATCGCATATGTATTTTAAGCTTATGAACATTACTGCTTTGGATACTCGCTCTCCTTTTTGTAGCACAAATTTCAGTACAGCCGGGAGCATACACACAGACCTGGAAGCCCAACCTTCCCGCACAGTCAAAGATACATTTATTGGATAGTCGGAGCACTTATTTTGGGCAGTAGTTAGGTTTCTCACTTCTGCATCCAAATCTTTCTTCTGAAGTTTCTGAACTTCAGAAACTTTTAATTCAGGGAAGTAAAAGCACTGTCCGGTTTCCTGACAGGGAGTGAAGTACTAAAAAATGGTGGTGGTGTAGGTAACAAACCCAAACAGATAATCTTTGCTTTTTCATTTTCTGTTTGTGTAACTGTTTGCGTTGAGACCAAGAATTTTGTTGTATCATTTTATACCTCGTAACTTAGTGACCTTATGGATTTTTGGCTTCAACAGAGAAAAAGGAAAAAAATTATATCTGCATTATCTCCTTTGTACTGGCACCTAGAGGGCTGTGGCCTAATACGTTAGATACTGTATTAGTGTACAGCACAACCAATGTTTGCCATAAAGAGTTGATACTCCAATATATAAACCAGGGCAAATCAAACGAATGCAGGAAACGGAGAATTACGTATTGGTAGCAAGATTAATGTGACCCAAATAAAAAAAAAATCCTAAATATGTTTGGCTTTTTAAAATCATTCTCTCCATTTTTAAGTAACATTTTCCATCAGTTGTCACAAATACAGGAATGTTACTACTGAATATCTCAAAATAATGCAAATGATGCCCTTCATTTCAGGAAGGGCAGGATTTTATTATGTTTTCAGCAAAATCCATACAGATGTGTTTATGTTCTGGTAACACTGAATTTTGATTGGAATATAGTGTTTCTGTGGTGTCTTAGTATAAAATAGATTGTGCATATTGTCCTATTTTTAATATTAAAAATAATTTATAAAAATAATTTATAAAAATAATTTTATAAAAACAATTATAAAAGATGTCCTTATATATTGGTAGATGAAATATTCACCCTTGCAGGGGCTGTATTTCAAAGGATATTAGTGGTATATTCCTATACTAAAACAATTTGAGAGCTGTCAGTTAAAACACACAATCTGGTGTTTCTAAAATAGATATTTAGAAAAGGGTATTTTTATTTATCTCAGAAGCAGACAAACATATAACATGTTAATCCAGGAAATCCAAGATTTATTTTCCCAACTGCATTGTTACTTTATATGTTTGTATGGCTGAGTACAAAAACATTTCTGGACAAGGTGGGAGTGGATGGCTATGGAGGAGGAGATCGTTCTTTAGCTTTCCTCTGACTAGACAGGTAATTTTGTTGAACACCAGAGCTGTTAGTGGTGAACCAAATGAACTTTTGTGATGTCAAGTGAGAAATACTTTCTTACTGAGAAAATATTTCTTGTTGCATACAGAAAATGTCCATCTTAATTTTGTGGCTGAATTTGTGGCCATTATTTTCTTTTACTACACCAATCCTTCAGAGTATCCTAGCCATATTACAGTAACCTGGATTTTCATGTTTTCATATGTTACATGTGTAGCTATGATACTACATGTGCTACAATGCTGACCTAAAATTAAATATTCTAATTCTGCAATCACATGTACGGTTATGAGAGCATATTTTCATACCATCTTAGGTTCTTAGTTGCTTCTCTTAAACTTACACAAGCGCTTACAACTAACTTGGTCAGAACTGTGCACGTTGGTTATGAAACCAAGCAGGATCTGGCAAATCACAGTTGTCAAAATCTCCCGAAGAAACTGTTAGTATGGCCTAAGTCAGTGGAGTCGGGCAAATGTTTTCTATAATACGTGGCACGAAACCATAATCATGAAAGCTGTGCCGTGCCATGCAACAAAAGATTTGCAGTTTTGTTGAGTTTTCCTGGGTGACTCTGTTTCTATACAACTTTGCATTTCTGGAGTGTTAATTAAAAAAAAACAAAAACAAAACAAAGCAACAACCTAAACCAACCAACCAACAAAAAAAACACCCCACCCTTAAATATATTTACTTAACAAAAGTCTGAACATTCCTTATATTTAGCAATTAGTGAATACATTTTGTGTCCAGATCCCAAATACCAAATCAAATCTAAGAATGGTTTCCATCTTTTTCTGATAAGAAAACTAAAAACTGGTACCTCAAAATTGCAAAATAGTTTGAATGAAATTTTAAAATGACTGTGAGGTGTCCTGACTTAAAAATGAGTATGTCTACAAATATGTATAAAGAACATTTCAGTGTTGTGTATACACAACTATTTATATGTGTTTATACACATATTGAGATGTCTGTGTTTTTATTGGATTATTTAGTATGTGGGTTGGCTAGTTGTTTTTTTTCAATACCATACTTCTCTGTTGCCTGTAGAATTAGCCAGCACCTAATAATTTTGTAATTATTCCATAGAACATCTTTGGTTTTGATGTCAGTGAACTTGAAATTCTAAAGAAGTTAAAAATTCTATATACGCAGTAAAAAAAATCAGTGCAAAGTACAATATGGTATGTTACAATTTTTAACGTACATGGTGTATAAGTGCAAAATATAAATGTTTCTTAACTTTATAGTATGCTGGATTTTCAAAGAGTTGATTTTGAT